>NC_089475.1:685000-1027500 GCF_001720195.1 Cryptococcus depauperatus CBS 7841 | reverse complement strand
AGTACTGACATACGAAGCTTTTGTTTGATCTTTTGGTAAGAGACAAGTCCTCTCATCCACCAGAGTCGCTATCGAAGATTCCAACGATTCCATATGGTCGATTAAATTCGATGGGTCATTAGCCATACTGATTAGTACGCCTAATACTTTATTTTAGATGAGAGAACGATATGACAATATCATGGATCCTTTCTTTCCAAACCACCTTGCATTTTATATCGTTTGCGACGAATCCATAATGTTGTACATCCGCCGAAAGTATATTGAGGATTGTTTGTAGATCCGCATAGAACAGGCAAATAATTTCCTTGATACTTGCACATCGTTGGTATAATGTTTAACAACCGTCAATGTTAATGATATTGCGGATATAGCAATTAAGTTGCGGAATCAGATTGTTTTGCTTTTTAAATGTTATGAATATGGATATTTCAGTTTGTACATTGGGTAAAGACTTTATATATAGTTGTAGTTTTCTCCATGAGAATGTTTGTGAAATGTCAATACAACGGATATAACCAGCGACCAACGGAAGCATGAAAATGCACAGAGTCTTTTAAGAAAAGGCCCAGGGGTATCACGTTGATCAGTATATAGTCGTAGATTGTTTACAAAGTGTCGAGGCAAAAGAGACAACTTTCAACCGAGTGAATCAGAAAGAGATGCTGTGTTCAGCTGCTCGAAATCCTGAGACTTTACGTATAAGCTTGGATTTGAATGTTTGGCCTAATCAGATAAAAGATCAAGGCCAGTGTCGCTTGAATCATGCCCCAGTCATCATCCTCCCACGCTTGTGAAGCTGGCTCACATCGTTCACAGTTGACGCAGATTGACGGTGGATTCACAAAGCGTGACATATTTTGGGCATAATCATACATCCCATACCCCAGGAAATCAAGCCCAAATACCCCAGCCATCAACTCCATGATTAGTATCCAGCTGCGTATCAAGTCCTTCCATTCCTTTTCTGCATATCCTATCCAGCTACTTATATAGAGTAGCTTAGAAAGAGATAGCAGCACCCCTCTGCTTCTTGTCACCACCGAGTTCAAAGTGCTTGCATCGTTTAAGGGCGAGCTGATGCTTTGTCTTGCAGACAGTGCACTCAAGACGGAGGACAACCTTCTTGGTCTGTGGACGCAGATAGAATTGATTGAGGCGTTTGTCAAAGAAATGTCAAAGTTGTAAGAAAACAATTTGGAGTGGCATGATTAGCAGGCGTTCCTCAGGAATTTATAAACGTACAGTTTTTGCCTTCTTGTGGAACACAGGCTTAGTTTGACCACCGTAACCAGATTGCTTTCCTATATAACAAGTCAATTATCTTATTTAGAAGTCTTCATCAATCTCCTCCCACAAGTACCCCTTCATCCTACTATTCCAATCCATTTACCTCAAGGAAAGCCCAAACTTACGGTCGTATCGTCGCTTTCCTTGAGCAGATAGAGAATCCTTGCCCTTCTTGTACTGTGTCACCTTGTGAGGGGTATGCTTCTTGCAAGCCTTATTCTTGCAGTCTATGCCCTAGTATCAGAACCCGTATTATCCGTCCTTTTCCATGATTAGAAACGCACAAGTTCGTCGGGTCCTAATTGAAAAAGAATCTGTTGTCAGTACTCCATAGCTTTTCCAGTATTGATTCGTCCTATCTGCCCATTCTGCATAATGTTGAAGATACGTACTTGGGGCTAAAGCTCTGTCAGTCAAGTCTTTGTGATATATATATTATCCCTACTCACATGTTGACCCTATACACGACCACATCAAAGACAAGATGCACGGTCAGCACTATTTCATACACTTCACAGGTGCAACTTACATTTTGGAAGTAGAAGCAAACTCTTGAAGGTTAAAGCGAAGGAGAGCTTTTGTCAAAACCAATAACTAGGAGAATTCCAAGAAGCAACGGAATTAAATTCGCCACAGTTTCTAAGTTGTAAAACGAGAAACTCCGAGAAAATCCCGAGAGGAAATTCCGTATGTGGCACAATTGCTTCCGTCTTCTCTTCACAGTCTCTGTGGGCTTTGGTATATTCTCGTCGCATTGATTATTTCTGTTTGTCCATCAATTCCTTCAAAAAACGGCCAATATGTCTTTCGCTCCCCTCGAAGCTCACCAGCAATTCCAGGTTAGTGGCAGTCCAGAATGTGAGGGAGAGAACAAAACTCCGAAAGAAGTACTGGAGTGAACTAGGAGGTTAAAGATTTGGAGATGGGCAGACATTGTTGGATTGGAATCAAACCATGGGCTAACCCAAGACCATAGCATATCTTGCGTCTCCTTAACACCAACGTTAAGGGCGGCGGTAAGATCATGTACGCTCTCACCGAGATCAAGGGTGTTGGCCGCCGATATGCCAACTTGGTGTGCAAGAAGGCCGACGTTGACCTCAACAAGAGGTCAGTCAGATCACAAATCCCCGGCTAGCACTGCTGATATCTTTCCAGGGCTGGTGAACTCAACTCTGATGAGCTTGAGCGAATCGTTACCATCATGCAGAACCCTGCCCAATTCAAAATTCCCAATTGGTTCCTTAACAGGCAACGAGACATTGTCGACGGCAAGAACCACCACATTCTCTCCAACGTTATCGACCAGAGACTTCGTGAAGATCTTGAGAGGCTGAAGAAAATCAGATCCCACCGAGGTTTGAGGCACCACTGGGGTTTGAAGGTTAGGGGTCAGCACACCAAGACCACGTACGTTTGCCACTATTGGTACTATTGTTGTTTTGGAACACCGCTCACAGAGTGCTTAGCGGTCGTCGTGTCGGCAGGGCCGTTGCAGGCAAGAAATAAGCTTACGCGGGTTGTTGGGAGGGCTTGTAGCACGGGATGCACCATCTCGTATCACGTCTCAACATATTCTTCGAATCTTTACAGCTTACGGACTGTGATCTTCACGAGGTCTGGCGCATATCTAAGAATTGCTCAAAATGGCCGAGCCTCTTATCAACCAATCTGGGGGGTTTGGGGGTAGGCATTGAGCTGCTCACTCTAAATATTGAACCTTTAGTGTGTTGAGCCCACTTTCGGCTCAATCTTCGTCTATTTCAAGCAAAATCTACCCCTGCCTGTTTTTTAGTTGAGGAGCGACACTCTTATCACATCAATTCAGTTCAGGAGAATCAGGTAATCATAATTCTGACACAACTCAAATCGTTTTTTATTAACAAGAGATAATCATCTGATGTAAGATACTGACCCTCGCGCTTGTCGATTTGATTGGAGATGCGTGATGAGAATAACACTTTGATGCTCAGGTTGATTGAACGTATTCAAGATTAAGATGATGAAGTTGATCAAATGGCATCAATAAATCCTCCAATGAGGAACCACAAACGAATAACCTTGCAATTTCAATGTTCTCGTGGATAGCTAGGAGAGAGATGAGTGGCAGTCAATGAGAGGCCAAACTATTTGATTCGAAATTTGCGTGGAACGACTTATCATTTTATCAGTTACATACACTTTTTTTCGGTAGTGACTTGTCAAGGCTGGGTGCTTGTCAATCACGAAAGCCCCAGGGATAAAGAGATCCAATAAGAGGCCTGTTCCTTCGCATGAACTATCCGTTTTTTTTTACTCACTTTCCAATCAGCATATATCAAATGCCCACAAAGTGAATTCACGACAGCATTCTTTGTATGGACGCCATCTTGACTCGGCAGGTATTAACTCTGCCTCTTCATGCTCTTGAATTTGTGTGGGGAATATTTCGATGAGCTGTTTAGTATTAACAGGAGTGTGTAGCTGCTACCTTTTTGTCGGCTTATGGAATTCAGTCACTCCAGATTGCCAACTTCAAAGCGGTGAAAGACAGGAAACTGCAATGGTGTTTCGCCAGCCATGCCGCATTTATTCTCGATTGACTATATCTTGTTTATAGCCTTCTGGCTGTTGAATTGGAAGATAATCTTTCATCATTCTCATTTGGGCGAGTTGTCTTCATCTGTGTGAATGCATTCAGGTCCGCTATAAAATCTCAAGAGCAACATTGTATTTGATGAGTATACAAGCACTTTCGCCTCCCATTCTTCGCCCAGGGAGAGTCAGCTTGAACTTCCCTCGCCAAGCCAACTCCTTGAAGATCAGTTGCTTGAAAGGTGATTTTGTGATATGTGGTGCACAAACTCTTATAGTTCAGTAGATGTAATTTGTCAGTCACATCTGCTTCAATGAGCCAAAATTTCGAAGCAGTTCGTCTTCATCCCTCCATTAACATGATATTTTATACCTTGTACCAAGCACCTAGCTACATATTCAGATAATCCCCAGCCAAATCTACAAATTGACATCTCGACTTGACAAATTCAACCACAAGCTCATCATTCTTTCTTGTCAACACAGCCATGACGCTCTCTTCTATTTCTTTTGCATGTTCCAAATGATACTCAAAATCCACGATTCTCACTCCATAATTGATTCCAGTCTGTCCTCTAAAAACTATTCGATTATAGTCCTTTTGAGCACCGCACACAGCATAGATGTAATGCCTATGAACCTCCTCAATGTGAGCAACGATAGTTCTCACAAGAAGGGACGAGGTTGCCATAGTCACAGGAGAAGACGGGGTGGAATGGTGTTTGGATGGAGTCTTGGGGCTATCGGAACGTTGAATCAAAGAAGTGAGGCGATTGGAAGCCTTTTCGATCGGCAGGAGCGAAAGCGTTTGAGATATAGAAACAGATGATTCTTGAGGCGGGGAGGGTTTTAAAACCATTCGCAATACCTTTCCATTACTCCAACTGTACTGCAAATCTTCGATATACCCAAAAGACATTTCTGCGTAGCTTTCAGCATTTGAGGATTTGATGGTAAAAGTTGCAATCTCAGGTTTGAGGGACGTAAGTAGCACTGACATTTGATAAAGTCGCTCGCTGCTCTTCTTCCTAATCTCTTTGGACGAGTTTCCCGGACTTTCCAGACAGAAGACAACTTCTTTCAAGGGTTTTTTAAAGACTTTGGCAATAACCTGGCTGATAGTATCAAGGGCAGGAGGAGGTATGTTTCTCTTGTTGAGAATCCAATGAAATTCCACACGCTTAACATTGGGGAAGACGGGGATCGTTTGAGGCTTTGAGCATCCCTGGGCATAAGCAAAAGCAGCCAGACTGAAACAGGAAACATCCTTCACATGCGAGTACGCCTCCATTTGACGCGACGAAACCTTCTCCCATATCCCAGGGCAACGATCAAGCTCATTTCGAAATACGATGCGATGGTAGAGGATGGGAATAGCCTGGCGATATATCTTGTGGCAGAGTAAAAGGTATTTAAGAGGCGCAAGGTGATAAAGTTGTTCCAGTATCAAGTCGTGTACCGGTTCCAGCACCTCAAAATTTGGATACTCGGCCTCAGCAGTGCCAAAGCCATCAAAAGACATCTTTCACGCAAGTCGGGGATTGCTGAGTGACTGACAATGTTGAACTGATTTCGTCTTCCACCTGCAGCCACCAATAGTACCCAAAATCTCAATTATTGAGCCTTGGCAACACCTATACGCCTGTAAATGATCAGTACCTATCTGACACCTTTCTGAGCTGCCGACAAAAAGACAAACCTAGTTTCAAATCCGTTTGGCCATCTACAAGATCAGATCGACTCAAGCTCCAGTGCAGGCAGTCGTCTTGACCCAATATCCACCTCCAACATATATCCAGCCAAAAAACCAGGTCGTGGGAATACCAACACACTTTCTATATAGATATCTCGACGGGAACGTGGTGCTATGTTGATTCCTGATGTTTACTCGACTCCCTCTGCTGATGTGAGTTGGATACGCCCAGCTGATTTGTTTTCTTGCGCCTGAAATGGCATAACAAAGTGGATTTGTAAATCGTCAATCTATCATTTGATCAGTTTATAGTTCTGCGGATTGAGGATCATCTACAAGCATAGTCACGTGACATGACGATATGTGGAGGGGATAGGCGCGGGTAAAGGTTGGAGTGAATTGATGAAATATAGGCGTGCCAAGGTATAACTGTCTCAAGTTATAAAAAAAAATGTTATAACTGCATCATTTATTACCAAAAAGCTCACATCGACCTGATCCAATCTTTCTCAGAATAGAATTCGAGTCACTTACCGACAAAAGCTCAGTTGGCCTCAAGGTTAGAAACACCTTCAAGCAATCCGCCTAGCAACAACCGTATCCGTTCAAGATTAACCAGAGCCTACAGCAAACTTGAACTAAGGGATCATTGTTGGATTCCTTGGTAGCATCGCGCACCTTTTTCAAACTCTGACCTCATGGAGGCTATTTAAAAACCCCTTCAGCATTATCTCAACATCTCAAGAGAGCGGCTATCCTGGAGTAACAGTGACAGCCAATCCAAGCGACACGAGAGGATATAAGTGGACGGTAGCCACAATGTTTGAACAAAGTGAAATGATTGTAGCTGCCAGAGGGTGTATGCATGCCCGGTACTTAACCATAGCTGGGGCTTGCGGGGATAACCTATGCACCGTGCTGTATCGTGAAAAGTAGTGAATGGCGAACAGTAAAAAAAACCTGAGGGCTATAAAGCACGAGAGTGGCAGGGTATACAATCTATATGGGAGACGGTATTGTGGATGTAGCAAGCAGCTAAGCGCTTCCCTCGACCAGCCAAACTTTACTCTCTTATCGCTGCGTCGGACCATCTTTATCACCCAACGTGGGCCCAACATTTCTTCCTTTCTGCTATATATGAGCAGAGTATCAAAGTATTCAGAGCCAAAAGCGCCTGCCTACAGTTCACAGCTTGAAGCTATGACACGTATTATCTATTCATCCGCGGGGAAGCCTTACGCTAATGGAGTTTTATAGTCAAAATCGACCTGTCAAGAGTACTCAAACCCGACCCAGCCAGGGCAAGACCTAAGATCTCGATGGATGGATACACCCACATCATCAAAGCGACCAACGAGCCATCGTCAGATACCATTCCACGAGTCTGTTACCGGCCAAACTATTCGACTTGTAACCCTTCTGAACCTATTTTCCTGCTCGAAATAGCTGTCAGGATGACAGGTATCACTCGTCCTGAGGCCTTCTAGTCCAACCCAAAGACATGCCCCTTCTGGGACCTTCAAACCTATAAATCTATTTACCTGTTCTCGTCGAAAAAGCTGTTGATACTTTTCTTGTGCCTTGTCGTATATCGTTTCGTAGAATATCCCTTGAACGTTGGTTGCGTAGATATAAGCAATCTGTTTCTTTAATGTAATAGAACACTGCTAAGCATATGTATAGTCTTGTGCAACCCATTGATGGTCTTGGACATGCACTTGGCCAGGTTCTTAATTCAGCACATTTAAGATGTGATCGTCGTTTTTCTACGAACATATCTTTTTCAAATAGTATCAAACTTTTCCCATTCTGGCCAATTCTAGAACGGGCAAAAGTGTGCTGTCTATAAATTCTACTCTAGTCCAAGTTTGTGCATTTCCTCCAAGACGTCGAGGATTGTACTGGCACTCCAAGCTTGAGTGTTGCAAGAATCATAACAGTAAGACCCATCTGGAGGAACATTGTTAGCAATAGATGTTAGGATCAGACGAAAGAAGGACTGACTACTGTTAGTAAGCTCAGGCAAACCTCGCCAAGGGTCTTTATCAATGTGATGCGCGAGCTTTCGAAGTATGCTAGAGATGTAGTGGAGAGTTTTGTTTTGATCCTACAGTATGTTTAGTGATGCCTTGTAAAAATGTCGAGTTGACCGACAGATGTGCCTTCCCCAGCAATACGATCAAACTGTAGATACGCCAAGAGGAACCAACCAAGAGGGAAGCCCCATTCCGGTCCTTGATGATACTACCCCAATACATTAGTAAAATATTGATGGAAATTTCTTAAAATACTGACATTCCAACCTTTAGCAATGGATTGGTCTGAAGAATCGTTTGAATTGTCATAATCTGGCCTGTATTGGCTATCTGAAGGGTCAAGAGTTTTCATACCCAACGGAGCCCGAAGGACGGCGTCAGCAATGCGAAGAGCATCAATAGCCTTTGAAGGGGTGAATAGTTCGGGGGCTACAACCATTGGCAGCGTGAAATTGCATCGGAACTATTGAGAGGGTGAGCCAAAAGTTAGAACTGGACTATCATCTACGCACCTGATAATCACTCCATTCTCTATCCTTGGGTGTGCCATATACGTCTTTATAAATTCCTCGTCGGTTCACTAGGTTTTTGTTGATCATGTATTGGTCATCTTCAGCAGGATTGCTTGGAACATAATAGCATTTTTCAAAAGAAGCCTGAAGAAGATCGGACCATTCCTTGTAGGTCACTATGCGTTCTTCACCACCGACTGCAGGAAACCATTAATCAACTTCAAGACATACCTGGAATGTGCACTCACTGGTAGCTTTGACACCTTTGAAAGGGAAGCTGCCACCTTTACTGAGCTTGTCTAGCCAAGTAACAGTGCTTTTAAGAAGACCTGTGATTTCAACAGGAGCACCGTCACGAGGTGTAGCCGGAAGGCCCTTGTTGCCAGCCTTTTCGGAAGAACCGTTTTTATCCATCCAGGTTCTATGACACAATGGTCGTGTTAGTGCAACACGACATTCCCAAGAAAGATACTTACCCGCAATTGTACCTATTACCGCCAAAGATTATACCAGTCGTCCAGTCTACCCATATTTTTTGGTTAAATCCTTCGTCTCTCATATCCATGTCTAGATTAGGGCCAGCCTATTTGGAATGAGTATGTGTCATATCAGTCAACAGAAATTGAACTTACGTTGTATTCTCTGAATTCAATACCTTGAGCGTGTTTCTGTAAAATTTCCTGAATTAATTCTGCCACGCTACTTTCCCATTCGTACGCTTTAGGACTATCCCATGGAACCCATGTATCATCAGCAGGAAACCTGCGTTTGACTTTCTCAGCCAGAATCGACAGGCCATTAGGAGCAGTAACAGTATAGTCTTGAATATTTTGGATATACCACCAGGGCCCGTCTCGACAATTGTATCGAGGGTTCCGAGTTGAGTCAAGCAAATTGGGGATCAAGCCATGCTTAAGGGTACTACCAAAAGAGAGAATGTGAGCATGGGCAGCTTGGAAATTGCCGGTGGTGAGGAAAAGACCACGGAGAGAGATGAATACGTCTCTACCCCAACACCTTGCCCAGCCGGCAGTAAAGTGAGGTAGACCTGCTGCTAAACTTGGCACAGCCTTTGCAGGATCTAGACTCGCACTCTTGACCAAGCCATACATCTGTACGGAACAGAGAGCCAAGTCATGGGTTAATGAGTGACCCGATGAAACAAATTCAGAGCACTGCTCGATGGCAGCTTTTCTAGCAGCTTTATACGCCTCATGTATGACAAGAGAGAAATATTTGGGCCGCATGAAGGAAGGTACAGTCGCCTTGATTCGATCAAAACGAGAAGAAAGCCATTTTGCAGGGGCAGAGAGTCGAGGCAGATCGCCAGTTTGTCTACATATAATGAAATAAGCCTCACAATAGATATATCAGAGAAAGCGCCCGACCTTTCGAGTCTTTGGGTAACATAATCAAACGCCCAAGTCCCTTCTCGCAAGTGTTGACACAGTGGATGTCCCAAGTCGTTTTTTTTTGTGATGATTCGCAGAGGATGCATCCATCCTTCCAAACCACAATAAGTAAGTGATCCATAGTTGGGAATGGTGTATACACCATCGCCGCCTGTAAAGCCATTAAGAAAAAACACCAGTCGCTATCCAAAATGTAGCACTCACCAGTCGCATCCCGTTCTTCACCATCTGCTCGATAAAGAACCACATTCAAGTCCACAAGATCGAGCTCGCTCATAGACTTTTCGACATCCTGTTTACAGAAATCATCCAAGTCTCCAGAAATGTCCTTAAAATTGTCAGTGAACTGTCAGTGAATGTACAAATGATAACTCACGCTCATTTGGGTAGAAAAAACCATGATGCTACCGGGCGGGAATTCATCCGGAACGATAACCTCCTCATAAGTTTCACCGTTTTCCTCCCCTTTCCTTATTTCTGGCTTTGGTATATCCTTCAGTACTGAAGGAATGCCATTATGAGTTGAAGGGTCATCTTTCCATCGTGAAAAATCGGTATGGATGGAAGCTCCAAAAAGATAAGATATTGATGTCCTACCAAGTTTGATAGGATGAACTTGCGATTCATCGGTAAGCAAAAAAAAACTTAAAGGCGGTTAAAATATGACCTACCCCAACCACGGCCTTCAAAGCCTTTGTAGGCAGTATGAGCGACAAGCATGTAGCCTTTGTGGGTGATGGGGTGTACTCGGTGGACCATGAGATACTAACTGTGGTAAGCTGATAGCATCTATCACAAATGTGTTCTATTCACCTGCCCCTCCTGATGAACATGCCCTTCGCTAAATCCATTTTTCATCATCTCCACATGCAAAGCATTCAGTACTCGTTTGATTGGTCCAATACCGCCTTCTCTTTCTTTTTCTTTACTGGTCAAGCTGTACATTCTGTTATCCGTTACAAGATCGAGGTACTTTGGATAAAGATCATCAAAGCCTTTATTGGATCCCACTGCAGCTGCGCAAAAAGTGACGAGCGCACCTGTAGAGAGAGCGTCTTCTGCTGTTCGTTTATAGAATGGGGATTGGTTGTCATGAGTTAGGTCATACATTACCGCATGAGGTACTGATCCTTGAAGAGGAGTAATTTTCGCAGGCCTAGAAGCGGCGTTTGCACTAGGTAAAGAAGCGTTTATTTCCCCCGCGCTGGTCAAACAGGCGACATCCATTGATCCTACTGGTCTACCCAACCCGTACCGCCAAAGCAAATCTCCAGAGTTTTTGATAGTATCACCGTTATACGCTTCTCGTACTAAACTGTTGATGCCCAGCTCCCTTACGAATTTGAGATCCATCTCCTCGCTTCCGGTGAAAAGCTCAGCCATAATATAAAGATTTGGGTTGACTCTTCTACCCGCATCAATGATAGCCTTTCCAACGGGAAGAGGGGTAGAATGGCAGTTGTCAAGACGGAAGCCGTCAAAGATTCCAGCGAGAAGCTCAGCGTAAGACGTCATATGCCGCCATAGCCAAGAATTGTCTTCTGGTTTTGAGCCATATCGCAACTTGACACAATCTCCCCATACAATGATCTCTCGGCGTATATAAGCTTTAGATGGATACTCTGCAAAGTTATTGAGCGGATCAGCTGCCCACATCCAACCATTGTTGGCTAATGAGAGGGCAGAATCAGGGTGTTTCGATGTCGTTTCATTTCTGGGAAGACGGGTAAAATACGGTTCGCAGATGGGAGTCTTTCTATTAATTTCTCCAATATTGGGGCCATTTTCATCCAACCTAGTATACCTCAACCTTCCAACGGTTGAGTCCACAGCGATCTTAACATCCTCATTGATTTCCTTATAGAGATCCACATTGAGGATATCAAGGATCTTACCCCATTTGGATGACTGGTTTTCAACAGAATCATCGGGGTAGGCAGCTTGAATAAACCCTGCTGCCACAGCCGGCCCTACCGACGTACAATAACGGGAAGAGAAAGCTCGGTAGTTGTCAATAATGTTGGAGGTCTTCACAACGTTGACAAGTTGATCTAGGTTCAAATTTGACAGTTCCTCGCCACTCCAAGCTTTACTCTTGCCGCTCATCAAGCTCTCTGCCACAGCTTTCACAGATTTCTCAACATCAAAGACATAGTACTCCCAAAGATTTGCACCATCAATAGCATCCTTGATATGAGGAATAAGACGTTGAAGATCCTCTTCTGATCTAAGAACGGTTGGAAGACCTAGCGCAGAGAGGTTGTCTGTGAGATCAAAAAGAACGTCTTCAAGCTCGACTGCTGGGGCAAGATGAGGTGTGTTGTATGGTGAGTAGCCAGCCTCGGGATGCTCTTGCAGCCAAGGAGAATCATAGGCCATATGGTTTACCACGATATCCGTCACCCCTCCTAAGCCATACTTTTTTCTCGCGAAATCCATCACATCCTCAATCTCTTGTAAGCCGCCGTCGGTGGCATCCGAGTTTTTAAGGATGTTCTTGTCAAAAGCAAGTTGATCCTTGATAGAGTAAGGGCTACCAGATTCGCCGCGTTGCTGAAGAGGAGCCCAATGAAGCATGTTATAGCCTCTTCGGCTGGACTCGGCAAAGAAGGGTTCCCATTTGTCTGTCGTTCCTAACCATTTGGCAAGAGTAGAGAGTATAGTAAGTCCATCAAGAGATAGAGCGGCGTCCTTGGGAAGGATCGCTCCGGAGGACTCGTCGTTGAGCGGATTGGTGACAACAGTAACATCCTGGGGGAAAAAAGGTGTGCGTGCAGGAAGGTGGATAATGGGGTCAACATTGAAATATCCAGGACGACCTTGAACGCGGTGATTGGAAGACGGAGAGTCGTATTCAATAAAGTAACAAAAAGCACCAGGAGCCGAAATGGGCAAATCGATTTGAATTGGTCTTTGTTTTGTCAGTAACATTGCAACACAAGAGTGACCCTCTTGACACAACGCGGTTTTGGCAATATCACACTGGGACATGTATCATGGACGTTACTTACTTGCTTAAATCAGATGGCAGTTTCCTCTCTTTCCAATCTCCGCGCTGGAATACCCCTCCATCCATAGGAAAGTCACTCTTCAAGACGCCATTGCGGGAGACCTCGGTCCCTGGTTGGATGGAAAATCTTAAAATGTATGGTTTGATTGGAGGCGGAAGACGGATATACTGAATTCTAGTCAGTTGACAATGCCTGATGAAATTGAGTCTAGCCTCATATCTTGAGTCCTTGTACTTTGTCATTCAAACTCACGTTCTTACCAGGTCCAGGGCCCCCATCGTCCTCTAAAGCAAGTTCCCAGACTTGAACTGGCTCGCTATCTTGTCCAACATGGGTAAAGAACGAGATGGCCTCATCTTGTGGTGTCTTTGGCGTCTTTTTTGGCTCGTTGCCTGCTTTGGTAGCATTAGGCAAACCAATGTTGGTAGGCCTTACAACGGAAGCGATTGTCATGAAGGATGTGCAGAGGCAAGCTGATCCAAGTCAGATAGGATTAAGAAGGAGGATTAAGAAGGAGGTTCAAAGAAGAAAGGAAGAAAGCAAGAAAGGGAATAGAATTAGAATTTCTTTGCCTTTATGAAAGACCAAAAAGCCAGTCACCCTGCTAAACGAACAGGACACTCGTATGACGTCATAATTTGATAAAGCAACGTTGGCCTCTGCTTTACATTAAAACAAATAACACGTCACCCGCGTCCCATCGCATACCATTACTGAGATTTTATTATTGTTTCAACATAATTTATCATTTCTTCTAGTCATTTTTCGCATCACTTCAGGCTTAAAGGAGGCACGCAGATAAGATATAGGATAACCAGCTCGTTTGACTAGTACTGAGGGCAAAATTACATCAGAAATGAAAGAAAGAGATGGAGTTTGGTGCATCTCCGCACTGAGTGATACCATTGCCAGCCAAGAAATGAGCAAGAAACCGAATACTTGTAACTTGGTTCAAGTTATCTATTGTATTATACCTTTTCAAACCGACTGGTAATTTTCTTTGCTTGCGGTTACAAAATTCGGCTCGCTACGTACCAATCCAAGGAAGGGCCGTTTATCCATGCCAAGATTCCTATCTCCTTCGAGTTCGCCATACTCTTATTCAAATCATGACACAACAACTCTTAGTCCACTGTCTCCTGATATACTAGACATGATCTTTGACGAGCTTCAACACATCATACCTCTCACCCTTATTCTGCTGTCCAAGAAGTGTTATGACAAAGTCATTCCGAAATTATATCATGATATCGTCCTCTCCAAGAAGAACGCATCCAAGCTGTTTTATGGTATGTGTGTGAATCAGACAGTCGAGCTACCGTACCCCTATGGCGGGTTTGACTTTACAACCCGCAAATCGAAGGCTCTCTATCATACCATGAGAATCACCTTTCAAGATATTTGGGCAGCTGAAGCAATGGTTATGGCAGCCCGAGAGTATCCTACCCATGAGTTTGGCTACATGTGCGACGAGAATGCGTACCCCCTTCTCTTCCCTTCGGCCCAGTACGTCATTTTGGGCAAAGATATTCTTTTGTCATTACCAGATGCTGCCAAAGACGTCAACACAGCCGAACAAAAGCGGTGGGAGACAAATCATTTGCTCGTGGTAGACAACGAGCAATCACGACGTTGGATGCGGCACCACGGGAATTGGTACGTCACTGCTGGCGAGTTTGAAGACCTGCTCTTTCGAATGGTAGAACCCCAGGTGTTTTGTTTTGACATGATGTATGTTGACTCTACCAAGGGCGACAGCTACAGCGGCATTCGTGTGATAGACTCGCTTAGCTTGTACCGGCCAAAAGGAAGAGTGATTATTCACTGGTTTCTCTATGATTGCAAGGATCAGCGCCCTCTTTTTGGGGAAATTGTGTTGGGAACACCTATTACCATCGTTTTCCACACAAGACTGCCACCTGACGAAACCATCATCGATTTAGAAATTGCCATGGCTCATCATGAGTTTTCTCGCCAAAGTCCTTTTGAAAAGGCTAGGAACATGGCTACGGCTGTAGACAGACTTATTAAAGAAATTAT
Organism: Cryptococcus depauperatus CBS 7841; assembly: GCF_001720195.1. Lineage (NCBI taxonomy): Eukaryota > Fungi > Basidiomycota > Tremellomycetes > Tremellales > Cryptococcaceae > Cryptococcus > Cryptococcus depauperatus. The sequence goes on along the minus strand of NC_089475.1, from coordinate 1,012,932 downwards.
CAACTATAGCGATATGATAACAAACGATAGAACTCCGGGAGAAGAAGAGACACGAGCTTGTGAAATTGAAGTGTGCGTGCTGAATGCAGAGCTGGTACAGAATATATGGGCTGGCGGCAGCAGAGCAGATGAGGACGAGTTATATTCGACAAAAGAATGGGACAAAATCATCAAGTTCACAGAGCTAGAGACAATGTCACCTTGTGAAGCATGTGGTAGGAAATAGCTCAAGATGGACACCTGGTGAGTTTATGTTATACGCCTTTTGCTTTCGGCCTGTTGATTGACAACAATTCTTAAATAGAACAGGCGATGATGAAACTGTTCGCATATGGCTTTTTATCCAGTCAAACTTGAACAATCTTACGAGACAATGTATTCATGAACCACTGGGCGAAGCTCAACATCGTTGAGTACCCTATTCATATTGTGTGATTAACGTGCAACTGCTCCACAATAACATGGAATACCGGTTCGACAAGTGTTACTATGGACTCTCCTGCATCACGTTGTATCTCGGGTTTATCTAAATGAATCCCATCTTGAGACTTTGTTGACTCAATCTTATATTAGAGCAAGAGAAGCTCCAAAAAGCCATTAATGGCTAGCATTGTGGGATTAAGATGAAGAGATGCATTCAAAGAAATGTTTACTACTACGAGTTTGAGATTGAAGATTTAAAAAGTACATTCTGCGGATATAAGGGAATCTCCATTCGGTCACGTGACCCAATCTGTCAGTGGACACAGCTGCTAAGTTGCAATGAGCAGCGTGTCTTAAAGAATTCATATATATGGCTGATCACTAAACGCTCGTTAAAGATAACAAGTCAAACGCAAAATCTAACTGGTGTCCTCCAAAAATACTCAACTTACTGTATCAGTCTTTTCCAGCATCATTGGTGACCCAGTGAATCTGGCAGACCTTGTCAGTAGTGTTGCCATCTCCCTCTGCCTTATTGCTATTAATAATCTACTGGATAGCCTCATTTCGCCATGTCAGCCACTCTTCACGATGCTTTGGTGTTTGCCGCACGTCCGGTTCCAATCCCAAAGCCTCTGGAGCCCAAGCCTCAATCCCCGCCACCAGTGTTTGAGCTCACGACGCTGAAACCATTACATTCCGTCCACCATGTCATCTTTGCCTTTCTTGAAGATATCTGCCCAACCTTATTACTTCGGATATCAAAATCGTTCCATCCCAGAATCTTACCAAAGCTCTATACTCGCGTAGTCCTAAGCGCAAATAACAGTGCATTGTTCTTTTATGGTGTTGCCCATGGTCCCGAGAGTCGCAAGGCTAAATCACTGAGACTGGTCAAAATATTGGTCTTCACAGATCCAGAGTCTATGGAAGGTATCATGCGCCAAGTTTATCGTCCGCCCACGCCCCGTGGTTCAGATCCCATCTGGCACCCACGACCAGAAGTCACTTATCCTCTATTTCCCAATGCTATGCACATCCAAATTAGCTGGCCAATCCTCCGCTTCTTCCTGACTCCACCTCACGACATTGTCTCATTCCCAGATGACCCCAGGGAGCCGCTTGAGCCTGTCCAGGGGCTATCGCCCATGATGATCTATGCGATGAGTTTCTCAAGAATGCTGGAAGATCAAGTTCCAAAATTGGAGAGGCTTTGTGTTGATCTGGAAAGTGGAGAGGGTTATGATGGTATATCTGTTCAGCAAGTTTTCAGGACTCTTGCGTATAGAGGCAGGACAAAATGGATGAAAGCTTCTGTCCGTCGGTCCGGACAGAGAATCTTTGACTTTACTCTCCTCATTCGAGTCCATCTTCAACCTCAACAATCCCCGGTTTACTTACCCAACAAAACGCCTGCACCTTTCATCATTCGTTTTCTTCCGTCGCCATTTCCCACTAGCGGCCCGTCAGCAGCGCGAACAACTGCCTTTGCGATATATAACCTTTTTAGAATTCACACTTCGCGAGACAGTGTCCCACCAATATTTGAGGTCGTTGACGAGGAAGAAGTGAGAAGGGAACTGAGTATCTTGGTGGAGGATTTAGGGATGCAAAGAGGCGGAAAAACATGGACGGTGTTTTGGGAAAGTTTCAAGCTGAGAGAAAAAGGCGAGGAGGAATCCGAATGGGAGAAACCGGTATTCGACTGAGCGAGATTTGTTTAAATGAACGAGGTTGATTTTGCTGTTGGTGTTTAATCAAATAGAGCTATCAATCAGAATTCGAGCGGGTGAGGGGTAGACGTCCCGATTAGTCCTGATTGATAGCAGTTTTCCTTCTATACAGGTAAGGCCGTTGTCTCTCAAGTCACTTGATATAGTTGACGATATCTCTAGTTTTGGGCTTTGCATATATTTGTTGGCATGTATTACTTGTACAACAGCTGCGGTATCCGTTATGACCTGTAGCGAATGTAGCGTCCCTAATCGAACTAGCATTATTGGCAGGACAAGTGTGTCTCTGCCTCAAATGTGTGTACGAACCATTGCAATGTTGTACAGATAAACAATATTGGGCCCGTAAGATGTTCAAAAACCACATTGATTGCTGTATCCCAGTGAGATTTTGTTGGCGTATATCAGAGATGTCTGACGACTGATTTGTACTCATGTTGCTCGTCAGTACACTATCTGGCGTGTTGTATCTGGTCGATGAGCTAGCTGACAAGCACTTGAAGCTCAGCATGATTTGTTCAAAGACAAGGTTTATATCCAGCCCTCCTAGCTAAACACTAGGCTCCGTGTCTCGTGTCGACGAGTCACAGATGGGTACAATCTGGGGAAGCTAGGGCGAAACATTGTACAAAGATAGTGAGAGTGGAAGCTAGGCTCGGACAGATATATTGATCAGGAAGAGCTGAATGACTACAGTGTCTAGACTCGATTCAAAATTAAAGAGCAAATGCTTCTCGACCTGCCTCCGAACACCATTATACACCCACCCTTCTCTTCAGCAGTGTACACAATGTCGGATACCTCCATGGCAATTCTATCATCAGAACGACCTTTTCATTGTGACCGCCATCACCGCCTCCTAACCCAGTGATGTATTGTCAAGAGGTGTTCTGAACGCTAACCATATCAAAACAGTTCTCTTAGACTCCACTTGGCCTATATGATGGGACCGTGGATGGGGATACTGATCGTTCCAACGCCGCCACGAAATATATTCAATTGGCTTTGCCGGCATGACCTTTCTCAACAAGATCCACGACTCCTACTGAAATATCATATAAATACGTGGGGTAGCCATACTCAGCACGGAGAGCCTCGCACCATAACTCTTCTTGAAGTGGATACACCCTTGTCCCAATCCCGCCGTCGGTATTCTCTTGCTTTGCATCGAGCAATCCTTGTAAGCCAGCGCCGACGAGAGGAGTTTCTCTCATTGAGCATACCATCGTCCTCCATAAGGCTTGAATAGTCGATTTGTACAAAAGACTAATGACCTACAGCTCCCTCGGGGCTTCGATTTGGATCCTAGGTGAGGAGAGTTATTTGTCGTTGTCTTGTGTCTTTTGAATACTTACAACCCGATTAAGTTCGTTGAAAGCTTGATAGCAATCCAAAGATTCCCCATTACAGGTTCCCACCATTGAGGCTTTGGGCCATCTACGGAAGGATTGGCTCGACTATTTGAAGGAGCGTTGGGCCCACGTTGGGTGATAAAGATGGTCCAACACAGCGATAAGAGAGAAAGAGACCTTCGTGACGTCGTTTAGGCTCATCTATAAGGACGGTTCGCGACGGGTGACTATAAACGGCGTCCAAGAAAGAGTAGATGGCCAGCACTTGCTATACCCATTGAAACTAATCGCCCAGGCCAGACACAGCCTCCTTGTATTTGTCAGCGTCAGCAGCCTCTTTCCATATGCACATAGGCATAGCATAATATGTACTGTGATTTATATTTCAATCATATAACCCATGTTGTACTCAAACACAGCTTTAGAAATTAGCCGCCGGTTATCTAATCTCAAGACCGAGATAAAAACAATATATCGGCGAATTACAAATTCATTTATCTATTTCATTCTTTCAGAAAAAGAAAGAAAAAACACAAAATTCATTCATCAGCGATGCAGTGGACATGCTGTACCGTCCGGAAAGAGAGAGCACAAGAAGCACTTGGTCTTGGCAGATAATCATCCATGTGGCTCATGGCCAGGAATGTTGGGCCGTCCCAATCAAGCAAACAAGGTGACATCCTTCCAAAGGCGCTGCCACCACAAGACAAGTCTAAGAGGACGACCAGGGACGGAGAAGAAAATGCAGTACCAGTAACAGCAGTTGGTGTTTGTCGCTACGTCAGCAGCGAATACGTCACAGTAATCACCATGTGCATACAATGATGGGTTGAGGGAGGCTGTCCTGCTTGAATGTCCGGCGAGTTGGAAAATGAGGTCTTTGGTCCGGCAGGAAAAGGTATAAAAGGATTCAAGAGAGAGGCTTTTGTCTCATTCACATTCAAGTATAATCACTCTTATCGAAATATTTCTAATGTTGGCTTCTACTTGCTTGTTTACCCTCTTGTCCATCTTGGGCGTCAGTGTCACCGCATCTCCCATTGCGGAGCATCATTCCCTTGCAAAGCGTTATAGTGGCGTCAAGATTAAATCTGGTCGAAACGGCCTTTGTCTCACTCCCACCGGCCCTTGGAGAGAGGGCATGCATGTAGGGACACTCGGTTGCGACATTGGCGCCAAGTGGGATATCAACCCAGGCTCCGGTAGTGTTATCCTCCATGGGTACAACTTGGCCTTGGATGCTGGTACTGGAAACACGAACAATGAGCTGTTGAAGGTAAGGTGTTGAGTTGTGGCGCAACAGCTGATGAGCTGTAGCTTTGGACACCTTATCCAGGTCTCTTCCAGCAAACTTGGTATCTTACGGATGATAACCGTATTGCCATCACTGGCGGCAACCAATGTCTTGATGAGGCAGAAGGTGGGCCTCAGACTTACCAGTGTACAAGTGGCAATGCCAACCAAGGTAAGCTGTCGTCTCATGCCATTGTCAAAGTGATCTCTGCTGACTATCCTTGACAGTTTGGTACATCGTTGAGAGCCCGCCTGAGGCCAATATGACCACCTTTGCATGAGCGGCGAGACGTAGGCTGCCTTTCTGTGGCCCGAGTTGACATGTACAATACCGTATGAGTGTATAATCATGGGCTTTTTGATCTACGTGAAATTTGTATAAGAATGGAGTGAAAGGAAGTTTTTGTAATTATAAATATGAAGGTGTTGACGTTTTAATGAGAATGAATTGGTTGATGTTTACACCTGCGGCTGGTGATTGTTTTGTCATTCTGCGAGCAGCTGAAGGATAAGCTGGAACAGGAAAAAGTATCATTTCTCGCGTCGCAATAACTTTCAAGCCAGTCAGATAGCTCTAGCCTTGGATAAAGAGAGTGGTTTTGTATCGAACGAGGGACAATGGTATATGTATGTTGCTCGTTTCTCAATAACACTGGCTAGTCGAGTAGTGGCTATCCCTTGCTCTGCAAATACATTCAGGGTGTGGTTACGGCTGTATGGGAGATGCTTTCGGTGTTTGGCATGGTGGATGGTAGAGGACTGTAGCAAGCGACAATAGTCCATCATTCATTCTCTGCGGCAGGCTCGACTCTTACGCTTTACAAAGGTTCGTATGTCCTTGCGACTTGCATCAGTGGCTCATATTTTCAAGTCTACACTTATCCCAGCAAGCCTTGCCTGATACATACTGTCAGCAAAGCTCAGGGGCTATAGTACTGCTCTTTGTATACAGTCCCAGATATCCCAAAATGCAAGAATCTTGTCGAGTGATGGTCACAGAGTCTTGTAGATGGGTTCGAGTAAAAGTAAGGCTTGTATATGGTTGAGTGGATAAGTGCTTGTAGGCTCAGCTGCATTGTAGGTGATAAAGATGACTACAAAAGTCATTAGTCTACACAACATAGGTTCTAATCATTCAATTGTAATAGATAAAACTTGTATATAAATAAATAAAATCCCTTAATAAAAGATATGTCTTATTTATCCAGGAACAAGGCGTGACTAACCACTCACTTCTTAGGTATGGGACAGAATGGAGGGAGCAAATAAATAAATAAAACCTAGTTGCATCAAGACCTTCAAGGTCAACTTTGTTGACATGGATTAGATTTGCTTATTCTTTTTCTTTCACAACTTTTTATTTATTTATCGGCACAAAGTATCTATCTATGCGTGTCCAATAGGCAAGCATTCTCTGCTCGCTCTTGCTTCTGCCATGTCATTTCGGCCACCCCCAGCATCGACTGCCTTTCCGCCAATTTTGCATGGTGCTCCTCAACTTCCATCATTCCCACAACTCTTGCATATAAAAAATGAGCCTCTTGTGACCTCACCTATGTCAACTTCGGGTGATTTGAATCACGAAGCGACAATGTCTCCAGATGAGGATGGCGAGCATCATGAGCAAGAACATGGAAATACTCATGGCACAAGTCCATTTCACCATAAGGAGAAGAAAAGAACGGTTGGTACAAGAAGAAGGGTCGTGCAGAGCTGTTCAGAGTGTCGGAGAAGGAAGATTAGGTGTGACAAAAAGTGGGCTTGGTCTGCTTTGTTACGGATAGCAACTGATGTCTAGCCTAGGTTCCCATGTGGTAAGTGTTTCTCAATTGACGAGTCAACATTCGTCCATGAATATGCGTTTAAGCAAGAGACAGGGCCGTGTATCTTGAGGAATGATCAAGCAAAGTGCCATGAAGTAGGATTAGTGGGTGAAGAGCGTGCTATGCGTGACATTGGAAACGTCTGATAAAATCCAATTACAGGTTGACAAGCAGCCATCTCAATCGTCTATGTAAGTTACGATTGTGGACCATGAAATGAATGGAGCTGTGTGGCTTTGAGGTCTGACTGGAGAGCTTGCCTGTGGCGGAGTTTGGCCTTTTCTCAATTAGAATTCAACCAATAGCATCGAATGCAGTCACAGCATGATTGTGGTTGTCGTGCAGATGACTCCACTCAGAATGACTGGAGCTGGGGATTTGGGATTTGGGTAAAATTTCCCGCTGAAAATGATATTCAATGAGCAAGCAATTTCATGCCTCACTTGAATAGCATTGAATCAAACATTAGCGGAGTCATTGGCATGTCCAAAACTGTTGGCGTGGTTCATTTTCTTCTTCTGATACAAATTCATCAGAGCACCGTATCACTGTTAATCAACTTTTAGTGGCCATTACGCTTCGGCTTCGGATATTGCTATAGTGAATCATCGCTTAGACGCTCTCGAAGCTAGTCTTCTCAAATCGGGAGCGCTTCGCAAGGCTGATTTTGATTACTTTCTCAAATCAAGATCAGAATCCGATTCTACAGCTGCTGCTGCTCTTCGCAGGAAAGCAAAGCATGATGATAACGTAGTGGATGACACAGAAGGAGCGGCTTTGACATTGGAGCACCTTGCTTTTGGAAGATCGAGGGCCGATGGAAGCCATGCGATACCTCATTTCGCTGCACGTCTATCATCTGTTAGTAGGCCCGCTCCAAACAACGATTATCATCTTGCAAAGTCTAGTTTCCCTATTTATCCCTCTTCCCCGGGATATAATCCTGGATCAGCATCTTCAACAGGTCACAAGATGGATACAAATTTATCTACACCTGAAGAAAAGGGTAAGCCTATATTGTCTCAGGAAGAGAGACAGCAAAAGATCGAGCAATTATTGGATATCCTCGGTCCTCTGGGAGTCTTTGATTTATTCTTTAGAAAGACGGATTTGGCAATGGTGGCCCTGACCAAGCTTCTGCCCTTCAGACAGAGAGGGGAGCTCTTGGTTAATGCTGTAAGCTTCTCACCCATGTTGCTTTCAATGAGTTTGTGCTTAAAGAATACAGTATCTTGAAAAGGTGGAATGGTTGCATCGATGCATGCACGTACCGACTTTTCTACGCCAGTGTAACGATCTTCATTCACTTCCTCCTGATCGAGTAACTCAAGAGATTGCTCTTCCCTTTATAGCCCTATATTTTACAGTCTGCACTGTGAGCAATCTCTTTTTGGTAACTGTTGGCAAATTTTTGACTCATTTTAAGCTTGGGATGCAATTCATGGATACAGCTGAGATTGCCAAGCATTTTACCGAAGAAGAGGCACATACCTTACCTGATACATGGTTCCAGGCAGCTCGAGGTGTATGTCTCTCTTGTTCATCAAGCTTTCCTAACTAACGTGCGACACAGGCCCTTTGGGCTGCTGACTTTATGGACAATCACACCATGGAGGCTCTACAGTGCATCCTTCTTCTTGGTGTTTTCATGAACAACAGAGACCGAGCTGATGCTGCATGGGCATTGTTGGGCGCTGCTATCAAAGTAATAACATCCAAACTTTCGAGAATGTATGCTAATATGTCATTGTAGATGGCGCAAGGCCTTGGTCTTTCGCGTCTAGGTGCTGAGCAACAAGCAGTTGATGGAAAGCCCCTACCTATGTGGACAGGCCGCTGGGAAAGTCTGATACAGCGTGAAGTTGGGAGAAGAATTTGGTGGAATTTGGTATTTCTGGACTGGTCATTGGCGCCAAGCTACAATTATTCTTGTAGCATTCAACCTGATCACAGTGAGCCTTAATTGGCTTGGATGGAATAGTTTTAACCCGGACTTCTTAGTTAAGACTGCCCTCCCCGCCAACATTGAAGATGAGGACATCATTGATGGACTCCCTATCAGACCTCAACCGCTCAATGTCAGAACGGGAATGTCATTTCAGCTAGCTCGACTAAAGTTTGCAGAAATTTCTCAAAGACAAATTTGGCAGGCAAACAACAACAATCACCCTCCTTATTCTTTTGTGTGGGTGAAATTGATTCTGAAGGGGTTTCATTAATTATCACACAGATTGAGCGTTGATGGTGAGCTTCGAAAAGCGATGATGGAATTACCCTCTTTTTTCCAGCCAGACTGCAACAACAAGGAAGTTCCTTCCCAAGAGCCCAAGGCGCGTGTTCAGTATTACGAAAAGATTATTCTCAGCCTTGCCATTCACTCTCGTATGCTTCGCCTCCATCGTCCTTGGTTATCGCGCGGATATGAAGACGAGCATTTTGCCTACTCCAAAGAGCAATGCATAAGGGCAGCAAGGGCCAGTCTGAGGATGATGTCTGATTCTGAGGGCACAGCAGCTTACCTGGAGAAGTGGTGGCTGCCGCTGTTCCATGTATCTGTTTCCGGATTGGTGATTATCATTGACCTGCTCAGAACCAGCAGAAAGGATATGTTTTCTAACGATGTACAAGAAAAGATTGATGAGGTCAAGGGAGCATTAGATCAGATGAGGAAAATCGCGGATGTGTCACATCCTTCAAGGGCGGCTGTTAAAGTCATGGACTTGTTGTTGGGTACACGACCGTTTTGACATGTGAATATGATAGCTAACGGTTTTGTAGCTGAGGTGGAAGATCGTCGTAAGCCTCCTGGTACCGCTTTAGGCAAGCGCAAAGCATCACTGGCAGGCGATGAAGAAGATTCTGGCCTTCAGAGTGCTGTCAAAAAACTGATTCGTCAAGCTCAACTTGAAGCACAGTCACCTAGTACTTCTACTGGTAACGGTAGCACCTCTCAAGAGAACATACCTAACGTTTCACCTACCCGCAGTTTCAATGAAAGAGGTCGGGACTGTGAAAGGCCCGTCTTTGACGCTTACCCTATGCCTTTCATCCCAGTTGCACCGACAATAATAAACGCTACAACTCCTACACCTCAACAGCAACCTCCACATCCTCACCAAATGATAAGTGTTACGAATAACGGTCCTTATACATTTCCAGTTGATACCACCACTACTCAAGGCTCTTTTGGTCAACTTCAGCTTGATCCAACTGTACAGAGTATGCTGGCTAGTTATTTTCCAACTCCTCCCAGTACCAATGGTCCTGTTGGATCGGCAACAGCCCCTCAAGCTCCAGACGATTTTTTGAGCAGAGTGTTTGGGTTCGGTTGGGACGGTGTAGGAACAACAGGACAACCTCCTGCAACCAGTGAAGCTAGTATTAATATGCTCAATGGACGTGGTCTAGGTCGGCCGCAGCTTGGACATCACGGACAAGGTCAAGGATCCCAACGCCCTGAACAACCTGGCCACCTGCAGACTTCTGAATCGCACAACGCATCTATGCCACAACAGCACCAACAAAATCTGAATATGACTGTTCAGCCTAGTCCCTATGCTTCTGGAAACTGGACTAATCATGGATGGATGGCTTGAGATTCTTTAATTTTAGACCAAATAGAAAGGGTTGTCAGGACATAGAAACTAAAGGATCTTTTTTTGTTTTATAATATATAAGTGTACCAGTCATCTTGCACGAGTTCGTACCTACTTTTGCTTTCCATTATATCTGCGTATCAACCTGTTTGCACAGTGCAATTGGTATGAATGGATGCTCATTTTTAAGCTGAATTAAGGAAACAGAGTGCTGCTGTGTAATTACTTAATCACCATGGACGACACATGCAAAGTCTTCTCGCATCTACTACTCTAAATAGAGGATGATCTGCCTCTTAATACCAGCGCGCAAAATTACAACATGACCATCAATCTTATCTTGCTCTTGAATTCGCTGTTTGTGATCAGTCACCTTTCTATCATTGATCTGCATTGCTGTTCCCTTAACTAATCTCTGTGCTTCACCTGTGAAGGTATAGACATATATCAGCCTTACAGAGTTATGTGTTGGCTAACCAAAAATGTCGACTTACCAACAGACGAACATAGCCCATACTTGGCAGCTATCTTTCCGACTCCCATATCCATGATTTCATTTGAATTAACCCTGTGAAATCTATTATCCCCTTCAAAGGCGGCAAAAATGGCCGACGAAGTAAGAAGAGAAGTCGACGTAGAATACAACACTTGAGCAGCTGTGAGCGCTCGACCAAGAGCAGCAGCTAAAAAGTGTCAGCCTATACCGGAAACTGAAACCAAATGCAACACAGATATGTCGCAACTTCAGAACAATCAAACTCACGGCCATGTACTAGTTCTGTCACCTCAGCAGCCAACAATTTTTGCGCCCTTCGTTGAGACTTGTCCGACTGATGTTGAGTTGTGACTTCTTCAATTTTTGAAAGGGGAAGAAATGTGAAGAGCTTGAGGTACCTTTCAACGTCTGCATCTGGCGTCCGGAGGAAGAACTATGCGAACTTGTCACTTAAAAATTTGAACCAAATCGTATCGAAAAAGTACCTGGTAGAATTCTGAAGCACTGGTGTGTTTTTCGTCTAGCCATATAGCGTTGCCGGCAGATTTTCCAAATTTCTCGCCTGTACTGGTGGTTAAGAGAGGAATAGTCAAGCCAAAGACTTTATCCTCATCTTCCATTTTGATAGCTTCTTCGCCTTTCTCTTCCTTTTCCAACGCCTTTTCTCGACGGATGAGATCAATACCCGCGACGATGTTTCCCCATTGATCTGAGCCGCCAAGTTGGATGCTGCAGTTGTGCTCAGAATTCAGATGAAAGAAATCGTATCCTTGTAAAAGCTGATAGGTAAACTCGGTGTAGGAAATACCTGAATCGGCAATGAGTCGATTTTTGACACTATCTCGTGAAAGCATGGCTGCCACTCTGGCTCTCTTTCCCACCGTTCTGAGAAATTCCAAGAGACCCATATGACTCATCCACTCATAATTATTTAGCACTTTGACTTCTCTTCCTCCTACTTCATTCGATTTTGTCGATGATATGCCCCTTTTATTGAGATACTCTTTTCCTCGTATGAAGAATCGATGGATTTGGGATGTTATACCAGCGACATTCCGACTGAGCTCGGCGTTGGATAAAGATTTACGTTCTGTGGACCGTCCAGACGGATCCCCTATTGAGCCTGTCGCACCTCCTATTAGAGCGATGGATTGATGCCCCCAGGCTTGGAAATGCAGAAGCCCCAATAACGGTAAAAGGTTGCCAACATGCAGTGACGAAGCTGAAGGATCAACGCCAACATATATTGTGGACGGGGATTTGACATGTTTGTGGAGCTTTTCACTGTATAACCCATCAAGACTTGGAAAGTATACTGCGAGTAAACGAACTTTGTTATGGCAGCAACGAAACCTCGTTCTTCTAGTACTTGTAGCACTGTCGGTTGTGATAATGAGGATGTGGAGCGAACCAGTTTACAGTATTTATAACGAGGAATTGAAGGTAAACGACAGATACAATATAAAGACATAATGTAAATAATAATGATTAGCAAATAAAGATAATACAATGTCTTTATAATGAGAGTGAAATAATCTGACATTATTAATTGAGGCGGACAAGGCCGACTTTTATAGATTACGTAATACACAAATTCGTTAACTTTTAACATACTTTTGTTGGGTTCTAAAGATGATAACTATTCTACAATCATCATTTACATTCATTCTCTTGCTTTCAAACTACGTTGAACATTTAGTAAATAAATAAAAAATACAGCAAGAAAGATAATTTAGAGACAGCTATCATGCCAACTCTTAAATTTTGTGGTGAATGGTGAGTGCTTGTTAATCTTTTCAGATGCTTGCAATCTATCAAACTAATTTCGGACTCAGCAACAATCTTCTCTATCCTAAAGTGTGTATATAGGCTTTTGAAAAAGCTTCGTCACTCTTTTTGCGGCTATCTCCTTGGGTAGAGCTGATTGATCCACCTTTTTGCATTTCCAATCCCTAGTCCGACAACAATGCCAAAGTGCTCCTCTATCAATGTCGAAATTGCAATTACACCGAAAATGCGTCTGTGAAACCAGGAATGGCTGGATGTGTTTACAAGCATGATTTGTTGACTGTCGCGAGGTGAGCTACAAAACGATTTCTCTTCAGCGAATTTCAGGAGAATTGGACTTGAGATGCAAAAGAAGTTTGCAGAGTGAAAAGCGCAGTGTTGGAGCTGTTTCAAAGTGATATGACATAAACTAAAGACATAAACGAATGCGATTAGGGAACAACCCGGGGAGACGAGAGATCTTGATACCGATCCGACATTGCAACGGTCCGCTATTGAGTGTCCTGCCTGTCATCACAACAAGTACGCCATTTTTTACATACCTGTGTTACAGGCGCTGACAGTTACGTTCCAATTGTTTATAGCGCCGTATTTTACCAAGATCAAGGACGACGGATCACTACCAACATGACACTCTTCTATTACTGTACGAATTGCAAACACCTTTTTCGTGACCCTACTATCAAGTATCGATAGTCAATTATCTAAAAAAAAGGCTCGACGGATTCTAGAGAAATTTATTTGAACAAAGAACGATTGGGCTTTCTTGTTGTGTTGTAGCATGACGACATCTATGCAACTTTTGTAAGATTTGTAAAATGTTGTAGTAATACAATATGATTGGTGCGACAAGAAATCTAGTTGTACACTAAACTATGTCTAGAAAACTACAACATAGATCTTCCCTCTATTCAATGTCCATGATCAATCCTTCTCGCTCCAAGTATTCCATGTAATCTCTCCACACCTTTGATCCGCCTTCAGGTAGATTATTTGCAGTTACGAAGCCTACCTTCGCCTTTTTGAGCGTCTCCTTTGAACCAATCATTATCAAAGCCTATATAGTAGATTAGGATAATTCTTGTTGATAAACAGAAGAAAACCTACGCGTCTAGCCCTCGTCAGACCTACATTTACTCGTCTCCAATCTCCCAGGAATCCGATCCATCCTCCGGGATTGGACCGAACAGTACTAAATATTATAACCTCTTTCTCTCTTCCCTCAAATCCATCCACCGTTTTGACCTCAATATCTGCTATCTCTTGAGCTCTCACAGGGCCAAGGAGATGGACGAGATTTTCCCAAGTTGATGTAGATTGAAGACTCGATTTGAGTACTGTTATTTGGGCGAGATAAGGGGTAATGATGCCAATTTCTGAGCCTTTGAGATCCTACAAACAATTGTCAACACATGATAATCCCAATCAAGGAGACACAGGGCTTACAGGGTTTTTATACAACAGATCAGCAACGATATCGACAGCAATCTCCGCATCTCTATGGTTAGCTAAACTTTTCATCATCGGGCTCTCCGAATGACTGTGACTCCAGAACGTTACATTCTCCCTGCCTTCTGTTTTACGTAGTTCTCCAGTGATAGGATCAGGTATGGGGTCTTCGGGTAGAAGAAAGCTTGTCTGAGGAGCAAGATGATGAGATGAAGGAGTACCATCTTTGAGAAGGCCAGAATAAAAAGTTTTGGAAGGGAAAGCCGATAGAGTTGGGTGCATGCGGTATTGAGTATCGAGCATGATCGATGGGACATCTACAAAAGCTGTCAGTCTCGAAGCACCAGTAAACGGTTTTCACGTACGACCTTCATGAATGAGTCTCTCAAACAAACTTGTCGATAAGCCGTTTGCGTGAGCTTCTTGAGAAATGATAACAGGTGGCAACTGTTTGTGGTCACCGATGATCGCAACGTGTGAAGACTACACTCAAAAATTAGCATGTGCCTTAGGAACCGTAAATCATTTACTTACACCCTTAACAAGAGGAAGAAGAGAGAGGGGTTCTGTAGCCATGCTAGCCTCATCGAGAAATACGATTGGAAAATCAATGACATCGAGTGTAGCAGAAGCAGCGGACAGACATGTTGAGCACACCTGTCGTCATCATTAATTCTTATAACCACACATAGTTTAATGTTATGTCCTACCACATCAGCATCCAAAAGTACTTCTCGAATCATTTTTTTTTTGTTACGCCAAATCTGTTCATTCAAAGTTCGCAGATTAACCTTGGCCTTTACTATATTATGCCCAGAATATGAGCTATGTGATGCTTTTATACGGATGAAGATACGTACAGGCTTGGTTTGTATCAAATTCACTCTTCAGACCTTCGCTCAATCTCTTCGCCTTGTCAAGAGCATCAGAAAGCCAGGGATATTTTGGATGTTCTTCCAACCTCCTTTCCAATGTTTGTTCTTTCAATTCTGTTGGAACTCGTTCAGGTACACCTGCTCTGACAGCTTTGACTCCGTGTCTCATCAAGCCAGCTGCAAGGTTGTCAACTGCAACATTGGTGTGTGCGCAAATAAGTATTGGATGAGGGATTTGGAAATGATGTTTGAGAAGTTTTATGGTCTCCACAATGACTCGAGTCTTGCCTGTACCAGGTGGCTGTATTATGTCAATACCATCGCTTGTGCCTCTCTTTCAACTAAATCGGATAAACTTACTCCCTGAACGAGACTCAGCGGCTCACTCAACATCATACCCATTGCCCTTAATTGTGTCCTGTTGAGAGGAATGTGTGGATCGCCTTCTATCTCAAGAGATGTCTGTCTATCAGAACGATAACGTTCTGCCCAGCTTTTTATTAAAATGTTTCTCGCCAAAATTCCGCCTCCCCGCATTTTAGAAAATGCCAACGGAGGTGCATGTGGGTTCGGCACTGTATCCAAATTGTCATGAGTCAGTATACAAGGGGTTTGTACAACCCCGTCCGAATGGGGTTGAAATGCACCGGAGATTGTTGTTTGTTCAGGTGAAGGGTATATGCCTTGAAACGCTTTCAATAACGGTATGCGAAGGGCAGTACCTTGGAGTTTTTCTTCCATTTTATTCTGCAGAGAACCAGAGTCGAGATTGCCTGCCATGTCCCGTTCGAGTGGGTCAAGCTTGAGCGTTTCGATAGCTTGACGTTGTTTGACGAAAACATAGTCTGAAAAACCTATATCAAGCCTTTCAAAAGATATCTTTTAACTTTTGTCTCGTATGCTAGCCTCAGATTTTACTCACCGCCAGATGCTCTTGTCTATGTCTGGAATTAGTTGTGGAAATATCAGAGAGAGAGATCCTTTCGAGACTGATTGTATCGGTACCATCAATGTCTTGCCATCTTTGTCCAATATTGAGTCATGGTGTGGATGCGATCTGGACAAGATTACGTATTGGCCAGGACTAAAAAAATATGAGGGTCTGACTTTTTTTGAAACGAAGATTACAAGAACGTACCAAAATCTGGGAGCTACCAACATTCTGCCCTTTTCGTTTGAGAATTTGTACACAACTCGTTGTCGTTCCCCATTATACTTTTTCTGATTGACTATTCGTCCTCTCATTCCCTCCAGCATATATCCCTCTTTCACCAATTTGGATGTTGACCACTCTAACCTTTGATTGTATAAGTTCCATTCTTCGTTTTGCTCCAAATCTAACAGGGTTCTGAAATGGTCTCTGTACTTTTGTAAAGGCTTTTTAAGGGGATGTTCATTATCTGAGACCTTGTTTATTCTAGCGTATCGCCATGGCAAGCGATAGAATAACCATTCTGGGCTTGTTGGTCGGATATCAGGTGAAAGGGGACGGCGAAGACGTGATAAAGACCTTTGTCGCCAATCGAACCGACTCTGTCCATCAGGCGGATACCCATCTGAAGCCAGCCCTGGCGTCCGGGAAAGTTCGTAAAACTTGTCGAGACTGTCTTTGTCAAAAGAGATCTGTGACGAGGAAAGATTGGGCAAGGGTAATTGTTTAGCAATATCATCTGTCTTGTAGTTGCCGACAGGGGCGGCTTCAATATAGTCATCTAGTGGCGGCGGCACAGGTAACGGTGTATTGACAATGGCATCTCGCTCTTCTAGATCATTAGCCAAAAAAGCTTCGTCCATATCTGTGTGGTCTTGCTCAGTTACTCCATTGACCTCTACCTCGTAAGCAGATGACACAGCAACATCCGGATTTCTAAATCCAGATTGGGACAAGTCATTGTTGATATTTGATAAGCAATCCGCTGACAAGACAGGATCCACTCGGAAACGAGGAGCATTCTGGTTCTGGTAATGTTGAAAAGGTCTAGAGTGTTGAGTGAATTCCGATGGCAGTCGACTGTATTGAAACAGTTCATTTTCATGCTCATGCGAAGCCTTTTTTTTGTAACCTGAGGCATCAGATGGCAGAGGCAGAGGAGGATTATCGAAAGACACCATCTCGTAATTCCAATCCGGCAATGGTTGAGCATCGGTGGTGGTTGTCTTGTGAAAGCAGCGATTATCCCGCCATAATCTATGACTACCTGCAACGAGAGCGTCTCGCGATATTCGAAAAAAACGTAAGAGGCTAATTTGCCTTGTAGACCATTTTTCCATTGATTCAAAGCTTGATTGCGATTTTGAGTAGGTTGCTAGCCCTTTTACCGAGTACGGCGTTCTGACTGGCCATGATATGCCTTGGGACGTAGTCCTGGCGATCCTGCTCGTATATCGTCTCAGTTTGGTGGGAATTACCGTCGCTGGGATTTTCGCTTTAAATAAAAGAAAAAAGTAAAGAACGAAAAAGATTGAATATGAAACGTTCCATTTTAAGGCATTATGGAAATTTACAAACATGAAATTGTCAGGCACGGTTGTATCTCGAAAAACACAATTTGTTATTTGTTGCGTCCAAACTATGCATGCACTGTTTTAAGTATAGCAATAATTTCTCTTCGTTCTATAATAACCTGAGCCGTTCTGTCGCGAACGCTGGCCACGCTCCCCTGTCAAATACTAGCAATACATCCAACCGGAATGAAGACTTTTGTCGTTTTGGAAAACAGTCATGTAACATCATGGTTTTTAAGCCAAGATGAAAGTGTTGCGAGGAGCAGAAGCCTACTTTTTGGCCTCGACGGCTGGGCCATTAGTAGATGTGGCAGCGGAAATTTCATGTTGAGCATGTTGGTCGACGATCGGCTCTGGACCTTCGGTGACATTGAGGTCGACAATAAGACCAGTAGAGAGGTCATACAACTGTAGACTGTCAGCTATCACGTTGTCACTTCCAGGCAACTTACCCAACCGTGGACATAAACCGGTCGGAATTCGCCTTGTTTAGCTTTAGACCAAGCCTCTTGGATTGTCTGTTTACAAAGACAGTCAGCACAGATCTCTCAGTTGGGACGTAGAAAGGTGTCTCACCGGACTAGCAATGACATTCTTGACTCCCATCTTGACA
Organism: Cryptococcus depauperatus CBS 7841; assembly: GCF_001720195.1. Classification (NCBI taxonomy): domain Eukaryota; kingdom Fungi; phylum Basidiomycota; class Tremellomycetes; order Tremellales; family Cryptococcaceae; genus Cryptococcus; species Cryptococcus depauperatus. Next base: position 994,986 of record NC_089475.1, on the reverse strand, counting down.
TTCTCTCTGATCAAATCGTTGACATCGCTTCCTGGAGGCAAGGAATGTCTCAACCTGATGACAGGGTCAAGGTAGCGAACAAGAGGAGTGGGGCCAGAAAGAGGGGAGTCATGGTCTTTCGGACATGGCTGATCAAATGCGGCGATACAGCCACCACAACCAGTATGGCCGACGACGACGACTATAGACATGAGCAACGAGCTTGTTTTGCAGAGATTGAAATTAAACACGCACCATGAGTCACACCTACATTCATGATGGCGTAGTTGAGGAGAGCTTGCGAAGAGTCATCCTCTGGCTTGAACTGGTTGGCAACATTGCGCTTCAAGTGCCAAAGCATGAGCAAACACTTCCATACAAAACTTCGACAAATGGCGAACCTGGACAAACACTTCTCCGGGCTTGCATGCCATGACTGTGACTTCTGGAACGCGAGAGTCGGCACATCCGATCCAGAGAAAGTTGGGCGCCTTTCAATCACCGTCAGCTCTGCTCCTATGCTCGCCCGTCCTACATACCTGCCCTTTTACTTGTTTCTCCATAAACTGTGGTTCTTCGGCATTGACCTTCCTGGCCCACCGCCGGTTGCCTTCCAATACGGCTCTGACTTCCTTGAACTTTTGGGCCGAGACAGAATGCCCGAGGTCCATATCAATCTCCTCATGAGGTTGGAGTGGTTCAGCGTGGAACGGCATTTTGTTAGTGGCTGATGAAGATATATATCTGGTAGGTGATGGGAAAGTCTTGTTAACGAAGCGTGAGGTGAAGGAGGCGGCGATGAAGGCCTGCCTGATAGCTGTTGCCGTGGAGAGCGGGCGCTGTAGATACGATTGCGCTTTCGGCGCCGTTAAGGTAAAAATGTTGGAATGTGATATATTGATAAAAGAAAAAGAATCAATTTGACAATTTGTTCGTCTTTTATAAATTTATAGGCTTTACTCGGCCACCCACAAAAAAAATAAAGTTGTTGGGGAACACCGATCCTGAAGTAATTAACACCTCCACAATGTCCGGCCAAAAAACGCGCGTCCGGACATCTACTGCTGTAAGACGCACAAGAACCAAACAAGTCTACTCGTTGACAATGGCAAAAGCAATCAAGTTGAAGTTTCAGTCCGATCAAGGTATTGCAATGACTAAGCAAGGACAATGACAGACACATCAACATTTTTAAATCACGTCTTGATCTTTACATGAGTGATGAAATCCCGTGAAATCTCTCCAATCTACTGTACCTTCTTCTCACCTTCAGCTAGCAGCCTCAGCCTCTCAGACTCTCTCAAACCTTGAACTTCCTCTGCACGACGTTTCTCTCTCCTCTCGCGGCCTCGAGTCACAAACTCTACAGGTTCGAGGTCTGCAAATAATGCTTTACACGCCTTCTCCATACCATAACAGAAAATGAAGTCGAGAATCATGGACATAGTGAGTTTGAAACGAAACTATACAAAGAATCATGTTAGCCTGAAAGTGCAAAACACCTCACAGTAGGCTCTCACCATAGTAGTCATCTCCACCAACTGTAGCCACCTATTCAACTCGGGGATGAAATCTGTTGCACCACAATACGCCACCGCCGAAACACCCAATAAACCATAGTAGAGTGGAGGATTCTCACGGATTCCTTCTCGGAATGGTCGGCCTTGGAAGTTGAGAACAAAGGTGGAAACTTGTTGAGAGAGACCGAGAAGGTAAATGGCAGTATTGAGTAGAGTAGGCTCAAACTTTTTATCAAGATCAACCTCTCCACGACTACGTCACCTTTGTCAGCTGCTTATCTAGTCCGAATTTATTCAACTCACTCTTCAAGGGATTTGGAAAGCCCAGTTATGTAAACGAGCGCAACGATGTGTATAGCAAATTGAAGCAAAACGGAGAGGAGGACGTAGAAATTGAAAATGTTTCCTAGCGGTCTTTCCTTTGAAAGCTTCTCTACAGGCTATGTACAAATTTGTCAAAACTAATCGGATGCGAAACAAAAGTGCACATACCTTTGCTCGAGAAATGCACAAGAAACAGACACTCATCAACATGCCAGTAATGGTTACCTGATAATCACCAAATTTGATACCGTCGAGATACTGGACCGACAAAGAATAGGCAGTGATGAGGCAATTGAGAGCGAGAATTTTGTACATTTGAATAGTAGCCACAAGTGTACAACGGCCTTGACGAATAATGTTGGTAACTAAGAATGCACGTGAGCCGCCATGCACAAAGATGCAAACTGAAACATACTGGCTGAAACATTGGACAGTTTAGAAGTGAATGGCGCAGCACATGAAGCATCTCCAAGTTTTATTTGAGGGACTTCTTGATCTTCGTCCAACTCAGAAAGTTTGCTAGTAATCGTAGCCATATCAAACTTTTCTAGTGGATTTGCCTTTTTAGCACCCTCGTGGGCCTTGGCAACTTCCTGTTGAGTCTTGACCAACTCAGGGTACGCCTCTCGCAATACGGGAGGAGGAGGGGGAGGGGGCTGGTTGAAACGCGCAGAGATACGGACTTGTTGCTCATAGACCTTCTTCATACGCTCCAACTTATGATGCTCGGCAATAGCCTTTAGATCTTCAGGAGAACCATCCAAGAGTGCAACACCAATATGAGCGGCCTTGAGAGCGCCGACATCATTTGTACCGTCACCAGCCATAAGTGTGATATATCCAAGCTCTCTTAGAACGGTGATAATGAATTCCTTTTGCGATGGCGACACTCGAGCATAAACATAGGTGTGCTGAATAAGGTCGGTGACAGAGGGGAAAGCTTCGAATTGCTTTAAAGCAGCGCCGGTGACACAAATATCATAATCTCTTAAGAGAGCTTTGTCGAGAGGAGCAGAAGGATCAACGGAAATAATGGTGGTTTCGTCAACATTGCGCCAAACCAGTTCTGCACCATATTAGCAAAACAACAGTCACAACTTTTAACTTGCCATTAGCGACAGTCCCTTCTTTCAAATCTAGGATCATGACCTCGCGGTCGACAATTTCTACATCTCTAGCAACGTGAACTGCAGTCAAGGGATTGTCGCCAGTGATCATGATACACTAAGATATATCAGTCCCATTCCATCAGCTCCCACTTGATACATACTCGGTGAGAAGAATCAGCCAGCATTTTCAGAGATTCAACCGCATCAGGTTTGAGTGGACAATGGAACACGAGGAAACCAGCAAAAATCAGCTGGCTTTCAACTTGATCTCGTTGAATTTGATTAATCTGTAGTCATTTCAATAAACAATCTCAAACTTGATATGCGTGTTTGTAACTTACCTTTTCAGACTGTACATTCATCGATTTGATACCTAAAGCCAAAACCCTGCTACCTCTTCTTGTATACCACCTGTACGTTTCTTCATACCATTCCGGCACCGACACATACATTGCTTTCAAAGTTTCGGGGGCACCCTTAACAGCAGCCATCCACTCCTTGCCATGTATGTCTGTGACAGCAGAGATTGTAGACATTCGCTTGAGGGCGGAGGAGAATTGAAACCGACGACGAATATGAATCTGGGCCTTGTGCGGGGTGTCCTTAGAAAGAGGGTTAATATAATCACCCTTTGACAGTTTCCAATTCAACGCAGCCAAAGTCGTTTTTTCCATTGGATCGCCGACAATAGTGCCATCGTCTAATAGCACTAAAGCGTGGGCAGCAGCAAGAGCGAGGGTGGTGTCTTTGCTGCTTTCCACGACGGATGAAAGTTCTCTGGGGTTAGAAGACTTGATGCCAGCGATGCCTTCTACAACAAGATTTTCGCCAGTAATGGTACCAGTCTTGTCAAAACAACAAACATCGACGCGGCCAGCCCATGGAATTCGGAAGGGCTCGGTGCAAAAAATCGCTATAAACAGAATTAGTTATAAAAGTCGAGATAAAGAATGCAAGACTTGCCGAATTTCTGCAAAGCGACCAGAGAGGCATTCACAGCCAAAGACAACTCCATAGGCAATTCTGGAGGGACAACCGAGGTGATGATCAAAATACAGTCCAACAATAATTTACCCTTGGCCATGCCACGTTCAAGACCTTTAATCCACACGTACGCGCTAGCAGCAATGGCAAATATGAGAAGGAAGCCAATGAACAAAAAGGCTTCAAAAGTGTTGGCAGACACACGCTCAGTGGAGAATATCATCGTCCGCATGAGCTGGCCTTGAGTTGTACCAAACCCGGTCTTTAAAACGACGGCAAGACAGCCATCATCGGGCGCTTAAGTGAATGTCAGTAACAAAAGTAATAATCGTAGAAGCATGACTAACTGGCAAAGCCCCCTTCTCCAGCCTTTTCAACTTGCAATGCCTTGGTGCCAGAGAAAAGGATTGAATTCCTGTCAGCGCCATTCATATCCAACTTGTCGGACCCTTCGCGAAGTTCTACAGATTCCTTGAGAAGAGGTGTGGATTCGCCAGAAAGCATAGCCTCATTAACAATACAGCTTCCTCGAAGTAGAAGAAGATCGCAGGGAATACCAGAGTCAGGGCTGGTGCGTACTACAAGTTATTTTCAGTCCACTGAAAATAAATAAATAAATGAGATGACTACGCACGGACTGAGATGAGGTCTCCGGGAACAAGATCTGTAGTGAGAGTAGATACCCATTTGCCATCACGGAAAGCTTGAACGTGATAAGGAGTGATACTCATCGTTCGAAACTCTTGGAGTGTTCTTACTCGCTGATAACTCGTCAACGTAACCCAGCTTTAACTTTCTCGACATACCTGAAACACGACAGTACACTCAAACACAATCAACATGAAGGCGGTAAATAGAGAATAATACCAGTACTCATCCAAACACCACAACGCCACGCAAAACATTTGAAAGACGAAGAAAGGTGCAACTGCATGTTCCGCGAAAAGCTCGGTAAACTTAGGAATGGGAATATGACATTCATTGGGGCCATAGGTAGCTTTCAGAATTTCCAAACTGACAAGCCCAGTTTTCGAAGTAGTCTTGGGATTTGTGATGGGATAAGTTAAAATACCGCGGGATGTCTGAAAAACGGCTAGGGGAGGAGAAGAATCACATGGGTAAGGAATAGGGGTAAAAATGCTGCTTGAGTCTTGAGTTAAACAAGTGAGCATCACGCCTTCACAATCCTAGTAGACTTACGGTTGTAAACATAAGTGTCACGTTGGTAGTTAAAAGAGTACGTTGATTCTGTAGAGCCAGCAGAAATCTTTCTTTCCAGAGGGATAATTTGGCCCTTGCCTCTTCCTTTTTTAGGAATCACCCTTATCCATGCGGCTTCTGACAATGACTTGGCCTACAACACAAATGTTAGTGCTGCCTTCAACTTTAAACACTTACAGTAGTATAGCTAATCTTTGCATTGACTCCACTGCTCCATGCTGTAGTGAGGAAACTGAGTGCGTGTCCTGCTCCAAGCAGCACGCAGAAGATAAATGTCCATTCTTCAGACCTAATCCATTCCTCATATTTATAGTGATAGGCATAATAGAACAACGGGTAGAGAGAAAGAAATGGAAGACCATAGATCCTTGCTATAAGGGGAATTTTGTTGTGGAGAGAGACTCTCTCAATTTCTTGCGAGAGGATACCAGGAGATTGTGGCCTGGAAGAATCAGCTGGTGTGTTGTATGCTATATCGACTTACATCTTTAATGATGCCTCTTCTCGAATAGTTGTAGATTCGAAAAAAAAAGATGGAGAAAGTGTATTACTCGCCACATTCGGTCATCCCGTAAACTCCGTCTCCCATATTTGTCACCTCCACGCATCACCACCCTTTTATATTATGCTTTTCATTTTTAAAGAACCAGCCATAATGAACATATTCCGCTTCTTAGGAGACCTATCTCACCTCATATCCATATTCATCCTCCTACACAAGATACAAACAAGCAGATCATGTAGAGGCATATCTTTCAAGTCGCAAATGCTCTATTTGCTCGTTTTTGTCACTCGCTATGTCGACCTATTTACTCGCCCGCTCGTATCCATGTATAATACCGTCATGAAGCTTTTTTTCATCGGGTGCACCGCTTATACCCTCTACCTGATGAAATTTCGCTTTAGGTACGCTATGTCTTCTGATATATCCGTGTCTCGCTCAATTGTTCTTAGACCAACACATGACGCCTCTCTGGACACATTCCAACTGTCCTACATACTTGGCCCTGTTGCTATCCTCGCTCTGTTATTCAACTATGGTTTTACGCCGTTTGAAATCACTTGGTCTTTCTCCATCTGGCTTGAATCCGTCGCTATACTTCCACAATTGTTCATGCTACAAAGAACAGGAGAAGCGGAAACTATCACTACACACTATCTTGCTGCTCTGGGTCTATATAGAGGGCTTTACATTCCTAATTGGATGTACCGGTTAGTGTGTCTGCTGTGTTGGGGATTTGGCTAATGAGACGCAGGTATTTCACTGAGGGCGTTTTCGATCCCATTGCAGTGACAGCTGGTATCATTCAAACCATCATTTATGCTGACTTTGGTTATATCGTAAGCTGTTTTCTGCTTCTCGTGGGCGATATTGACTTTTATGCGCTTAGTATGTCACCAAAGTCCTGCGAGGACAAAAATTCGAGCTTCCAGCCTGAGACCATGCAGAATTGTAGTAATAAATGAAGTTGAATGTTGGAAGATTTTTGGTGGGCTAGATGCTTGTCCCAATGATCATATCCATGACAAACTGTCAAGGTGGATGCAACAAGGCATATAAGAGAATAGAGACCTGAAATTCATATCATCGTGTGGCCATGAAAATTGGAGACTGCAAGCTTGTTCGAATGGCTTCCGATTTATATGATAAATTCAACGTCTGCGATCTACCTGCCATATTCGTTTATCAGTCAGGAGCAGAGCGTCTGTTATTCGAATGAGAAGATTTGACATAATACAGTTCATGGCGTAAATGACAACCAATATCATTCTATAAACGGCAAAATGAGTATGGCACATATGGCAACTAGTGACTATCTCAAGATTACAAGCATAGGAAACGTCAATTCGCTGAGTTTGAGCTCATCAGGTTGTGTTCATAAGAATATGAACATTTGCAAAGGAACAACTCGTCTTTATAGACCTTAAATAATTTAGCCATAGCTGATTGTCACAAAATATAAACATCTAGCAATTCAGTCATAAGACGCAAATGAAATATACAGGCGCATTAATATACATGCCAGACCATACCAGAACCAAGCTGCCAAAAAAAAAAAACCAAAGTCCATGTTGAGATTCATGGCGAGGTGAGAATGGGAAAAGCTACAAGGATGAGACGATAACGATTGATGGAGGGTGAATAAATATTAAATGAATTGTCACTAAAAAGAATGTTAAAGCGAGAAGAGATTTAGTTAGGGATGAGGTAGACATGGAAGTATGTTTTCTTTTTCTTTTTGGGACCTCTATGAACAAAGATAAAGTCCGTGCTTTTGTCCTGTAATTGTTTGTGAATGCAAAATGAAAGGTTACGCCTTGGGAGCTGGCGTTGGCTGAGCAATGTCCCTCTCGTCCATGACAAAAGGTACCGCTCTCTTGGTAGGTTGAGTAAGACCCGCACCACATGCAGAATTTGGAATTTGAAGGTCAGCCGCGGAATACTCTGGTGGATAGGAACAATCGGCAATGATAGCGTACGCTTGATGGGTACCAGCATCAGCGTTAAACCATCCGTTTCCGGCATCTATAGTTTCACTTGAACCAGGCTTGGTGTAAGAAGGGCCAGGCATAGTAATTCGAGTACCAGTCTGTGTGTACTGGGGAAGTTTAGACATAGAGGCGGAAGGGACATTGGTAAAAGAAGGAGGTGGCCAGGGATATTCAGATGAAATCGAGGCAGGAATATGACCAGCACCAGCCTATGCATGGGTCAGCAAAGTCGATAAGGACGAAAAAAATGCAGACATACACCGCCAGTAGCTCCGGGGTTGGCAAAGTTCCCATCAAACGGATTCATAGCGGCGCCATCAGCCTCACAAGTGCCGGCAGCCTCGCGGGGGTCTTGGTTGTTTATCAGCTACCACTATCAAGTCGCAAATCTCATAGACTTACCCTTCGGGATCCAACCATGCTGTAGACCGAGCCTGTAATGCCAGAAAGGGTTAGGCTCGGCGACTCCACTTGTACTATTTCCAATCTTCCAAGTCCAGAAGAAGTAGTTCTAGAAACAATCAATACCCGATTAGATGGTCGCTACAAAGGTGAACTCACTTGCAACGCATCCATACTACCAAGGACAAAGTGGTTAAGCGCATCAATAGTGCTTTGGTTCCATTGGGTATAGTCGTTCCAGTAATCACAAGATCCAGTCTTCTTATCGGCATACCCGTTATATGTTCCGTCATATCTGCTGCCGGATCCAACATTGTTGACCCACAGACCACAGTCATTCCAGGCAGCAGACCACTCCCCACCCACATTGGGCCCGAATTGCTGAGAAGTCTTGTTAGTCGAAGCAGCCCACCATTGGCATGGCAACTTTCTAAAATCATCGACGGTACCTTGAGGCTGGTCCTGAAAGACCATGTATGTGTGTTGGTCGATAACCAATCGGTCGGCTTCAGGCAGATAACCGTACCAATTTGTGATACCGATGAAAGAGTCATGCATGCTAATTAGGGGACCCTTACCTGCTCCAAGACCGGTAATATCACGGATCATGGTGTAAGCTTCCAAGTAGAACGAAGCAATGGGGTCTTTGCCGATAGCGGTACCGCTGGGCTCGTTGATAAAGCCAAACATTTGAACGACAGGAGCGTATTGGGGTTGAGCGATGAATTGAGCGAGAGTTCGGATGTAGTCAAGTGAACGTTGGGCATTAGCTAGACCCATGACACCATTCAGCCAATTAGGTAAGCCTTGACGACCAGAGTGGTTCCAGCCGTCTTTGCCATTGTCAGTGAGTGTCTGTGACAAAACAATTTCAACTCACTCTGAGAACCAGGGACACTGTGTAGATCAAGATTAATCCTCAAGCCATATTTTCTGCACCATTTGATAGCTTTCAAGACATACTCCCATGACTTTCTCTCAAGGAATGGTTCACCTTCCCAAGTCTCCACAGCCCAAAAGCCAATTGGCAAACGGATCCAGTTGATACCCGCTGAAGCCATCTCGGCAAAATCTCGTTCAGTGATAAAAGTGTCGTAATGTTCAGTCATGGCGTTTGTCAAGTTATTGCCCATGTTTTGAGAAAGAGTATACTCGTCAATGGCAGTACCAGCTGGGCCGCTGGCGTACTTCTCATAAAGGCCAGGGACGATGAATGGTTCTAGACAATGTCAGTTGATATTAGCTTGAATACGGATAGGTTTACCAGTAACAAGCCAGCCACCGACATTTACGCCCTTCACCTTGTCCTTGCCCCAAGTCCATTCTTGGTTCAAAGCAGGAGTCCAAGATTGAGCTTGAGCCTCATTGTTGAAAGGGTTGGCCTCGTCCCAGACCCATTTACCGCCAAACGGATTATCATATGTCATAGTTGTTCCGTCGTCCAACTTGATCAAAGAACCCTTGACACCGCTAGTGGCAGTCGTAGCAGGAGTAGCATGGTTAGATGAAGCAGTGGCACCGGGACCGGTAACACCAGAGCCCTTTTTATTGTCGTCTGCCGCCGGGCCCTTGCGGTCCTTGTTTCGTGTTAAACTACACACGGTCAGCTTGATTTCCTTGCGGCTTAGACCTACCCAACACCAAGACCAACAGCGAGACAGATCAGGATGATTGCACCCGCTCCCAATGCCAGCCATAACCATCTTCTGGTCTTTCGGCCATCTCTGATATCCTTTACTTCGGCCCATTTGGGCTTCTCATTCAGGTCTCCAGAAGCAGAAGCTGCGAAAGCACCAGCGCCAATTGCAGCAACGGCAGGAGTAATGTGACCTTGCTCATCGTCACTAGAGGTGGATGTACGGTCATCTGTGGAGTATGGATTGGCAAGCGCTGACGGTTCACGTTTCGGACTCGTGCGTTGAGCCTGAAACCAAAGTCAACACGACATCACTACAAACACAAGCGCCGCTTGACCACCCACCATTCCACCAGCAGCAGTGGCCAAAGCGTCTGCACTTCCCCAGCTATCTCTACTAGCATTTCCCAAGCCTGGTGATCCCAAGATACTCAAACTAGCTTGCGTCGAATCCCTGCTCATCAACGACGGTGCTGGAAGATACTCTGAGCCTGGTCTGCCCAGGAGGTTTGCACTTTCTGGGTCCAGCAGTGCCGAGTTTCTGTTTGAATGATGCAAGGCATTTGAGTCTGGCAAGTCACTGGCCGGGTTTGCCACCGGAGCATAAGTTGAGGAAGGAGGAGGCATGGCGCACGACTAAAAAGGAAGACAAAAGTTGAGTCAGCTCTTTATATATGTGGCTAACAGCGCACAGACACTCGTCACACAACGTTATGCACTGACCTCGTGTCTTGCCGAATAAGAGCAAAATAAATAGAAACTATATAACGCCTCCGCTTTTTATATTTTTCCCAGTTTACTGGTCAAATTAAACACACACTTAAAATTCCCCAAAAGGACTTTTGGTTATCAAGAGGAATGTGTTTACAAGACTTTTTAAGATAATTATAAAGATCGCATGAGAAACGGGCGGCCTCAGTTTTAATATATTCAGAAAAACACCGGAAATAGGACCAACCAGGAAAGAAGTATTGCCAAATCCGCCACCTACAACCGAGATACGATACCGGCTGTCCAAATCCTTGTTTTCCGCTCTCTCCTTGGCTTTTTTTTCCTTGCGCTTATTGGCTCTTCGCTTGCTTTCCATTTCCCATCCATATCCACAGAACCTTACGAGAGGGTAAACACCAGCGAAGGCGGTACAAGGCTGAGCAGAAACGTTTGGCTGTCTGGTTGTTTTCCCCTGACGTGCCCTGTCAGGCACAGAATTCGTTGCTGTTTACTGACTACATAATCTGTCCACCATCGTATGTGGTTTCTGCTTTTGTTTGGTTTCTAGTTGAAGCCAGAGCTGATGTTGTGGTTGGTTGCGGATATGTGTTGCGTCTATTGTAGATGAAATACGCAGTGAAAGGGGCAAGAATTTTGGCATTGAGAACTATGACAACCGAGGCTTACATCGACTTGCAACAATGACACTTGTGGCCGGTTTTACTGACTGGCTCACGGCACACATCGAAGCGGGTGCTGGTCGCTTGTCTGACTCCTCTATCGTTGGCTCACCTTCCTGCCTGATACACTGATTGCTCACAAAAGCTTATCCCACCTTGACAGTCCCTGTACCGGTCAGCGGTGGCAGGAAACGATAGGGATATTCCTATGTCAGGTCATCATACCTGAGGCTTCCAGTGTTAATCTCGTATTAGGATAACTCACCCATATGCCCTGGAGCAACGTATACCCAAGACAAGATGAGAAATGCAAATTTGTCGTACCATTCCAACATTCACGTTTTTATAGTTCCCATGGGTCATATATCGACTCATCTGAGCGCGTATAGATGACCCAAATGCACAACCTTTGCAACACCCAAACAGTGCACAAGTGTGTCAGATCGCGATGAAACAGGAAAAGCAGCTGTGAAGAGTACAAGGTGTGGCATAATGGGCTAGCATATCAAAATCTTACCGTTCCTGGCATGTACTGCTTGATGTCCAACTCGTCAAGAGAAACCTTTACGTACTGTACAATTCAAATTCTAATAAGACTTTCTCATGACTTGTTTGGGATATTGTATCTTGGCTCGATGCGATGCAATGTATATCACTAAACGCATCAGAGCCTCTCCAGTGGAGCGCTGTCGTGATGAGATCTACCTTGCTTGGGAACTTGTTTCTCGTCTTGCCCATATAAGCTTGTTGGTTAATGAAAAAGTTTTGAGTCGCGTTTACAGTTTTAGCTGTAGTCACGTCCTTGTCTAAGCAGTTTCGGTATGTTTGTTCTTTTGCAGACGGAAATATCGCAAAGGATTAGCTAAACCTGTGCTGATGTTTTAGTATCATGGTTAGAATGAACAGGTGGAGAAGATAACTTGAGCCTTGCGAGCTTGGCAGATAGGAAAAGATAGGGCGTTCTTGATAGACCCATCATTGCTTGCCTATCTCTATGACAAAGAGACTTTCTGCAGGTTGAGCGGTTGATATTCTCAAAAGCATTGCTTCCAGCCTTGGCAAACAAAAGGTATCAATTCTAGTTCAACATCGTACCATTCGTCATAATCAATCTTTTAACCTGTTTGCTTGGGCAAGTTTTAACCAAACACCGGATAGGCTTGCAAGATATGCGCTGAGATCATGATATACGTCAGCCATCGTGATGATATATGAGGCTGAGATGGACATATTATGAATCCAGACACCCATGTTGTTTGATTTGTATCTATGGCCAGATAGCCTAAAATTTGGATGAGGCAAAAGCGGTTGCCATGAGGGTTACAGATGAGCTAGGGAAGAAGTACTGGAAGGAATGGTGGGCTCAGCCTAGACGCTTCAAACTCTGGGAGCAACAAGATGGTGATATCTGCCTTGTATCTGCGGACGATGTTACACAAGGATGGAAACGTTAGACAGTGTCAGAGAAGCCTAGGGCCGATATTAGAGGATATCTGGAGGCCTAGTTGAATAGTAATCGCAAGTCTTGGGTGAGCACAATTGTCAAAGCCGCTGTCCATCGTTCTCACTTGGCAATAAGCGTTGAAGACGGTGAACTAGCAAATGTCGTCTTGAGAATAAAGACATGCCTTTGAGTTTTGATTGTATATTTCCATGGTTGATACGACTTGAATGAATAAAGTGCATTGTGATTCTTGCTTTCCCCTTATCCGTTGACGACTTGACAGCAAGGATGCGAGTACACCACTTCTCCAGCGTATCTAAAACGGTAGCAACACTCATAATGATGTGAGTGAGTTTACCCATTGCTCCCTTTCCGAAAAATCTTGACTTTGTTCATGTATGTTGTGATAGATTAATAAGATAAATTAGTTACTCGCTGAAAAGAATAAAGCAGCCCAATGAATTAGGCGAGGAGTCTTGAACCCGCGCCTATTCTTTTCACCGTTTCTATACATTTGTAGACAAACGGGTGTCTCACTGCGTAGTGTATATGTGATAATTATATATGTATATAATTGTATGTGACCTGATACAGCAAATTTAGCACCGGTATTGCATAGAAATGAAGTATCTAAAGTAAAAGTATTCTACAGTTGGTCTATATATATATCTATTTCCTTATCCTTGTGTTCTCCGTTGACGGACTTATCTTCGGTCTTTACCAGTGGCAGTGTAAAGTGCTGACGCACTTACAACATTGTACATTTCTTTCTCTATTTTCTATTTCTCGGACATACAGAATGCTTCTCCAAATGCCATCCTTATTTTCTCCAAGGAATCCAATTCCACGAAGATTCCTCCTCCTCTTCCTCTGTACCTTATACCTTATATTATTCCTGGAGATATTTGCCCCAAGTGCCCTCCCTCCAGTATTGGTTCTAAATTTCTCAAATCACGAACCAGACGCCTCTTACTCTTCTTCTTCAAAGTGGCTGCCACCTGTCCTCAACCCAACACATCCACAGCAACTTGATGAAAATGGAATGTGTCGCTTTTTGTCGCCTTTTGATGCACTCTCAAGAGCAGAGAAACAACGAGCGCAGCTACTCTCACTTATACAAGTATCTCCAGGTATAGTCCGCGCCAAGATGCCTCCCGTAGATGGATCAGACGCCGATTTAGATTCCGACGATGAATTTTCTGCGCTCAGCAACGGGACCCGCAAAATGCCACCTGGCACAACACATCCGATTCTGGGTTTGCTTAGAGATGGCGAAGTCAAATGGAATGCCATGTTGACAAAGCAGAGCAAAACACTGGAGACAGCTGTGACAACATACGTTGAGAGATATGGTAGACAGCCGCCAAAGGGTTTCGATGAATGGTGGCATTTCGCTCAAGCTAATGATGTTCTGTTGCCAGATGAGTATGATGCGTAAGTAAATTTTTAGGTTGAGAGGTGTGGAGTTGATGGCATGTAGAATTATGGACTCTCTTCAACCGTTCTATGCGCTTTCAATTAGTAGTCTCAAGGAGCGCCTTGCCAAGGCAGAGAAGATAGTAGAGACATTTACTCTGATTGTGCATGATGGCAAGGTGGAGATCCAATGGAACGACGACTATTCAAAAGACACTTGGTGGTCATCCCAACTCAGGGCAGATAATCAGGTCGACTTAATGGAACCTTTCATCAGACACATTGGTAGTTTCCGGTTAGTCATTAGTTTTCAGAATGGATGACAGAATTGATGAGGCTACAGGGCAACTTTCACTGTTCACGATCAACCCTCCATCCTTCTTGATCATGAACGTCGAGAGCACCTATTAGAAACCGCGCGTCAGCACAAAACATCTACTTTGCCCGATGAAATTGACCGTCCAGAACAAGACTGGCACAAAACTTGTCCCAAGGATAGCCCCATCAACAAAGGGGTACAAGAAAAACGTGAGTTTCCAATGTCGCATGTCCAGTTGAGGGTTAACACTGTTAAAGCATCTTCACAAACATTTATCTCATCTCATCTCTCTGCTATGGATGTTTGCCAGCACCCAGCATACATGGAAAACCACGGTATGTTTCTTGAACAGAAAAACGTCGATACCCAACCCAAACCACACACTAAACTCTACCCCATTTTCGTTCCATCCAGGACAGCACTTAATGGCGATATTCCTGTAACACCGGTTGGCAGAGACGGACGGCCAGATGATATTGGACACGATCCTGAATGGGGAAGGAAGAGTGGTAAACTCTATTGGCGAGGTCTCGCCACCGGCCTTCGCCACAACAAGGGTACAGGCGCAAAATGGCGACAATCTCATCGAGAACGTCTTCATTTCCTCGCAAACTATAATAATCCTGACCGCTACACCGAAATTCTTTCACCCGTTGGCTCGTCCGGTGAGGCTGAGCTCACACGATTACCGCTAAAGGAGCTAGGACAGTATTATATGGACATCAAGTTAGTAGGCGGGGGCTGGCAATGTGACAATGGAGATGGCACATGCAATGAGATGGAACAAGAGATTGATTTTGCGCAGAAAGATAATCCAGAGAGGTCTAATGATTTTAAATACATCTTTGATGTAAGTCTATTCGCTTCTTCCGCACAATGTTTTCTGTCTGGGAGCTAAAACTCAATTCAAAGACTGACGGTAACGCTTGGTCAGCTCGGTTTCGTCGACTGATGGAAAGTAACAACGTCGTCATCAAAGCCACCGTATTCCCCGAATGGAACACCCATTTACTGCCCGAGTGGTACGCTTACGTTCCATCGAAGATGGATTATTCTGATTTGTACTCCATCATGACCTTGTGAGTAGTATACTGAATATACTCGAGTCGCACTAAGTAGAGTGCAGTTTCCGAGGCACGCCATCCGGAAGAGGAGGACATGATGAAGTAGCAAGAAGGATTGCTTCGAATGGACAGTGTTGGGTCAAGCGAAGTACGTCTCACAGCTGTTCCATATCATTGCGCATTCAAGACACTAACTACATAATAGCATGGAGAAGAGAAGATCTCCAAGCGTATATGTTCAGGTTGTATCTGGAGTACACCAGGCTGATCAGTCCTGACAGGGACAATGGCAAGATGGTAAGTTCTCTACATTATCTTATTCATTTTTATCAATTTCATGCGCGGATGGAGGCAGCAAGAGCTGAACAGAACTTATGCAGGACTATATTGCTTCAAATTAAAAGGTAGCAGAGGAATTATTCAATCCTAATAAACCCAAAGAGCATATTGTGCCTATCGCCGCCGAATTGGGGCCTCCAGTCATTGGGGAATGATCACGCGGCTCATAGTATATCACAAAACCAAGCGACGAACTTGCAAACAATGGATAGAATGCTGGGGATGTGCTTGTATCGGATCGAATTGTTCAGGATTAGAGTATGGCTAATCTATGACGAATCAATCTGTAACTTTTTCTTTTTCTTATAATTTCATACATTTAATACACAAAGGTCACTTCAGGCTGTTTTGTTCATAACATCATACATTTGGTTCTAGTCGAAAGAGGAAAGTCGATGGAGAGAGATAAAATAGGACAATTGCGATTTGGCTTTTCTTTTTCTTCACTTCCATTATCCATTCCTAGGTTCTCTCTTATCTATTCGGTTTGGTTTCTCATGTAGTTTACATATTTTGTGTTTGTTGCATCAAGCACACGGTTGTATATTGAATATGACTGTGGGCGTTTGGTTTCTCATTCAGCTTTTGCCCTTTGATGATACTATTGTCGTCCAAATTCCTCATGTTTTATGCCTTGCATGTACGAACAGTCTCTAAATTGAAAGTGCATTCTTCGTTCAATTGATTTTTGTTCTTTTTCCAAGTCATCTGTAAAGCCTGATCAGACATGAACAAGTAGAATCATAAATTTATCGTCTATGAATATCATCAAAGACAAACATTAGATAGCATCGTGCAAAAACAATGCATTGTGATAGGTTGTAACAAAATGTGGTTAACAGACGCTTGATTATAGCGAATATTATAATAGTTTATTGGAAATAGAAAAATTAAAACATAAAAGCAATTTGCTTTCATATCCAACTGACGGAATGGTAAAGGGTTATACAACATGGAGGCATGTTTGCTATGGACATTATCCGAATGTATTTGGAGTACTCTTCTTCATTGGACTAGATAAGAGAAGGGCAGAGTGAGGCAGAGAATCAGAATTGAGGATGGATATAGGTGGAGAAGAAGGCGGAAGCTGAGAAAAGTCAAAGACGGGGGAAGAACAGGATCCGTTGATTGAGGATGTATGATTAAACAACTGAGAAAGTACGGTATCTTCTTCTATAGTGGAATCTGTACTGATATGGTGATTCTCAATAGCCGAAGAAGATGTAGCAAACGCTGGGATGAATTGGTGCAGACCATTTTTATCATCTCCAGATGGATAAGTAAGGGTTTGTTGATCGTGATGGGGCATGGAGAATCCTTCCACATTGAAGAACGCCACAGCTTCATCATCCCAGGTTCCAAGACCTATCACGCTCTTTGGGTTTGACCCATCATCACTCAGAGGAAGATCGAGGGTCTGAACGTTTATATCTGAGGGGGGGTTCTGCGTCAAACGACGAGGTGGGAAAGTAGGACGCGTGTGAATATTGCGAGATTCCCGCTCTTCCTTGGGGCTTGGCTCACTTCCTTCAATCTCAAATAAATCTTCGGCAAATCCGCCGGGCGAACTGGCGGCATTTTGTCTACCAGATCGAAGAGAACTGGTTGCAGATGCAGAGCCTCGTGGAGGAGAAGTCATCGGGCCTGGTTTGAGATGTGGATTGGTTGGCGAATGAAGGTTGCCACGAGTTTTGTGGCGAAATGCCATCCGTCTGGCATCCTGGTCCGCTACCGCAGATAGTGTCCTTTTGAACGTTTCCTGAGTATGAGAGACTTGTGTATCGATGCGATGAGCGCGATGAAGGTTGAGGCCAGATTCAGATGGAGCCTCTGAAAATGCGCTCGTAGCACGTTGACTTCTGTCATCGTCGCCCTCTACCCAAAGACTAGGCGGACGCATGGAGCCTTGCTTGTTCCAGTAGAGTCCACAAGCTATCCCAATTTTAGATCTTGGTCATTAAATCAACGGAATAGACGCACCATTGCAAACTCTCACGCTCTGCCCATTATTCATAATCTTTGTCCTCCAGACAGCTGATTTCGTTCTTCCACAATTCCAACATTTGTATTCGCTCCCCAGACTAGAAGCGACACGTTCAGGTTCTGTCCCTGTGGCCGCTGGTCGTGATCGTGATTGAAGCAGTGTAGGAGCTTGCGGACCTGTTGCCCATTGCATCATCTCACGAGCTTTCTGCTGTGCCTGTCTAGCAGCCTTCTCTGCATTACTTGGCCTTCCTCTCTTTCGTTTTGGCGGATGTCCGATCATCTCGTCGGAATCTCGAGCGCGCTTACCATGTCCAAGAGCGTTTTCGCTTCGGGTAACGAGTGGTGCACCAGTAATCTTACCCAGCATATCCAGAAATGCAGGGCTTGCAAGCAGTCTTTGCGCCTGGTCTCGAGTAAGATTATCGGGACCAGGTATGAACGATGTGTCAGACATCGGAGCAGGATCAGAGGAGGGTATGTCTGAGTTGACCATTGTGGTACCTTCAGACATGGGGTAATTTCGAGCGTTGGATACATTCGCAACGTTTTTCCTTGTGCGGAGGGCATTCGTTGCCTTGGGCGGTCTGCCCCGAGGAGTTGGGTTTATTGGAGTCGATGCATCCTTGACCGTTTGGACATCTACAGGAGTTGGAGTGTCTGCGACCATAGGAGAATGAGAGTAATGGGGTTTCTGGCGATAGGGGTTGACTGATGGACCAGATAGCGAATACTCCACATGTCGAGACGAATCAGACACCGCCGACGACTGCCAAAAACACTGGTCTGGTTTCTGCGATGGATGCCGAGACACTGGGAATATCATTTCAGCAATTTCGCCTGGCACTGTTGAGCCTCTCCTACTTGTCGCTGCTGACACGGCTCCAGATCCGGGTAATCCGTTTACGCCGAGACCCATATTAAGCCCAACGTGCACCTCAATCCCCCAACTCTCTTCTTCAACGTCGCCCTCTGTCTCCGCCTCCATCAACGCTTCCAATGCCGGTTTATTTTGTGTTTTAATGACACTTGTGAAATCCGAGGCCTTTTCTAGTCGACCGGCGATAAGATTCTTTCCTTGCCCTGCTTCTGACAAAGTCCAAGACAAGAGTCCCTTGCCAGTCCAGACTTCGCTGCTAGCTTTAGAATCACTCCTTGACGATTGGTCGCGTGCGCGACGAAAGAACGTCTCTCGCGGGTCAAGCGCATACAAGGAAAGATCAAGCGCGCCCGGATAATTTGGATGAAACTCAGGACTATGACAATAAGTACCTCCTTGATGCGACGCGTCTGGTTGACTCACCTCGCATTCAAAACGCCCTTGACAACTGTCTTGAGATAGATGGAGCCCCATATCTCTGGAGTTTGGGCATCTCTATTTGAGTGGACGTAGACTTGTTGCAGAGCGGGAAAGAGCGTTGAATACGTTTGATTCGACGAGGGTACGAAATACGATACGCGCACTATCCCGCCAAAGAGAGTCAACGATGGGATAACGGAGCATGATATCAGAATGCTTACCTGGAAGATGATGTATACGGTTTGGCGTAGGAGTGGAAAACATAATTGAGCGAAAGATGGACAAGATAGGCGACGACAAAAGAAAGAAGAGAAAGAAAATGAAGAATGGCAATTCGTGCGATCGCGGGGTCAAAGAATTCCGTGTCCGGACTGTCAATCCGTCGCTAATCATCAGCAACGAACCACTTCCTATGCATACAGCGGCAATCGCCGCCAACCGTCAGCTTGTTTACGTACCTTCCTATAACTGCATAATTGGCTGACAGATGGATAATCAATGATTAGAAAAAGTAAAAAGTAAAAAGAAATAGGAAATAAAAAGTAAAAATCGCGTTGACCGAACGAGACATGATGCGAAATCTAAATTTCATGTTCAGTCGCGTCATCGATCTATTTTATTCGCGCTCCCCACATAACTCTCATGAATGAACGAACAATCCTCTATTCATATTATTTTCAACCCCAATCCATTCTCGCCGTATACTCTAATATTTTACTCCCAATGTACTGCTCGATTAATTCTCCTCTTCCGCCTGCAATTCTAAGAATGGCAGAGTTGAGAGGTGACGCACCGAGAATGTCGACATGATCAGCACTACAGGACAAAGTAGTGTTAGCAGTCAAGGTTCGTCTCTACATAAAATGTAGCTTACGTTTGGGCGCCTCCTCGGATATCCATACTCTCAGGCGAATGTTTGTACTCTTTTCGTAAATTATCAGATCCGTCTTTTTCTGAAAAAAGCCCTACCTTGTGTAATGACTTTGATACCAGATGGATTCCATCTGGTTGTTCCATTCCATCCCCTGACGCACATACTTCCAAGACTGACGATAGGTATCGTCCCATCTCCATCCCCAAATTTGACCCCCGACCTCACTTCGGGGTTGCTGCCTTTAACTGTTACAGCGGAATCTATCCAATGTCTTCGGGTGAGTGGAAACTCGAGGGCGGTGTGGTTGAGGATGGAGTTGTCGCATCCATTTGAAGGATCAGACGCATCGCACTTGCACAACACTGTAAGAAATTCCTAGTAAACTAGTTCAAAGACACTCACATAGGCTCCCTCGTCCTCTGCATCAGATCGAGACTCGTCCTGTTCATATTCCCCTTGCATATACCAATAAGATCTCTTTACAAGTATCAGCCACATCTATGGAAATTTTCTGGGAAGAAGAGCCAGCGCTTCGACCCACCTCTGTCTCCTTACCATGGCCGTAAAGACAATAAATTTTCATAGAAGGTGCGATGGGAAGTTGAACTTCCAAAGGATTTGACCACTGCGACTCGTCAATACATGATGGAGGAGGACCGAACCGAGCCACAAAAGCTTCACCTTTCGATGATCCCTTCCGTTCTCCCTCAGTCTAGTCTCATCGACTTCAAATCCTTGACTGTAATTTGACTCCATCATTCTTTGAAAGGTTGACGGCGTATGCATCAAGACATATGGTCCAGCTTCGTTTACTGTCAGATTTGGCGATACAGTCCATGATGATAACGATCCATCATCAGTAGGAATGCCTGGATGACGGAACGAGAAGAAGCGGCCATGGGTGTCAGTAGCATCCTCGGGGTCATCAGCCGCAAACGAGTGGTTGCCCCAGATACGGTTTCCTCCCTGGTTTGTCATGTCACGCATTAACCACTGCAGTTGTGTTACACGATCAAGTAGATGCTCACTTTGAGCCACATGGAGCTACTACCAGGCCATCGTCTGAAAAGCTTCGCCCTTTCTCTTCTCGAGAAGAACTTTATACAAGTTAGGGAATTCCTTGCAAACCGATTTCATTCTGGCTCACCTTTTCGAGTACCCATGATCCGGCAGGATGCTAGGCCATTCTATCAATT
This sequence comes from Cryptococcus depauperatus CBS 7841, assembly GCF_001720195.1. NCBI lineage: Eukaryota > Fungi > Basidiomycota > Tremellomycetes > Tremellales > Cryptococcaceae > Cryptococcus > Cryptococcus depauperatus. Next base: position 973,992 of record NC_089475.1, on the reverse strand, counting down.
CACTCATCTCACACAGGCTCTATTTGAAAGCATTAAAAACATACAAGTTCGACCGTATCTCTCATCTCACCCGACAAGAAGGCTGTCATGGCTTTGGACACACCAAGCATTGTACCTGCTACATTGATCCAACCTTCGATGTGATCCTATATCAAAGTCAACCAATTTTGTTGCATGAGACGTTGGAAGAAACGAGTCACATACCTCAACCCATGTAGGCCCTCCACCCCCACCAAAGCCATTGACGGCGGGATCTGACTCCACCCATTTTAGACTGAAAGATGTTAATCCACGGATTTGATCGTTAAATTCTCATAGATAGCCTAACTGACAAATACTGTGAAAATACTATATTAGTAAAATAAAACCATAGCAATAGTTATCTCTCACCAATGTAAGGGTCCCACCCATTCTTTTTCCTCATCAGCGTGTCGATTGCTTGTTTTCTTCCTTCAGAAAAAACTTACGAATGCGAACAAAGGACAACTTTGTGTTTATTGTGCCAATGCAACATTTCGACTTTACTCTTGAGCCTGGTAAAGTAAGCATCTCTAATTTCAAGATTGTAGTATGCCAACCGCCTATATGTAGATGCTTTAGTGAAAAGTAAGGGCAATAGTAGAAAGACAATTGGCTGACCAGTCATACGCTGCCATATCCATCGAGTTGGTATCGTAACCAATCGTCGCAAGATTTTCTACAATTTTCTGCCATATCCAGTAGCCTAATTTATTCGAGATATGAGTAACACTATAATTGTCTTGACCCTAGACCATACCTTGAATAAATTCAGACTATACATATAAAATATCAGCGTATAGTGTAGCAAGAGTGAGACAAAGAGCGTACTGCAGCGTCCAGTCCTTGAGCTGCCCTGATCTTGAATCCTGGTGGATCTAAGCCAGTCTCCAGATCAATACTAAGCGCCTGTACCCATCGGTCTCTAAATGCTGGTGAGAACACGCGCAATCAATATAAGACGACAGTTGTACTTATTGCTCAACACTGCTCGAATCATTGTTGATGTACCCTACATGTAATCAATTTTGGTTAGAATCTGTCAGATGAAAAGATATCAAAACCTACCCATAACCTCTTCCTGAAAAATGGCCGCGCTAAAACCTCAGTTCCCCAGCTTTCAAGACCCGTGCTAACAATTCCGGGAATGAGCACAATTGGATGATGCTTCTCAATCCCATACACCTCCTTGATCTCTTCTCCGACTGTAAAATCGCGGTTCTCCAGCGCCTTGCGAGCAGACTCGACTACAGTCAGATTTGTGAGTAAATCTCGAGGGTCGAGGGTAGTAGGAAACGCTGTCCAGATGTCTTTCATATCGGCTCTGCGATATTTGAGTCAGAAAAATTATCGATGTCAGTAGGTTTACCAATGACAAAATGACGAGGAGCGGCGTACGGGAGAGAAGAGAAGTCCATGACCCAGATAGCAATGAGCACGCCTGTTAGGATACCCCTATGTAGTTATTGAGCTTCAAATAGATTACGCGAGTATGTTCATGAACATACGCTGGAAAGAAAAACTATTAATGCTCAATTTACGTTCTATCGAGTACTCGTTGGTTTAGGAAACTTGCCTTTCGCCCGAAAAGCCATGATTTCCAAGTTGATTTGACTTTGTGCTTTGGATCATCATGATGTCTAAAGAAAGAATATTCGCTCAGGTCTATTGAAATTATCGTTCACCAATCAAAGTGTTGGTTCAATCAGCAAGATAAAAAAATGAATAAGGTGTTGACAACATACCAATCTCGTTGAATGGCGTTCCGGGAGCTGAATACATAAGCGTGAGTACAAGATCTAGCCTAGACAGATACAGATACATACCTAGTAGCTAAATTTGCGTTTGTGAAGTGAGTTCACAGATTATATTCCAGACGCCACCCTAATCAACGTACGCGGTATTTTCCATCATTCTATCACCACGAACATTAGTGCTTCTTTCATCTTAGGCGACTAACAAGCCTACATTCTTCTTCAGTTTCACATCGAGCTCAGCATGCCTGTCCCTTTTCTCCTTACTTCCATGTCGCTGTCTCAAATGACTACCAAATGTACCATTGGTAGCTTCCGATGGCGGAGAAGGGGAAGCATTTCTGGAACTTTTGCCAGACGCCATCGAATGTTGATGTCTGAACGAAGATGAAAAGAAAAAGAAAAAATGTTTGTAGCGGGAATTGCTAAAAATAATTAAATAATGATACGTGAAAGAGTAAAAGTGGAGGCTCATCGTGCCTAAGTTTGCATTTATCCAATATAAACATATTATTTATTCATCTCCCAAACGGCAACTGTATCATACATCTTAATAATATAGAAAAACTCAAATTAAATATAGCCTACTCAAACCGATCATGCTGCATGCTATTAACACAAGTGTTCATCATTCTTTAGTGGAATAGATGGCCGCCTTGACTGTATCCTTTGGATTTTGTAACGCATTGAATCCTTTCTCCAGCTTGCTGCCCAACGGTCTTTCCAAGCTGTCATTATCATCTTTCATCTGCTTTGCCCTCTTGTTTAATCTCTTCTCATCGCTGGAACTTATACTGCCTCCATCTCCCCCGCTACCCAGACTAGATCTGCTCTGTTGTCCATAAACAATGTGATCCCCTTCTTTGCCTTTTGCCTTGCGTTGCTCAGCCTTGATTGTTTGGAGCCTGTCATCATCACAAGCCATCACGACAACCTTTATTCCTGGAAGATTGCGTTGCAGAAACTTCTTTAGGATAGGGATGAGATCTTTGTTGGGCCTATAAGTGCCAGAGTCGTTGTCGATAATCAGCTCGTAATGACTGGGGTCAACAGGAGGCAGAGACGGAGGCGGGCCGTCTGGTACATCTTGTTTAGGCGAATGAGTTTCTTGCGATTTGTCCGCGGGATCTTTTGAGGAACGAGACAACCGCCGAATGAGAAACTCTCCCGACCAAGCGATATAAATCTATAAACGGTTGTCAAAGTTAGCATATGCCGAGGCAGGTGATACGATCAGGAACTTGCGTTGACATCTGAGTGCATTGTATGTTTACTCAGCAGGTCGATACCAAATTCTTTGCCCGTCTCTGTGAATCTGAACAATCCATCCAACGTGATTATATATGTGAATATCCTCGCGCCTTGATCATGATGTACCAGCTCGAGAAACTTTCTTGTCACTTCTTGCGATGGTGGGTCGCCTTCTTGTGTTTCAGGGAAGACGCCATATTCTGTCCGTCTATCGTAGTTGTAGATTCGCTCATGTTGATGATGGAGTACCTTATTGAGAATTCTGCCTCGCAGTCCCGTAGAGGTGAACATCCCAGCTACAAATGGCTTAAAATCCACGTAACGATGGTACAGCTCATTAGGTACAGGTCCAATGAACTGGATTTCATTGGCTTGAAAGCTATTGCGTTTCAGTTGGATCATGATTTCTGGATAGAACATACTTGTATCTCTCAACTCCTTCATCATCCTTGGCCTTCACTCCTGTCAACCGACCAATCATGGAACTGTAATGTTTCCACCAAAACCCATTAATCGTATATGTCTTACCTATTTCTTGCTTTGTCCTCCCCATAACTTCTACACTGATAACCACCTGAGCATGTAGCTCCCGATTATTCACCATGACGCACACCCATCTCAGAGCGTATGCTCTCAGATCCGCACCCGTCTTTTTCAATTTAAAAGCCTGCTCTTGTATTCCCTTCCAGTTCTCATCAATTGGCCCAGTGGTATACTCAAACTTCCCTAGTCTATCATCATGATCCTCTGGATCCTCATCATAAGCTCTTACTTTGAGGGTCATCCCATTGCTGGGAACACCTGCAACCGTCCATTGAGCGTTCCATTCTGGATCGAGCGACTTGCGGATGGTGTTGGTTCTGAAGCGGAGATGTGGATTGTGAGAGTGCCGAGGCTTTTGGCTTGTCAAAATTTGGGCGAGGAGGAATGGGTCTGAACTTTGGGAATGCATGTCTGCGATAGGCAAGTTTATGGCGCGGTGGAAGGTTATACGGAGAGTATATGTTGGGGAGGTGGATGGATGGAGAGGAGTAGGATCGTAGCCACCCGCTGGCTTCTCGCTTCCGCCTGTCATTGTGGAAAGTACTGTATTATACAAGATGGACTTTGTAGAGTGTTGTCAAATTTAGTCACCTTTAGCGGAACAAACAAAAAGCGGTCCATTCTCAAAAGAAACCGGTTATTAATAAAAAAGTAGGTTAATTAAGGTGATGTAATTAACACATATTAACTTTCCTAATTACAGGTAGTTTCTTCGAATGATAAAACCTGATACTCTCAGCTACATGGGCGAGAACAGGTGCTGGCGGGTAGTTGGCCAATCAAGAACAGCATAAATCGGAAACTCCTTACAGACATACACGACTTTTATGGCTTTACTTTCTTCTCTCCATTTTCCATTTCCAAATCTTGCTTTGCCACTTCTTCTTCTCCCCATTCCTCATCTCTAGCTGACTTTCATCTTCTATCCATCCGTGGTCTTGAACTTTTTTAGCAGCACCTTTGCCCATCAGCGATTTTGTGGTTATTAGCTTTGATTCGGCTTGGCGAAGGAGTTTGAGGCGGTTGAGGTGGGCAGAAAGAGATGAGAGAAGCTCCATGCGATATTGCTACTTTTTGCGTGAGCAATATTTGGGCACATGAAAGATTGGCCTACTCTTGCTTCTTCTGCAACAGCTTGTTCATCAACCTCACCATCTCTCGATTTCGAGATTTTGCTTTTCTGCTTTTTCTTTTCATTTGGCTCTACCCAACCCAAGTCGACTTCTTCCTCCTCTTTTCGAGCTTCATCGACATGCTTGGAAGATTCCCCGTACTTTTCAACTGATACTGTATCAACCAATACTGAATGGCCGACTCAAGTAACTTACGTTCATTTCGATCATCGACAAAAATGGTGTGGCTCTCGACAAGCGCCTTGCCCTTTCCTTTTTTCTTTGGAGACAGATAAGGATTCAGAACAATACCCATCTCTGCTAGCTTCTCCACTTCTGCCAGTTCAGACGCGGCAGACCATTCTTCACAAGAGCTAGCAGCAGGCGCAGTAATTTCAAGCCCGGCTCGAAGTTTTGCAATAGTCTACCTCACAACATTTGTCAGCAGAATGAAACAGGCAACAAAACATACTTTTTCATCTTTTGCAATCTGTATTCTAATATACCCAAGATCCTGAGTCTTCAAGAGCTTGACCACATCTGTACCCAACGCTTCAAATCCTCTGTCTCCAATGGCTATCCCTTCTTTAGTCTTTCCTCTAACCATTCCCCAGTAGAATTCATCCTTGTTCCTAAATGCTGCTTTTTCACGAAGTTTGCGGATTCGGTCTTGTTTGGACTTGTAATCGCGAGCACGATGAACATAATCCTTGTGCTTTTCAAGATGACCCAGGCGAGCACGATGGAGGGGTTGTGCCCGCTCCTTGTGGTTTCTCCTAGACATGAGGTCTACCCGTGAGCAATGCGGCCATGAACACAGACGTACTCTTCCTCGCTGCATTAACCATTTTGCTTCGTGATGAATGTACAATGTAAAAAGTAAAAGTGGCAGATAATAAATTTCCAAAGTGGAGGTAAATGTATTTTCTCTATTTAATCCTCCGAATCTATTTTTCTCTTTCCTTTTCACTTTAAAAAAAATCTCAGCTAGCTACCGGGGCTTCCCCTTTCGCCAATGCCAACGACTCATGGCCTAAGTTTGGCCAGGTCTTTTGTATCAACACGCAGACCAATCGCTCTTGCTCTCATACGCTCGACTTGTATACACAGATCACGTTTACGGTTTTATGTGGCTCAAAAAGATACTGATAATGCGCCATCTCCAATCCCTATACATCCACCAGCTCCTATCAAGCTTCCGTCAGCTACCGCTACCGCTACCACTACCGATGTAGCTGCCGGCGGGAAGGACCCAAAGCCAGATGCTTCCTCTGTACTCAAACTTCTCACTCTTGCCAAACCCCAGTGGAAGCTTCTTAGTGCTGGCGTAGCTTTCCTCTCGGTCTCAACTGCAGTTAATTTTTGCATTCCATGGTCGATAGGCCGCATCATTGATCACTTTGCTCCCGGATCGAATGAAACGCTCTTGTTCGGACTCCCATTGGAAAATGCTACGGCGGCTTTGGCTGTTGTGCTTGTGATTGGTGCTGCTGCCAACTCGGGTAGAAGTATATGTCTGCGACTGGCTGGACAGCGCACTGTTGCTCGAATCAGGTATGTTTGTTGGAATAGCTTGGTCTCATCTAACAAATTTCAGGAATGAGACTTATAGCAAGTACCTTTCTATGCCGCCTTCTTATATCGAAACCGCGGGTGTTGGTGATGCTCTCTCTCGTCTCGGCCAAGATACAACTATTGTCGGCCAGTCGCTCTCTGAAAATCTCGGAGAAGGTCTTAAAGCCATCTTGGGTGCTGGTGCTGGTATAGGAGCCATGTGGCTGATTTCGCCGTCATTGACGACAGTCATGCTTTGTGTCATACCTCCTATCGCTCTCGGGACGTTCTTTTATGGTCGCTTCATTCGAAAACTGTCATTGAAGACCCAAGAATCTATGGGAAGGATAAGCAAGCTTGCTGAAGAGCGTCTTTCGGCTCATCGAACAGTCACCGCTTCCAATACTCAACCTCACGAAACTGAGCTCTATGCTACCCAGGTTGACGGGGTTTACACCTTACAAAAGAAGGAAGCTTTTGCGAACGGTATCTTTCAAGGCGCGAATGAGATAGCTGGTGATCTGGGTATGATTGGCTTATTGATATATGGTGGTGTCTTGGTTAGGCGTGGAGAGATTACTGTCGGAGATATGACTTCCTTATTTATATATGTCAGTTGGATTGAATGGTCTCTTAACAGTGAGTTTCAGCTGCATGGTGATATCTTCCGCTGACGTCATCACAGCTCTCGCAGGATTCTTTACTGGTCTCATGAAAGGTGTCGGTGCTTCTCAGCGAATTATTGGCCTTTTCGCTCTACCATCTCCTATCCCACTTTCTACCGGCAAAACCTTGTCCAAATCCCTCGTAGGATCTATTGAACTTCGCAATGTTGATTTTGCATACCCCAGTCGGGCCGACGCTAAAGTCCTTGATGGTCTCAACCTTCGAATTGACAAGGGTGAGCGCATTGCCCTTGTCGGTGGATCCGGTTCCGGCAAATCCTCTATACAACTCTTACTTTTGCGCTTCTACGACCCTACGGCCGGTAGCGTACTCTTTTCTGGTAAAGACATTAAGGAATACATCCCTGAATCCTGGAGATCGAGAATCGGAGTAGTTCAGCAGGACCCGGTTTTGTTTGGAGGGACAATAGAGGAAAACATTGCTTATGGTCATCCGACAGCTACGAGGATCGATGTGGAAAGAGCTGCAAAAGTTGCACACTGTGACTTCATTGAGAAATTGCCGCAGGGTTATGACACGATAAGTTAGTTTCTCATGCCTTGGTATAAGTATGAAGCTAATGCAAAACAGTCTCAAAGAATAGTTTATCTGGCGGTCAGCGTCAGCGTATTGTCATTGCTCGTGCTCTCGTTGGCAATCCTTCGGTTCTGCTCATGGATGAAGCGACATCGGCTCTTGATTCTGAATCAGAACGTGCCGTCAATGCCGCCTTGAACGATCTCTTTATGAACTCCAACATTACTGTCATCCTCATTGCACACCGACTATCCTCTATCGCCTCAGCCGATAGAGTTGTTCTTCTTGAAGGAGGGAAAGTTGCAGAGGATGGCACATTCCACGAGCTAATCACGAAGCATGGTGGTTTGTTTAGAAAGATGGTGGAAGGACAACTAGAAAAGGTTCAAATTGGAGAACCTGAGACAAGTGTGGAGCTCGAGAAAGAAGCTGAGTCTCAAAAGTATGGCGAAAAGGCGGACATAAAGACCAATGGCAAAGAATCTAAAGAAGTGATTATCAAGACTGCCTCGACTTCCTCAGGCGAATCTCCATTTATAGGGGGGCAGAAAAGATCAGTTCATACCCTCATTTGCCGACGTGCAGAGGGTGATCGTCCGTTCTTTTCGTCACAACCACCTCCCTTGAACGAGCCAATCAAGACCGTATATGATGCTGCCAATTCTCCTGTCCCCGAGTTGCCGAATTTGAAACTTCCGCATCCTTCTGCGCCCACTGCACCACTCTCAGCTTACAAACCCTTACCTCCCATGACATGGAAAAGACTCTTCAGCGTCTATTTGGCGCTGTCGAAGAGGAACCTGACAATCCTCATGACCCTCACCGCTACTACCGGATTGGCACTTTCACCTCTTCCATTAAGCATCCCGCTTCTACTCAATCTGACCATTGGCACACTCTTGACTTCTGCGGCTGCTAACGCCTTCAACCAAATCCTCGAGTATCCCATCGATGCTCAAACACCTCGAACCCGTGTCAGGCCTCTAGTCACAAGAAGAGTTTCTCCTTTTCATGCTGCAATTTTTGGTCTGGTATGTACCCTTCTTGGAAGTTCAGTACTTTGGTATGGGTGCAATCCTACCACAGCTTTCCTTGGTATCGGCAACCTTCTACTCTATTCTGCTATATACACGCCCATGAAAAGATTTTCAGTTGCCAATACCTGGGTAGGTGCGCTCGTCGGTGCCATCACTCCTCTTATGGGATGGACAGCTACCGGCGGTTCCCTCTGGCCCACTGTGGAACAACCTCTTCTTCTACATACACCTGGAACGGATTTGTCCAATCAACCTAACCCACTTACTCCACTCACTCTCTTTTGTCTGCTTTTTTCTTGGCAATTTCCTCATTTCAACGCTCTTTCCCACATGATTAGACCATATTACGCTCTCTCAGGCTATCCAATGCTCAGCGTGCTTTCCCCACGCCTCAATGCGCTCGTCTCGCTGCGCCATGCGGTGCTTCTGGTACCTATCACCGCCATCCTGGCCCCCCTATCGGGATGTGTGGATTGGACTTTTGCCCTAACATCAGCTGTGCCCAACTACTTTTTCGTCCGTGATGCCTGGAGATTCTATCAGCAGGTGAATGAAACACGTGCTAAGCGACTCTTCTTTGTGAGCCTATGGTATTTGCCAGCAATATTGGGTTTGATGATGGTACATAAAAATGTCTTGGACTGGGTGTATAGAAGAGAAAAGGAAGGAAAGTGCGAAGAGTTAGAGAGAGTTGGGACGGAGATGTCAACGCACGAGAAGAGATACAGCTGAGTGAAAAGTGTCAAAGTAGACAGAGATTTTGAGGGGAGGGTGGAAAGCAGCATCTACATTTCTTGTATAATCTACCAATCTCGGCATTTGCATGAATTAGAAAGCATCTCTCATTAAATTGTTTACATCTTGTGCCAGCAGCCAGTAGATTTCCAGTTCCGTTCTCATCTACCAACTTGTCAAAAATCTTTTGAATTACAAAAGAATGTGGTGACTGACCATTTAGATAATATTTATAATGACTCATTAGAATTATTTCATTAGAAACTACACTTCATTTTCAGGGATTAGTCGATTTTCTAATCAGAAATTTTATCTAGTAATTAAATTATTTCAGGGAACAAAAGATGACATTATAAAGAACAATTTCACTTTTAACTGCGTTCTTTTGTCTTTTGCTCACATCTCTCTCATTCTTTTTTCATTTTCATTCAAATGTCGTGTTGTAAAAACAAGTCCAAGGGGTGCTGCAGAACAAATGACTCTTCAATAGGAAATAATGCTTCTGTCCCGCTTTTACGAGGCAATAAGAACTCTTGCAGTGGCGATGGCAATACTGTCAACAGTAATAACTACGGTTCTGTCTGGTCAGTAGAAAATTCTACATCCACTGCTACAAGGACACAGCAACTTCAGAGCGTTTTGGGGGACACTCAACCTTTAGGAAGCAAATGCGGTGCCCATGAGAGTGGTGGACAATGCTGTATGTTTTGATTGATAGCTAATTACGTTTTGATCAAGTGCTGCTACTAATGGTCTCTGGGTTATAGGCAAGGACCTCAAGGGAGACGATGAGAGGCATCTGGTAAGTCCTGAAATCGTTCGCGATGTGTATGTTTTTTTACCTTTGGATTGGGAAGATAATTGATGGCTCACTTGCTGTTCGCTTGGTTAACTTTTATTACATGGCCGTCTCTATCATTGAAACATTATACGGCTTGCAGTATCATTGGCCTTTCTGACGGCCTCACTGTACCTTTTGCTCTCACAGCTGGGCTTTCTTCCTTGGGCAGTTCTTCGCTCGTTGTGACTGGTGGTCTCGCCGAACTTTGTGCCGGCGCGATCTCGATGGGTTTGGGTGGGTACTGTGAGTGTTTGCGTACAACTTGGAACTTTCAGAAGACAAGCACTAACGAGCCCTTTGCGGTGATTATAGTGGCCTCACAAGCTGAGCTTGACCATTTTCATTACCTTCGACGCCAAACACACGCTCGTGTGCTTCGGTCATGCTCTGGTGAGATGGAGCGCGAAATACATTCCATTCTTGGTCCGCTTGGGGTTAAAGAGCCACTCTCTAGGCTTGTTGCAGAAGACCTCCGATCTGTAGAAGAAGAGATTTATGGCCAAGGCAACATTGGGGCTGAAGGCGTCGTTTCCGGTGGACGAGCGGAGCTTGAGAATGCGCAGACAAAATGGGATTTGCTTTCTTGGAGAAAGAAGGGTCATGAAGCGGAAGACGGCGGGCTGAAGGGTAATGGAGAGATGGGTATGACTGCATTTTTGCTTAAGTTTGGAGAAGGCATGGGTCAGTGTAGAACCTCCTGTTATACGTTGGAAAGGAGCTAATTGATCAATTACAGAGGAAGTCCCTGTATCTCGACTGTATATATCTGCCCTTACAATTGGTCTCTCATATTTTCTCGGCGGCCTCATCCCCTTAATACCCTATATGGCTACTTCCAACGCCCAAGACGGTCTTGTCATCTCTTCAATAGTTACCTGTTTCATTCTCTTTATCTTTGGCGGGTTCAAGACTTACTTTACAGGCGCCACCGGTGGATGGTATGGTTATGCGTATGGCGCGATTAGTACTATGATCGTGGGTGGGTTTGCAGCCGGCGCGGCTTTTGGTCTTGTGAAGGCTTTAGGTGTGCAAGAGTAAAAAATGCGCACTATGAAGCCTCATTAAGAAATTTTAGTTATGCGAAGGATAAGAGGAAGGGATTAAGCTTTAGATTTGCAGCTTATTCTATATATATAAGGATTTCATTGAGATTTACATACAAATGTAAACGAGACAATTGTACTGATTTCTATAGTTGCAATTATTAGCAGAAGATTTTGAAGTGGTATTGGGTTGATTAAAACAGTTAACGCAACTTGTCCTAGTTGTGGCATTTCGAAAGTCGATATATATACTGGTGTAATAAATGCAATATACCCACTCACTCATTGTTCCAAGCAATGTAAATAGCTACAGTTGATTCTTCAAACCCATCACGGGCTTTTCTTATCCTGGTTTATTTCGATTTGCTCAACTCCCTTAATCTTCCCAAACGTCGATATAAGTGCGATTCTTCAAAAGAACGAGAAAAAATCCCTACAGTTGAAATCCCAAAATGGAATTGTGCTGATTCTAATGCTATCGTCATGCAATGAGGTCAGGTTACAAACTTGAATGAGAATTCGTGGTCAGATGAATAATAATGCCAAAACAACAAAATTGGTGGAGACGAGAAATGTTGATGGGTAACTGCCGTAGATGATAGGATTGTGACTAAGAGACTAGCAAAATTGAGATCAGATCGAGAAAAGTTGCTTCCAGAGTTCCACTCAAACAACCTCTTATCATTCCGCTACTTTTTGTCATCGACAATAGCCTCTGAATCTACTTTCCATCGTACCGAACCTTTAGTTATGCCTTGCAAGGCTGGCTTCATCTTTTTGAAACTTGGCCTCTTGGTTAAGCCCGTCTGTTCGTCTACTGCAAGCACGACGTCGGGGTGAATTTCGGTTGGACTAGCACGTCGTTTTGCATGCGACTCATCATCTACCGTCACGCTACCGTTAAGGCTTGAAACAGCAATGTCGGTTGTGGTGTCGGAAGCAGAGCCACAATCACCTAATGGGCTGCCAGTCGTTAGATCAGTCCAAGTTCCAGATCCAGAACCGGAACCGGAACCAAAGCCGGTGCCAATGCTAGGAAGAGAAGTACCAGACGAATCTGCGGTTACAATGGATCTACCTGACCCACTGTCTCCAGATTGTGTTTCCGACCTATCTTGGATAGGTTTTGACAATGGTCGTGGGTTTTGCCTTGTGCCGTCGATCTCATCAAGCATGCGAATGTAGTGATAAATGATAGCCCGATGACAAAAGAGATATTGTCTTAGAGTTTGTACAAGAGACATTCGTTGAACTCGCATACCTTCCAACACGCATGGAACAGGTTTGTCCATTTGTGATAACGAGGACGGCTTACGGTGAACATTGGAACGGGCAGTGGGGTGTGCCTCACCGAAGTCTCTTTTTTTAAGGTTGCTATCAAAATCAGCATACTATCTCTTTATTCGGCAGGCAGTACTGACGACTCGGCAGATAATCTATCTGAAATATTATGTGTAGATGCAAAGCTTGGCCTCTTTAGATTGTCATCACCATGGGCACTGGTGTCCTCGATAAACCTTCCCTGAGAATCTAAGTCCTTGTCGTGGTGATTTTTAACCTTAGGTTGATCCACTTCCATACTGTCCTTCCTTGGCTGTTGCAAATCTGGGAATGTCAAGTTTGAGTTAAATTGATCGTCAATATCTGTATTGATTGGACCAGGAGACGCTGTGTATTGCATCGCAATAGTTGGTTCACTCAATGCTGAACGCATCGATAAAGATGGTGTAGACGACGTAACTTGTGGATTGGAAGACAGCTGGCCGAGAGCAGGTACTGATTGAGAATACCGTGGAGTCGCTTTTGGATCGTGCAGGCCACTCGTGAGCGATTGACCTGAAGGATGTTGTCCAAACATCTCACTGCGGAGACCATCCAGTACAGCGTCTACTACGATAAAGCTCCCAGTTCTTCCAACACCAGCAGAGCCTAGCCACTGCTTTAGCAAATATATTTTCGAGTATAACAACACTCACAGTGTACCACGATAGGGGGTTCATCAGCTTTGGTGTTGGTTTTATCAGGAATGACCTCTGTAATTGTTTGGTTCACTTCTTCTATCAGATTAAGTAACGTATCCGGTGTTTCAGGCACGTCGAAATCGGGCCAACCGACACATTGTATCTGAGCAATCGTCCTTGGTGACTCATTCGGTTTGTCGTTCCTATAAAGACTAAACACTCGCTTGATGTTCTTTTCTCCATCACTAGAAAATGTTGGGGTACGTGGTGTCGATGCTGCAAAACCGAAATCAAATCCAGCCGAAGTTACCGGAGCAGCTTTGTCTTCTCCGCCCGTTTGTCTAATTAACTTGAGAGTGAACGGTCCGTAGGTTTGTTCAGCCCAGTATTTGCCGCATTTCAATAAACCACCTTCGTACTGTTTCGTAATCATAACAATTACTCGAACATTCTGTTCCCAGATTAAAGTCCAAAAATCTCGATAAGTAGCGTCGAGAGGGCCTTGCGTAGCAATATAGCGACGAGAAGTACCAAGAGGCTGAACGAATGAAGCGTTGATGTAATCAGAGTCTTTATCTGGAGGTGACTCGAGACGAACTCGTGAAAAGTCATAAGGCCATATATTCTTGTACCTAAGAACATAATCAGCACAGAACTCGCTCAGCTTGCTCAAACACATACCTGTTCTTGGTACCTCTTTCTACACCGGCAGTGATGGAAAAAGGAAAATGCTTATTATTTTCTATACCTTCTGACTTCATGAGCCTTTGCAACTCTTCCATATCACTCTTTCTCTGGACTGCCCAGCCCCAACCCTTCCTCTCCTGACGTCCTTTTGGTGGCTGTGCTCCATATGATTTTGATTCTTGTACGATATCGCCAGATTCCCTTGCGTGCCATTCCATGACTGCTTGCAATCTTTTTTGCTCATGTAATTCCAATTCGTAAAACTGCTTGGCAAGCTCTTCCATACTATCTTTCTCAGGCATCCTTACCAATTCCTTCAACCAGTTCGGAAATTGATCCGCACGCTGGTGTATGTGGTTGGGAAGATTTAGAGGGATCCTCTCAGTAATATCACCATGACATAATTCAAGATTTTGACGAATGTTGTCGAAAAATGGGTTGGCAGGTTGCATTTTGGTCCGGCGAAAGTCATCGTTATTCAATGTGGTTGTCGAAGAATCAAACTCCTTGGAAACAGCAGGATGTTTGATTGCAGTTGTACCTAAAACTAAATTGGATCCAAATGGGTTAGACTGAAAACTCAATGAGGGAGTAGCAGGCATAGTAAGACCTCTAGGAGGACGCTGACGCTGAGATTTTGATCCGCCACCTGTAGATTCTATCTCTGTGGTCAGTACTATTTCTTTTCTTTCTTTGAAAACAAACCTTGAGAAAAGGCTGATGAAGCCAACCTGCCGCCCATCAGACCTTGTTGAGAATCAGTTCGAGTATCTCCGTCTTGAAACTGTCTCCCTTCTTTATCCTCATCAGATACCAGAGGAATAGTACCATTAGACTTGATGGCGGCATGTCCGCCTTTGACAAACCAAAGATTACCTTCGTATCCTTCTCGTAGAAACTTTCCAGCCACGCCTTCCAATACTCCTCCAACAGACACATTAACACTGTCCGCGTCAATAAGAATTATGTCATTTTTTTGACGCCATTCCGATATTTGCCTCATAGAGCTAGGGACAAGCATGGGTGTGAGTTTGGAAAGGGTAAATGCCGGACGCCGAAGAAGAGTGGAGGGAATAGGTAAAGAATGTGAAGAGGGGATATGCGATATTTGAAACGAAGATGGTGGACGTACGTCCAGTATCAGCGTAGAAGATTTAGACAGCAAAGCACTCAGTTGTGCAGGGGAAGCTGCCTTGAGTAATATTTGTGTCTGCGACGCAGACGGATTGGGTGACAGAGATTGGCTACGACCTAATGGCACGAGAGGACTCGAAGATTTCATTGAGTGCAAAGTTGTTGTGCTTGAATGTTTAGGGATGAATGAGATAGGAAGAGAGCCTTTCCTCCTATTGGTGGGCAAAGGTTCGGGAGATGTCACTCTGGTATCATTCCCATTTTCCAGAGGTTTATTTGCGCTAGTAGCAATGGCTTTGTATCTCATCAAAGTTTCCATACTCAATCCACGAGCCGGTGGGGGTTCATCATTGCCTCCTACAAGAGGTGTTGTGTCTTGAGGCGGGGATGTGGCGGGGTTACTTGAGCCAATATTGAGCCTTTCGAATGGGCGGCCCAGGTGGGGGCTATTTCTGCCCACAGGCCCTTCTATAAAAGGCGTCGGTAGACCAGAAGTGGATGCCAGAGCATTCCATGGAGAATTAGATGATGAGGGCAGGGGGGCAACGGAGGGGAAACGCTGATAACGACAACGTGTTTGGCGAATTTGTGGGGGAAGGCGAGAATGGAATCTCTGGCGGTGGATCTCTGTGTTCGGTTGGGCATGGAAACTCTGCAACACTCTTTAGTGGCGGAGTATTCATATTATACCTAGGGCTTGAGGTAGTAGCAGAAGACGACCCAACAAAAGACTGATCACTCGTCTTGGTTGACAGCACCGACACTGGCGTCTTCACCTCTCCACGCGAATCATCGCTGAGACCGGTCTCCATTTCGCCTATGAATGCAGCTTGACCACTCTCTCCTGATTCGCCAGAATCTGCGCCTTGGGCCATTTCTGATAAATTAGACCTTTTCCTCCAAACGCTACTCCTGTTAACTTGATAGCTTGGGCGATTTTCGTGCATCTTGATTGCCAACCATCAAATAATCATGGTGTAGCTAGGATATATGGCCTGTTGTCTTGACCCCAATGTTTGTAAAATGCCAGAGTGGAGCGTCCGATAAACAATCTTTTTCTATACCCAAGACTTTTCGAAAGTACTTGATGTATCTGTCCAATATTCAGTAACTGAATAATAGAGGAAACGAACTCAATTATAGTAAGAACTGTGTATTGTAAAAGGTAAAATAAATATAAAATGAAGTAAAATAGTTTTTTAAAAAAAGTAGTCTAGACACAAAGATGGAGCCTTATGATGCCTGATGACGACAACACGGAATCAAAATAATTAACGGAGTAAATATTATTGTGAAAACAATTCTTGATTCTTTTTTTCCATCTCGATTATATTCTTGAGTTTTATTGTATATATCAACTTGGGGCCGTAACTGTGGGTAATAGGCTGCAAAAGTGACTGGCTTGGCCTTTGGGGAGAGGCTCTGAAGTGAGACAATTGGAATGACGTAGATGGATTTCCTTTCATCTCTACTTTCAGATAGGCCTTACATGGGGATATGCTGTAACAGAGGTGTATGACTGCTTACAGGTGTATAGCAATTGCAAGAGAAGCTTTACGACTCGATCGAATGGTGAGCTACTCTGTGACGTCTAAAGTTGTTTAGCGAGATCCACCTTCTCAGATGTTGTATCAGAAAGACAAGCCCAATAAACGCCATTGTGAGTTGTGCACAATACCTGCGCATAAACAAGAGAGACGCTGCAGCTTGAAGATAAATACGACCGACGATACCTGGTGGCTATTTTACGCAGACAGTAGCAAATGACAACTCCAAGAGTGCGCAATGACTGGTGATGGTTCTCGCAATTCGTACACACTTGTACATAGCATGCTCCATACCTATGCTGGCAATGCCTACTGTACAGAGGCAGTCTTCAGTGCTTCAATAAGAGTGTGCCTAAAGCCTACATGTAGTGGGTTGAAGGAGCGACCTTCTCAACCGATGGTGGTAAGCACGACGTCTGACGCCTTTCATTGCAACCACAAATACAACTGACATGAGGACAGCGATTCTCATGTTGATAAGAAGCTCTGGCAAGAGGCACAATCCAGAATGTGGCTTAATGCACACCTGGACGTCCGACTCTGGATGGGAGATCAAGGGCGAAGTAGCATATGTGCTATGACTAAACACCAACAATTAAATAATAAGCACTCCGACCAAAAGGTCACAATGATGCGAGCGGAATTGCATCATTATTTGTTGGCTATATATCCTCTGAAGTACCCAGAGTACTACAATATGCATCTCTAATGGCGTGATCCTATCTAGAGAGTGGAATCAAATTTGATGTATATCGCCAAACTCATGAGGCGAGGTGTTGATGCCAAGTATCCTTCAAGATACGCTATATGAGTCATACATACAAAAATGACGATTTGTTATACGTCATTAGTTCTGATGCATCGGTGTCTCGCCCATATAGTAGAAAGATAGCTGGGATGTTTGCACAAGATGTGGTACAGCTGTGAACAAAAGATAGGTAGATGCGTTCAATTCTGCAGACAAGAAATGGGCACCATCGATGAGTTGAAACAAAGTGTGTTCATTGGGATGTTGATCAGTTGCACTATGTTTTCGTGAAAAGAATATGGGAACAGCCTAATCCTGGTGTTCATAATGAGCTACGAGGTTAGCGGAGTTGTTACCGCCATAGTCAAGACTTGCATGACAACCCACGACTTAACACAGAGCCATCGCCCCCTCCTATGATGGAGCTTTTTCTCTCTCAATCGCACACTGACTCGGTCTACCACCACAGTCGCATGCAGGCATTTCCTCTCCCCAAATCAACCGAAAGGTTAGAGTTTCCACGTCCATTTTGAAATCTGTCGCAAAATTCAACTTCACGGTCGCCTCAATCCTCTTTAATCCCCTACTCATTATCGTCTCGTCGCTGTCATTGACATCCCACTCGAGGTCCTCATCTGCCAAGGCTTCGACCGAGAGATAAGATTCTAATCCGTAAACCTCAATCGTCGTATTACGAATCAATTTCTGTCGAGTATCGATGGCATGAGTTTGAGAGTTGAATGTTTGCGCAATCAAATGTTGAAACATGTCAATTATAGTGTACTCAGAGTATGTGCTTTGAGGATACTCATCAAAGATGGAGGATGCCATGTCATTGCAGGCTAAATCAAAATCTCTCTCGTATGGATCTTCATCATAATCGACAGTGAAATTATAATCTTCATCCACACCATAACCGTAGTTGTAATAATTATCTTCCAAATCTTCTACATCGAAAGAACCGAGGTGTAATTCTATAGGGGATTCGGGTCGGAGTTCCGCTGGGGTTTGGACGGAATAACTGTCATCATAGTCTTCCCAGGAGTCTTCTTCGTCATCGGTAGCTATTACTGCAACATTTTCATTGATACCTGGCCATTCAGGTATTTCATGAGCCAGTCCTAGAGTCTCAGATCTCTGAGGAGAGTTTTCGGAGCTATTGTTTGCCCGAGGATTCACAAGACAGATTCTGTTCTTGGTGCCCCCCATAACCCTAAGCTTCCAGTCTAAGCTACCATGGATAACAACTAGATTTGGAAGACCAGACATTGAAAATTCGAAAACATTTGAAAGAACAGCACCGGAGAATCCATTGATACAGATTACCTGCGGTCGGAATAACCTCAAACTTTGCTGAAGAAAGTGGGAAAAGTAATAACCAAAACCATCTGAGGGATTGGTAAAAGCCAAGACACGGATCCTTGGGCATATAGGCGGTCTTGGAATGGATAGCAAACGACTCATGGTTCGAAGCGCTTCAGCCACTATAGGCATCCATAGAGTCCCATCGTCTCGCTCCGGTTCCACCGTCTCTTTGACATCATCATTTGTTGACCAACAGAAGTTGATATGTCGAACGTGTCGAAGAAGTGGAAGCTTTGTTTGTCCCCTGCGGAGATACTCGTAGTCCATTTGCTGACCGGACAGAAATGTTGTAATTTGGCAGTCTGACCCTTGGAAAAAGCTATTTGAATCGTGTACAATCGCCTTGGAATACAGATGAGGTGCAGCTGCAAGAAATAATGTCTAAAATATGTTAGTCCACCATGAGGTTCTTGGTCAAGTGTCGATACTTGCAGAATTGACGCGTAGAGCATTGACCAGTGTCTTTTGGCAAGCATAACCTTTGCCTTTTGTGGGTCTTTCAATGCAATACGACAGTATATGGGACCAGAGATCCACTGTTAGCGATGGAATAGACATTGCAGAGGTCAATTATAGATTATTATTATTTAGAGACAGATCAAGTTTAGAAATGTTTTAATATGATGAGATTTGTCTATGATAACATTACGTAAACTCCCAACACAACTCGATTTATTGATATACTTCAATGATTATGTTCAAAGATTGAGAATATTTCCAAACCATTCCGCAAAGACAAGCGACGAAAGGTAATGAGTCTGAGGATATATGAATGATAGATAGGGATAGTTGGACAAGATACTCCGCAAGGTGTTTATGTATAGTTGATTGCGCCAGGTTTTATTGATATTTACATATCATAGATATTCCATATCATTATCCAATATTTCTTGTACCACCATTGAACATCTTCCTTCTCTTGTTTTGCTCTCGAGTATGAAGAAGATAGGCCCAAAGTAGGCCCTAGGAGAAGACTCGCCTCAGTTCTTTCATGAATAAGAGAGCAAAGTAATATATATCTTTGTCTCGCAGAACGATCTGAATAGAGATAACTTTTTTCTCAGGCAAGAGATCCGCTGGATATCACTTGTGATCATTCCGTAAAAGGTCCATATGAGATACCTCTCATCAACATCAGTAAGGTGATTAGGCGACCTCTTGTAACTTGTAACATGAAAATAAATTGACTCACCTTTAGACAGACGGTTAATAATACGCCCGGGCTATATCACTGTTGGAACATCACTTTCGACTATCGTTGGATAATATATACCGGTGTACAATCATGCCAGGAGGTAGGTCTTTTCATAACCCCGTTCCGAGCCTAATTCCATACATGCTGAGAAACGGAATTTGATAGACTTCAATAAAGGAGATTTCATGGAAGCTCTTTCTTGCCAACGTCGCCCCCAAATATCACTTCTTCTCTTCATCTCGTTTATTAGACCTAAAAGTAAAGCAGCCTTGCCGTTCATTACTGTACCAACTATACAAACAAGAGAGCCTTCATGAATATCAGTACACTCATTGTGTAGCCAATCGTTCTCAAACCGCGAGGAATGGTCAGATTAATAAAAGTTCAAATGATTTTTTTTTACTCGTCGTTCCTACTTTATCCCTTTTGGAATCTGACTTGGATTCAGCATCTCCACTGGATCTCCAGATCACCTCCTAGCTCCTCAAGCACACTTCGAATAATTCAGAGATACGGCTCACAGCTACTCTTGATTCACTGATAGCAGCCAATACCATGGGTATCGTTTGCACATGAATATTTTTAACGGACCAGCTAGCAGCAACACCTAGATGCTAATTAGTGATTTTTGGTCCCTCGTTTGAAAACATATACTTGCTCCTATTCTTACAAGTGCAGAATAGCCCAATGAGCTTACAAACAGTCCAGATTCAAGGATTATTGCACTCACTATTAGCGATACAAGGCAGAAAAATGAAGCGAAATCAGACCATCCACAAAAAGCACCGCGGAAGCGAGGCGTCCGCGAATCTCAAGGACTACCTTCTCGCGCCGACCGTTATCGAGTCTATGGCCATTCGACCATCACCAAGAATGATGCTGTGTTCGTCATAGTCCACGCAACCCTTTCAAACCCCTTGTACATGGTGAAAGGAGTGGCATCCGTAGGAAGACTTTTCCCATGAAATCTTGCCTCTTCTCTAAGATACTCAATATTGCCAAGCATCATGGATGACTTGCAAGCAGCATTCGCTACCGCCATCGACCAAACATTATCCATTCGCCATTAGCGTCCTCGTCATAGGCTACCTATTAAGGACCTAGAATCTTGATGACAATGTAGAGAACAAAAGACGATGGACAGGGTGTGGAGTTTGAATCAGCCTTTTGATCCTTTGACATGAGGCGTCCTACCATCCCGTTAGACATCAAAGCATGTCAGCTAGGGATATCGTAATGGTTCGGAGAAAGAGAAGGTATTGTCAATATATATCGGTCAATGAGATGTGATTGTTCTTCCTGCCTTTGTTCTCCTCCCACTACTGTGATTCTTATTATAGTCCATGAGACGATAGTAGGGCTCACCGACGCCTCCGTATTCCTCAACAACTATCGTTTGAAGAAAAGTTTATAACCACATCCAAATCAACAAATTCAAGTTTTAAATAAATTCAACAAAGATAATGTTACGCGTCATCACTTTTCTGTTATTTGTCACTTTTGCCTCCACTTTTCTTGACCACCCAATGTTATATAAAGCATTGGCAGCAGCGGAAGATGAATCCTGTCTTTCAGCTTGTTCACACTGGTCAATTACGTTGGGATTTTGTAGGAGCCATTTCTCAGACTTTAGTAGGTTACCACTCCCTCGTCACCGTCCACAGAGCGACTGACTTTCGGAATCTACAGACCAGCAATTCAACAGCTCGTATATGAATGACTTTGTGAGCTGTCTGTGTCAAGGATCCAATAAGGATGGCACTTTTGGGAATGAGACCATCAACCAGTCGGCTGGGATCTGCTCAACTTGTCCCACAACCCCTCCGCTTATAAAGAGGAACTTGCAAGTGAGTGCTTGTATCTGCTGGAGCAGCTTGGTCGTCGGTAGATGCTGACGGTGATATGCAGGACTTTATGAAACTATGTGCTGTTCAGGGAGCTAATGGCACATCGTCTAATGCTACCGAATTTCGCCCAGTTGGATACGAAACTTCAAATGATGCTTCCAAAAATGCTGTTAATGCTGGCTTTGAGACCTTCTCTAGGACTACAGGAATATGGTTCAGTACTATATTATCGGTCTTTGTTTTGGGTGTCTTTCTTCTTTAAAATGTCTACATCCTGCTATAATCTGACAAGATGTTTGGCATCTTGCTATAATCTTAGAATCTAGAATATTGGTGATGATGGGTCTCTTGGCATGGCTTGATTATAAACAATTGCTAGAACATATGTGTCGTTTTGGGTGGTCTACCTTGATTTGCTGTCCCGTTTATAACCTTATAGCATGCAGTGCCAGGTTATCTGTTCCTACAAACATGTGCCGAGCATAAGTTGAATGTGAAGTTGTAAAGTTGAAGCAAATAAGAAAAAAGAACTGTTGGCAACTCTTATAACCGACATGCTTCCAAGAAAGAATCCAAGATCAAAAGCAGGAAATTTTTCTTCTCTTTTCGTTTTGACAAGCCGCCAAGCTTATGTGTTTTCCTGCTCAGATAAAAAGGAATCTCTTGACAAGCTAACAGCAAATTTCTTGTTGAATATTGGCATTGCTATTTAGTCCTTGGCACTTGGCAAACTTGGCTATTTGAGCAGAATATCATTAGGAATAAGAGAAACTTTGATTGCCATTCTGTTGACTTTAGGTAATGATGCACAGCACCTGATGGATTTCAAACATGCTCTCGGAACTATGCTTGGCTTAAAGTATTAACCTTTAAAAATGTGATAGTCTGGAAAAGCATGGACTAATACCCATCAGTGTATCCTCAAATTTCTATTTGTTTTTTGAATGACATCGACAACCCCTCTACAGTTAATAACCATACACTTCTTGACGATTGTTGCGGCTTTAGCTTTGCCGTGTGTCAAGGCCGGCCGTGAAACAGAGACCTGTTTGATGGCCTGTACAGACTGGTCCTTGGTACTGAAGCATTGTACAGAGGCGTATCCTGCTAGATGTAAGTTTTCGTTTGTTTGCTGGCGCATATCAAGTAGTAGATTATGACAAGGCTAGAAGAAGAGATGTTGTAGGTGCACCTGCTGACATTATTAACAGTCAGCTGGAATCAATATGATTACAGCCTGGCTAATGAGTTTGTGGCCTGTCTCTGTCAAGGACAGAAAAAAGATGACTCACTCGGGTCAGATGCAATAGCTCAGTCAGTGGGCATCTGTTCCCATTGCGAGTGGACGCCTCTTCCTGTCAAGGATAATCTCAGTGTAATAAATGGTTCGATTGACGCTTGCAAGATAACTGACGGGGTTTCTTCCAGGAATACCTGCGTATATGTACTGTGCAAGCAAAAAACGGTACAGCAGCAGATGCTGTCGACTTTCGTCCAGAAGGATATTCGACCAATTTTACCCACCCCTATCCTTATGAGTATTAGAGGAGAGTTACTGGGTATGGGTTTGATAAGAGCAGAAAGGATTCGAAGAATTGTAGTAGGTGCTGGCAGATTACGGTCGATTTTAGGATATTGGGATTTGAAGATGACAACGGCTGTGTATGGCTATTAGACAGCCTTGGCGAGCGTAACGAGCTCTAAATAGGCAGATAAAAAGTTAAAAGGTTACATGAGATTTCAGTTAAATGCAAGCCTCATTTCACCGGTCTAAAATGCAATGGAATTTTTTGGATTTACAACGTGCACCCATTTCTGTCTACTATGGTATCATCAGTACAAGATCAAAAAGATTCAGAGTGGTAGAACTACCATGGTTCCACTTACCTCAGATATCGACGCGAATACTTTTGTAGCTCTGTCATTATCGTTCAGATGAACCCGATGTCCTTTCCCAATCTCATATGTCTCCTTTCTTCAGGCGGACATCCAAAGGACCTCTCCGTTGGACACAAAAGAAAGATTTTTGTACCATTGTCACTTAATCCCTTGTTCATTTTCTTGAGCAAAGCCAAATCCGTAGAGCAATGTATCAATATGAGATGTGGCCAATGGTTTCACATATGTGCATGAAGCAAATCAAAGAGCTTTGAAAGCACGCATCAGCATACGCAAAGAGAAATGATAAAATGCGGATCGTAAGACTGTCAAGGCCTCATGAACCGTCCCATACCAAAGTCAATCAAAAGACACAGATGCCCAAAGTAACCCTTGCAGAGCAACAGGATAGCTTTGAGGACCGAGATTACGCTCCACCTAGATGGGTGGTGTTGTTGACAAGATGCGTACTGCCTCCATTACTCTTTGTCACCCTGGCTTTCACGCTTTTCCCTCTTTTACTACCCACAATCAAGCATCATGGAATGACATTTTTTACTATCCAGCCTAGCGGGCAGCAGCAGCAATTGATACCTTTCAGCAAACTTCCTGTGCCTGTCAAGATATCAGCACACGAACATGCTCCCGTACACGCCGATGAAATTAAGGAAGCTATTGTGCAGTCGGGGAATGTGACTTTGGAGAGATGGCTGGGTCTCGAGGGCCCGAGTATATACGTTGGGGCTCTTCGTGAGTGACATAGTAGACCTGTGAGAAATGAGCTCATTCTAGCTCCAGAAATCTGCTCAAAAATCAGTCCCAATGATTCCATAACATGTACATCCTCTTCTAAAGCAGCATATCGTGAGTTATAGCTTCGCCCGCAATGAGTTCGTGCTCACGTTTTGTATAGATGCTGCCTTTTTACCCCTTTCGTTGGGTATGACGCTTTTTGCTCTTCCAACTGCCCCTTCCTGTCCGATCTTACTTTTAGTGTCTGGTATACTATCCCTGCTTGCGAGTATCGTCTTTCTTCTAGGTCTAATCACATGGCGCCTCCCATTCTCCATCAATATTCTCCGTCGCAAGCCTCGCCTTGAGGCGGCTCCGCATATGCCCAATTATCCTGGAGATAGCGACTCGGTACGACACCTCGTCTACGATGAAGAGGAAGGCAAGGAAAAGAAAGGGATTGTAAGGGTAAAGTGGGGGTCTGGGCCACATCCCGCCTTCTTCTGTTTGATACTAGCTGCGCTAGGTGTAGGCGGGGGTGCCATGATTGAGCTGAGTGAAGTGAGCAAAGCCTATGGAGATTGGGATGACATCCAAGCTGGCGAAGTGGGGCTGGTGTTCCAGATAGGTTCTCTTTCATACTGTGAGTTTTGCCATCAACAGTCTGGGATGGGACTAATCCGTACAACAGTATTGCCCTTTTTGCCTGTTTGTCTCATTCTTATCATCATTGTCGGTTCAATACCATTTTTGTGGACATTTTTTTTGTCCAAAAAAGCTCGATTTTTATCGCGAACAAGATCGACCAACGTTTCTGCTGCTCCGCCTGAAATCATAGTCAACCAGCCGCGGACGGAACCTGCAAATGGCCATGTCCAAGTCAGCTTTTCTGATTCAGGATTGATCACTCCTGGTGGAAAAGACAAGAGAAAATCATGGAGAAACACGTTTGGGATTGGTGTTGCATTTTAGCGCGTTAGATTTGTACAACAATGCATTTGTCGATACGACATGTCTAGTATTCTGTTTTCAGATCTGAGCGCCGGGGTGCTGAGGTTATGTCAGTCAAATCCCACAAAGTTAAATTCGCCTCAACGGCACAATGCTGATAGCCAAAACGTACTAATAAGGGGATGTAGCTGACACAAGTAAGTGACAGCCCACCTTTCTTGACATTAGCTAACCATGGCTTTGGCCAGCGATAAAAGACCTTACATCAAATAGCAGCAGGTTAATGTGAGCAAGAGACTTGATCTGAATAAACTTGAGCTGAGGGTCAGCTGTGGTCTTCACTGCTTTGTCCTTGCATACTTACGTTTGGTTCTTTCCCTTGGGCATAATGAACCAGCCCACAGCGCCGACCGCTGCAATGACTATGGCCACCCAGACGATGTGCAAGAAGGACATGGCCGGCAGATTAAAATTTGGAAGAGAAAGATGAAATAATGAAATAAAAAGAATTGTTAAATTGTTTGATAAAGGAATAATAAAATCTGGGAAATATGCTCAATTGATAAAATGGGATTTAAGCCCAAAAAGGATGATTTTGGGTATTTTGAATAGAAACCCAAATTCATATTCTTTATTTTTTGCATTTCAATATTGTAAATAAAAAAATTATTTCTTTATTTCTAACTAATTTTTTTTGGGACAGACCACAAGAATAATGAAGGTTGTCGCTGGGGTGAGATCGATAACTTCATCTTTAAGGTTCATTCGCAGAGCCGTCCACTCAACAGCTCGTCTCAGTGATGCCCGCCAACTACAACCTTCAACATCAGAAGCCGGAGTCAGAGAGTTGTTGGATTGTATTGCTACCGAGGATTTATCGCAATCTAGCAGAGCCACTGTAGCCCAAAAATTGTCGAAACAACAAAAGATTGAAATACCACCTCGTATACAGTTTGACATAGCAGTGGGACAGAGTAACGAGCGAAGGGCTTACTTTGCTAATGATGTGGATGGAGAAGTTGGCCTAGACTGGGGATCTGTGGAGCTTGGAGAGAATCTAACTGGATTAGAAAATGGTCGGGTGGTAGAATGTCGCAGGTGCGTTTTGTGCTTTAGGGCTGATATCAAATTCTAATCGGTGTACAGATCAGGCCAGGTTTCGCTTGGCCTTATTCTAGCTTCTATTCTTGTTGGCGGTCGGCCTCGTCTTCTTTTTCTTCGTTCTTCAGGAGAAATTTGGCCGGTTTCCTCTCATGACGTACAATTCGTAATGCCTTCTTCTCTTATCCCAGCATCTCTTGCAGAGGCTTGCTGGTCCCTTGAGCTTCTCCAGGAATGGACAGAGTCTAGGAGTAGCGCTGGCCTTGATGGAGAGGCATTGGTAACAACTCCAGAGATGCTGGACGCAAGGAGAAAAGCGGCTTTGATCCTCAGGAGGGTTCAGAGAGAAACTGAGAGAATGTGCGGGAGATTACAGGGTGGCATTTTTGGAAAAGGCAGAATCGGTGGCGCAGAAGGTGTATGGGAGAAATTAGCCCCTGAAGCTGAGGGAGAGAACATTAGTATCACAGCAGTGGAAGCTGCAGAATACATTCTAAATCCAGAGACTTTCGGCGAAGCTAGTCAAAACAATACAGCAACTTTAGTGAAGCCCAATACACTACCTGCATACGCTGCCCATGTTCTCCTTATGGCCCGGCCAGACATGTTTGTTGGTGATATTGGAGACATGTGGGCCACTGGCATATTTAGAGTTCGCAGTCGTCCTGAGAAAGCGAGAATAGAACGAGTCCAGAAATGGGTTGAAAGCTGTAAGAGCTCTGGCCCAGGCGCAAAGCCTTTACAATCATTCGTGGAAAAAGCCAGCGCTGTTTTGGCTCTGTCCCAACGTATAAAGCAAAGGACAGAAGGCCAGGATTTACAAGAGTGCCATCACAACCTGCCTTCATGGTCAGCGACTGATTTGGATATTCTGTATGTACTTTTCGCCATCATTTTTGAAACACGCTCGACGCAGAGTTCACCATTTCACTCTCTCGCTATTGCCATTACACGTCTTCTCATTCCAGATTCAGAAGAAGGGATTGATCGTGGTACAATTGCTCGTTTACTGCAAGACATGGGTATGATTCTTCCTTGGGACAGCTTAGAGACTTCCAAAACCACAGAAGCCATCAAAAACGCAGCGATTACAACCACTGTTTCTGACGTTCGCTCTGCAAATGAACTATTTTATGGTAATGAGCTAGACTCTTTGAGACAAGATTACACCTCACACAAGGTTTTTGTGATTGATGACCCAACAGCATCGGAACTAGATGATGGAATAGCCTTGGAAAGAATTCCGGGATCAGAGGATGTATGGGTACACATTCACGTTGCTGATCCAACAAGATACATTCCCCCATCGCACCCCATCGCCAAACATGCGTCTGTTAGAGGGTCATCACTCTACCTTCCTGAAGGCAATACACCACTATTTCCTTTGGAGGTAATCATGAAGGAATTATCACTTGGGGCGCAGGTGGAGAGAGATGAAGGAAGACAAGGCGTTATCACGTTTTCGGCTAGATTGAGCAGCAAAGGCCATGTTGAGGACAGCAAAGTGACAATGGGCTGGATAAAAAACCCTCGCATTACCACGTATGCCACTGTCAACAAGGCCCTCGGCTTCTTCTCTTTCTCCCCTTCATTACCATTTGGTGGCCCCAAAGGCGTGAAGGAAAATCTTTTGCCCAATATAGATAATCACGACCTTGAAGATTTACGCGTATTGTTTGATTTAGCCAGCACCATTCGCGCGGAACGTTATGCTACTGCAGGTCTTGAATGGTCATTTCCAACGGCTTCTGTATCTCTACTCAATCACACCACTTATCCCAACCCTAATATCTTCTCTTTATCCAATATCCCTTCCGCCCCACAGCTTTACTCCGGTGATTTGCAGGTTGATTATCGCATCTCAAATGCCTTTTCGCCGTCTCTGAGGGCAGGGACGATGGTTGCCGAGTACATGGTTCTTGCAGGTCGTTTAGCTGCGCAGTTCTGCTCAAGTCATGACATACCAGTGGTCTATCGCGGTTCGTCTGCACCCAAGCCCGTAAACACTTCATCTACATTAGAAGATTTGTTGGCTCGTCGTCATCCTGGTACTGGCTTGATTGACCCTTACGTGACTCTTGAACCAGGATGGTATCGCTCGGCTTCATTTCTCAGTTTGTCACCAGTAGCACATTGGATTATGGGCATTGATACTCCCAAACAAGGCTACGTACGCGCGACCTCACCTTTGAGAAGGTTTGACGACATGATTGTTCATTGGCAAATAAAAGCTGCCCTCGCCAAGGAAAAGGGTATTGGCGGAAAGTTGTCGCGAGGGTTTACAAAAGAGGAAGTGGTACGACTAGCACAACAAAGTGAAGAAGGTGCCAAACGTGCGAAAAGAGCGAGCACTAACGCAGAATTATTCTGGAAAACAGTGGTCATTAATCGGCATCTTAAATCGCCTGGAGGGTTGCTTTTGCCAGAAGGATGGACAAGGAACGAAGCTGAAATAGTCGACGTGCAAGGTGAATTGATTGCAAGAGTCTTAGGGTTGCCTGAGAGTGCACCATCGTTGGGTGGAGAGCTGAGTGCTGTGTACATTGAGAGTCTGGGTGTACCGGCAAGGATGGAGCATCTAGGTGGGAAAGCTTGGAAGGTAGGGGAAGAGGTCAGGGTGAAGTTAAAACTGGCGGAAAAGTGGCCCAATCCTCGTATCACAGTCGTGGATGTAAATTAGTCTCTCATATAGAATCATTAGTAGACAGAAGTGCACTATCTCATGGCTCAAGTACCACATCTCACAATACATTTTTCTGCATGCAAAAGTATGGATTTGCACTCTTCCTGTATCTCCGTACTAGATCGTACAGTTGAGGATGTGTTTGCCCTTGCCGATCATTAAGTATTTCACAATGATCACGAAGAGAACCAAGCGATTGGCGGCATGTCAGTGTAGGCTTAAGGAGGCGGAGGTGGGTATCCGGGATAACTTGTATGGCCGCCCATAGGAGGTTGGTAGACAGGAATGCCAGGAGGAGGCGGAGGGGCGTAAGCAGCAGTAGGAGGCACAACAGGAGGAGCAGTGCCCGGAGCAAGAGAGCTAGCATATTGGCCTTCACGATAATCAGCATTTCATTGCGAATTGAGAAAGTTTCCAATATTTACCTTGATAGGAAAGAGCAGCAGAACCCGCTCCTGGTAAAAGTTGTCTCTTTCTACATGAAACGTCAACATATATGCTTTGCTCCTACCACTACGCAATGATACGCACTTTGCTTGAGCTGCCAGCAACCTCTCTGCTTGACTGCCATGTCTTTCTCCTTTGCCATCCTTTTTGAAAGCATACTGCACACTAATCTGTTTACCGCCAAAAAATTGTCCATTCATGTTATCTATAGCCATATCTGCTGCCTCAAAGTCGTTATAGGCGACAAAAGCATAACCTTTAGACGTCCCTGTAGTTGGGTCGCGTGACATCTGTTATGGACAATCAGCGTAATCTGGCCGTCTATCCTTCCTTAAGATCACTCACCTTTGGTTGCTCAGCCAACGCCCCAAAAGTGCTGAATGTATCGTATAATGATTGCTCGTCTACGCTGGGATCCAGGTTCCCAACAAACAGGTTCGCTCCAACATCCACCTGTTTTTTATCATACGATGCTTTATTGACACGTATAGGTTTCCCGTAGAGCTTGATCTGGTTCATAATTTTAACGGCATATTCGGCATCGGCCTCAGACATGAATTCACAGAAACCGAAACCTTGATGAGCTTGAGAGATCCTATCCTTGGGAAGAAATACATTGGCTTCAGAATGAGGTCAATTTCCGGTCTTTCTGATGAGTTGAGAACCCAGAAGAGATTAAGCAACATACAGACAGGTCCGGCTTGTCTATAGTAATATAAGCTGATATCAAAAGATCACTTGTCACAACTCACAACATCAACTCCCATATTAAAGCGTCTGTACATCTTTCGTCAAGATTACCCTGACAAGTTGTTACATGTCGTTCTATTCACCTTCAGAGATTGAGCTTACAAGGTAGACAGTTGCTTCTTGATTTCGATCTTGCTCCGCTTTATTCTGCATTACCAAAGATCATAAAAGCGTAGATTTAGTGAGCTGTTTTTTTTATTTGACCGAGCAGTCAGTCTTTTGAAATAAAATAAAATAAATATTGGAGAAGAGTGGATTATATTGAAGAATTGTAACTGAGAACAAGATGAACACGAACGGAAACAAATCCAAAATATCTTGAATAGTTTTTTTATCTGTTACAATGAATTTACACGTTAATCAGTTAATCACTTTTTTGAAATATTTTGCAGCTTCTTCTATTTGAACAGAATCCACATCACTATAACTACTCTGAAGCATCTTTCGCTAACTGCTGTTCCAGGTATCATTGTCAACCAGACTGAAGTAGTAGCTGAAAATGTCCAATTGTTTCCAAAAACATCAACAGGCTGCCTCTTCTAATGTGCTTTGAGTCAGGCTATGTGCTGGAAGCTTGATAAAAACATCATGATAAATTTGAGAAAACCGGAATGATGCCTTTTATCTTTGCAAATTGTCGTGCTTAGAGTTAAGACTTGCTAGGTGATTAACTTCAAATTTGTCACTCAAGCTTGGCCAATACTCAAGAAATGAAAAATGGAATTGATTGAAGCTCATAAGAACTACAATGCTTATAACGCAACGATGCTTACTATGTAGGTGATAGGTGGAGAGAATCCCAAGGATATATGCCAGTTGCTTTGGTTACCATGGAGAATGTGAATTGCCGGGTGGATATATCTATCTCTTCGACAGCTACGTCAATAGGATTAGCAAACTATTATTCTTGCAATGGGTGTTCGGCACATCTCCGTCTCTGTCAATCTTGCGGCCATGCTGATAGGGTATATGGCATTGCTTGGAAAGTTTGAGCGTGTACCGAATCGAAGTTTGCCCTCAATACCGAATTCATAGGGTATGACCAGACAGTAAATACTGCTGCATATTCACTGAAAGAGTATTGTTTATCCGTACTAGACTCCTGATTGAGAAATCAAAAAGTTCTTGGTTTTGCCTTGCTATAATTGGCTAGACTATAGCTCAATATTTGCTTTACGATGTAAACACAGTAACAGGATCACGGGATGGCTGATGCTCTATACTAAGAGCATGATGTGTGCATGAATTTGGCAGGACAGGGCTCGAATATAACCGCAAAGATGAGTTATGTAAATCGTATAAGCATTGCGGTCCAGATAAAAACAAAAAAGACCAATACAATAATTCCCAAGGTCATACATGTGGTACTTCTTCCCTTCTTTGACACTGACCCTAGATGTTGTTTGTTGAGTTTTGTAGCGCTGAGGTTCTCTGCATACCAATCAGTATACTCTTATATCAATGCTGGACGATTATTGCTTGTAGCTTACTCTCTAAAGTATCTTGAGAGTCTTGAATCAGCTGTTTCTCTCTTTCTAGAGAAGTTGAAAAATGTATGGCATTGAGCTTGAGCTGATGCGACATCTTTTTTTCTTTCGCATAAGTGATAATCATCTAAATATAGAGATAGGACAACGGCTTACACTGGCAAGTTGCCCACTCAGTTCTTCGTGTATGTGGCTCGCACCAGGCCCACCCTCTTGCGTCACACTTTCCAACAAATCTTCCCTCGCACCAGGTCCAACAGCTTCACTTACGTTGGATCCTTGTCTACCCTGTAAGGGCAAGAGTCTTGTCTCTTCCTCACCTACAGTGGCATCTCGGCTTCGCCGTTCCAGGTACTCATCTAATTGTACCAGTCGACGTCGAATAACTTGAGATTCACCGGGAGAAGTCTCTATCTTAGACACAGCTTGTGGGCTGGTAGAAGGGGGTGCTGGCATAACGTTAGGGCTCGTGGAAAGAGGATTGGTGGGCAAAGGTGACATTGGAAGGGCGATCAATGCAGGATTGATGGAAGTTATTGGCGAGGGAAAACCTGCCTGCTTACGTAGAGCCAGCTCGATGGATTCCAACGATCTGTCAACATCTGCTAGGGCTGATGCTGTTGTAGAGGACCTATAGGCATAGTCAATACCACCCGCCTAACTGTCGATACACTCACTGCTCGTTGCCATTCCTCAATGCATCTCTCAATGCGCGAGCGTATACCACATTCTACATGTCCTTGTGAGACCAGTGGGCCATTTGCATATTCAGGCGTCCTACCTCCCATTGATTCGCCAAGTTATCTCTAGCATCGTCTTGTTTGCATACTCTGCTTTCCAACGACTTGATAAGGCGAATGAGATTGATTAGAGCATGGCGATTGGTAGCAGCCGTCTCTGCTACTTTCTGGGCGGATATAGACGCAAAACCATTAGCTTTATTGTTGTATAGAGGAGCAAAATTGATTGCTGCCATTTCTATTTACAAGAAATGTAATTGAGAAATAAATACAAATAAAAGAATAATGTGTTTCGATCTTTGCCACTTGGGACCACCAAATTTACCTCCGTTGCTATTTATTCGCTGTCTTCGCGTTCACTTTGTGGTTTGTCTTTTTTCTTTCAAACTTGATTTCCATACTTTATCATAACAATTATACAAAAAAACCCGAAACTGTTTTTGGGTGAGCAAGAGTACTCTTCAACACTTCTTGCTCGATTTTCTCGCTCCAATCGGTCAGACTTGAGCCTCATGCGTTCTGCATAAACGCCATTTTGCCAAAGTGGAGGTTATCCAACATGGATTATGATATTTCAATACAATTTGGCTCGGAATCCAAGCCTATAGCCAGTGCTCAGGCTCAATTCAATGCTGCTGGCCCATCAGTAGGGCCAACAGCATCTTTATCACGTTCGCGCTCACTAAGAAACCACGTTCCATTACCTGTGGCATCTATGTCTGTTCGCCCTGAGAAGTCAACCGCTAGTCAACGAGAATCTTCAAGAAAGAGTGGGTGCCAAGAAGCGTTCGAGAAAGGTCTGGGGCCTGAAGCTGTTGCGGCGAAACGCAAGAAACACATACAGGAAAAGGAGAGGGAACTCAAAAAAGTTGTCGAGGATCATGACGCTGCTATTCGAGAACAGTTTCATCTGGAGAGATTCGTCACTTTAGTAGAAGGATGGGATCCAGAAGTAAGCTAACCTTGTAATCTATCTCGTCAATGAGACTTATGATCCAGTAGCAAGCAAAGTTTGACAATTCGTCTGTCTTTCTAGAGGTAACGTACATTCATTTGCCATCTTTCCAGGTATTATTGACTTTTTCTAGTGGAAAGACAGCAAACACAATCTGCTCAACCTTCTTTCACATCAAATTGTGCCAGATTCTGCATCCCCGGCTGGACCTTCCCGGCCTCGAACATCAATCTCATCTCGTACGACACGACGAAAAGCGCATGAGCAGTCTGAATTATTAGCACATGTTGTAGCTCCGGTGGTAACATCAGACGGTCAAATATCTTCAAACAAGATAAATAATAGGTACAACAACGCCTCTGAGAAAAGGGCAAAAGGAAAAGGCCGAGCTGGCGAGGATGCATCACATGACGATGGATCAACACCAGCCAAGTCTGTTTTGTCTAGGGGAAAACATCGTGGACTTGACGTTGAGATGCTGTCTCCTTCACTGCTCTCAAAGAAGGTTAGGGCAGCTCGAAGAACGACTATGGGCGCTACTTTGCAAGACATGGAAGCAGAAGCTGTCGTCGAAAAGGAAGACCTAGAATCTTTTGTTACGAGAAAACGGCGGGGGCGATTATCTTTACCTAGTTTGCCAGTACCAAAGAAGCTTCGAAGTGGCAAAGTCTCCAGTGAGGTAGTAGGAATTGATCCAAGTGCCCCGCCAGCAGTTGAGACGTCAATAGCTGAACGATCACCTTCGCCATCACCTCTGATCGTCATTAGACCCCAACCATCTCTTTCACATCTTCCCTTTCCGCCCGTCCCCAAACGCCCTCGTTCGCGTATAATAGGTATTCGGAAAACTCGCTATACAGAGCCTTCTCAGCTGCCACCTTTTGAACCCAAATTTGAAGGTGACATTTCTTTTTTTCTCAACTCTTACGTTCACATCAACGACACAGGCATACAGCCAGATATCAAAACTTTGGAAGCACAAGCGAAGAAAGAAGGTCACATTCTCGCCCGTGTAACTCATCTTCAACAACATGGCCGTTTGCAGCGTCTCATAGATGAATCGGGTGAACTGAATCTCACTACTACATCCAATTCTCAAACAAAAGTAGTCAAATTACCGCCTCGCCAAACAGATTTTCAGGACTCTCTCATGTTGCACATGGCACAGGTTCGCAATGCCGTTCTCAACGAAGCCAAGGCAAAACCGATTGCGTGTAAGAGAATCGCAAAGATGATACAAGTCTACTGGGAAAGAATGGAGGGGAAAGACGAAAGAGAGAGACTGGCAGAAGAAAAAGAGAGGAAGCGATTAGGTAAAGAGTTAATGAGGGCATTAAGGAAGAAGTGGGCCCTGGCTGTCAAGGTAAGCTGTCACGAGACAGCCGCATAACGATTAGTTTACTTACAACTTGTCCTAGATTGTACGAGCAAAACTCCAAGAGGCCCAAAAACTTGAGCAAGATCGTCTTGGCAAAGTACATCTGCAAAACATGCTAAAACGCAGCACAGGTCTGCTAGAAGCACAAGTTCAAGGCGCCGAAGACGATGACGAGCATGAGAACAAGAATGAAGATGAGGAAGAGGATAGGTATGAGTATGACACAAATTCTGAAGGTACGGTGTATGTTTCAGCTGCCGAAGATCCTGAAGCAAAAGGCAATGACGAAGAAAAGCCGGGAATATCGAGCAGTATATATTCCGAACGCTTTTCAGCTCGCTCATCTTCAGTGCCACCAGGGTTTGTTAAAAGAAAGGAGATAGGGAAAGATTCAGTGGAGGAAATGATGGAAGACAATGAGGATAATGAAGAAGACAAAAAAGACGAGGAAAACGAAGAAGATAAGGAGCAAGATAACATAAAACCATTTGAACAGAATCAGAACTTATGGTTCCTTGTCTCTGAAGATGCTGACATAGCCGAAGATGGGAACTTGGATCATCAAATCAATGGAAACGACGCCCCAAATACAGCTAGCACAGCTGTGCTCCAGGCTATGGATACCCAACACATCCCAGCCAATGACCTCAGTAGTCAAGTAACCAGAGAGGTCACCGGAATTATTAAAGACGTTACTGAGAAGACTGAAGTTCCATTGACATTGGGCGAGCCTAGCCTAATGCCTTCACCAGCTTCTCAACTTTTATTGGTTAACACAAATTCCGCCTCTAGGCATCCGCCTGAGACCGACCCCCAATCGTCGCCAGTAGTATCCTTTTCTCGTTCTCAACATGAGAGAAAACTTTCAGCCCTCACCACATCGGTACATCCAGATCCAGATGCCAACGACGTCGATTTTTTCGCTTCAGGCGAAAGCGATCTTGACGAACAGGATGCCAAGCTTGACGAAGAGATGGAAGAGGCTGATGTTGGCGATGGGATTAGCGAGGATGAGGGATTGTTAGCTGATGCGAGTCTACCAATCGAAGTTTTGCTGAAGAAATATGGATTTTCAATGCCTGAATCTTCTGAAAATCAAGATACGTTGCAGGAAGTCGAAAAAGTTACGGTAATAGAGGACCTTAAGTCATCCATGTCTTACACAGAACCTGCCTCTTCCTCACAACCTGATCAGTCTTTGACCGATGCCGCGCTCTTCAAAGATAATAATATCAATCAAATTATTCTCAATGGCAAAAGACAAAGAAAGAAGAGGGATCTGTGGTCACCCGATGATGCTGGCCCTCAAGCGTTGGTTGATAAGAGAAAAAAGGAGAAGAAAGATAGGCATGGTGGTGATATCGCTTTTTCTGTTAAGCAGGATGAGTATCAAGAGCTTCAAGAAAGTGAAGGAGAAGATGAAGAAGATGAAGAAGATGAAGAAGAAGATGATGATAATGACGAAGAAGATGAAGAAGAAACGGAAGACGATGATATAGAGGAAGAGGAGGGGCAAAAAGAGGCAGAGGATTGGATAGCTGGGAAAAATGAGTTGGATACTCCGCGAGTGCGGCAACCCTTCTTGCTACGGGGAATTCTTCGCCCTTATCAACAATCTGGTTTGGAATGGCTTGCTAGTTTATGGAACAACAACATGAATGGTATCTTGGCGGATGAAATGGGCTTGGGGTGAGTCTCGCTGTACTTTGAAATTTGTTAGAAATCATGACTCAGTATAGTATCGCTATAGCAAAACTATACAAACCATTGCCCTCCTTGCCCACCTTGCATGTGAAAAGGGTATCTGGGGTCAACATCTCATTATCGTACCCACATCAGTCATTCTAAATTGGGAAATGGAATTTAAAAAGTTTCTTCCTGGTATGAAAGTCCTGACATATTATGGAAACCAGAAAGAACGCAAGGAAAAGCGAGTAGGTTGGCATACCGAGAACACATGGCAAGTATGCGTTACATCATATCAAATTGTCCTAGCAGATCAACATATATTCCGAAGGAAAAGCTGGTGTTACATGATCTTAGACGAAGCACATAACATCAAGAACTTCAGGAGTCAAAGGTGGCAAACATTACTTGGCTTCAAAACTCAGAAAAGGCTTCTTTTGACTGGTACTCCCCTTCAAAATAATCTGATGGAATTGTGGAGTTTGTTGTACTTCTTGATGCCTGGCGGTATTGGGGCCGATGCCACTGCTGTTGTGGGCTTTGCTAATCATAAGGAGTTCATGGAATGGTTCTCGAGTAAGTGATACTGATCCTGTACTGGTTCATGCCTGACTCTTGCTTTCAGACCCAATGGACAAAGCTATTGAAAATGGCGATGCAATAGATGAGGAAACATTGGAAACAGTCGCCAAGCTTCATACTCTCCTGAGACCTTTTATTCTTCGTCGTCTCAAATCCGAAGTTGAGACTCAATTGCCTGGAAAATTTGAGCACGTTGTGTATTGTCGCCTCTCTAAACGTCAGCGATTTCTTTACGACGAATTCATGGCTCGCGCGTCTACTCGCGAGGCCCTGACCTCTGGAGGCTATTTGGGAGTCATGAACACCCTAATGCAACTAAGAAAAGTGTGTAATCATCCGGACCTTTTTGAGGTCAGACCTGTGAGGACAAGCTTCACAATGGACAATGTCCTAAAAAGCTTTGAGCCTCAGGAATTTCTGGTACGCAAAAGGTTGCTAGAGGCAAACGACGAAAAACGGATCGACTTGCTTGCATTGGGCATGGGAGTAACTCTCAACGAGGATTTGTCTGGATGGGCTGCTGTAGCCAGACAAAACTTGGATGCTACTGATAGCTTGCCTTATGCCATCACTCCTGTGCAGCGCGAAGAGATTTTCCTTCCTATCAAAGACACACGAACGGTCAAAGGCTGGTTGAATTATCGGCATTGGGCTTCAGAAGAAGCGAGTAAAGAACGATGGGCCAGCATCAGAGCCATCAACCGTCGGAGATGTTCATTTTCACCCGTGTACGGCTCAAGTTTCCTCGCTATGTTAGGCAGCCTTCCTAACTACTTTCTTCCCCAAGACGCACCTCGTCAGAGAGAAGAAGCATTGACTGACCTTATTCCACCCGCTGCAAGCCTTGTGCTCTCATTTGCAGATCGAGCCAAAACAATTGATCCCATCATTGAGCGATTTGTTGTTGCGCCTCCCAATGCTGTAGCACGAGAGGTTTCTATTTATGCCCTCCCTGGATTTGAACCAGCATCGTACCCATTATTTACTGACATCGAGTTCAATACTCTTCATCGATCCGCGGTTAAGCTTCAGATTGCTTTCCCCGAAGCTAGTCTCCTTCAATATGATTGCGGTAAACTGCAAAAGTTGTGGGAAATGCTGCGAGACCTCAAAGCGGAGGGTCATCGGGTGTTAATCTTTACTCAGATGACTAGAGTGCTGGATATACTCGAGATGTTCCTGTCATACAATGGCCATCGTTATCTTCGTCTTGATGGAAGTACCAAGATTGAGGATCGGCAAGTTCTCACCGAACGTTTCAACTCTGATCCTCGAATTTTCGTCTTTATAGCATCCAGCCGCTCAGGAGGTGTTGGCATTAATCTCACCGGTGCAGATACAGTCTTTTTCTATGACTCTGATTGGAACCCATCCATGGATCGGCAGTGTATGGATCGTGCACACCGGATTGGGCAGACAAGGGAAGTTCATATCTACCGCTTCGTTTCAAGTCACACTGTAGAAGAGAACATGCTTCGAAAAGCCGAACAAAAGAGACTTTTGGATAAGATGGTCATCCAGGAAGGGGGGTTTAATAATGACTGGTGGGGTCGAGTAGGATGGAAGGATATGTTTGGGAATATGCCTGATCTTTCCAATACTGATATACCAAACAATACCAGAGAGGAAGGTATCTTTGACATTGATGTGGAGGATGCACCTGTGGCAGAGGACGTCGAGGATACTCGACCTCGTCTTGGTCAAGAAAAGGAGCTCGCAAGAGCTCTGGCTGAGGTTGAAGATGAAGAAGATGTCCAAGCTGCCAAAATGGCCCAAGGCGAAGGCGAACTTGATCTGCAGGAATTTGAAGAGGGACCCAAAGGTTTACCGACCAAGAGAACACAACTATTTGAGGCTGAAAAGAGCGGAACGCCAATGACAAGCGAGGTGATAGATGTCGACAACGAAATTGAAGAGGAAGAGGTCGGAGGCGTGGAAGAGTATATGCTGAAGCTGGTGGAAGAAGACTGGGAGTTTTTCGTCTCATACAGGGCTTGAGTCTTGGTTTTCTACTGATGTATCATTCATAATCAATAAGATGATGAATACCTGTGCTTTCCATGCCAACTCGCCTTATCTTTAGAAATACAAATAACGAGACGACAATATCCCAACCAACGACTAATACTAATACAAAGATAAGGAATACAATATTTATTTATTAATTCAATTACCTTGGATTAGAAATGTCGAACGACATATTTCAAATGGCAGCACTATGATACAGATGTGGAGGTGGAGGTGAGCTTGTGGTCCAATGACGTCATTATAATGATAACTTGTATAAAAGCTCGCTCATAATGAAGAAAACGTCTTTGCATTCTGTAATTCATTATAACAATTTACCATCTATCTCAACCAAAATGACTGTTGGAACCCAGTCTCCCAGCCATGAAAAGGCTGATCCTCTATTCGTTGAAACGAAGAAGCAGATGAGTCAGGCAGACCAAAGGCCTGGTGCGTTTCAAGGCGGTCATTTATCCAGATGTTTAACTAACTTGCCATAGATGCATCCGGCGCTAAGCCTAACAAGCCTCCTCCTGGACAAGAGTCAAGCGGTGTGCCTAAGGAAGCTGTCAAGGTGGGTACCTTTTGACCTTGTTTGATCGTCTTTTCTCCGTCACAAACCTATGTTTCGTTTCTACCTGGCTCGCGGCTAATACAGATATGCAGGCTGCTGAACAGTCTGCAAACGCCATGGGAGAAAAAGGCAAGACGAGGAAAGAGGTCGAGACTGGATCAGGTCCTTCGTAACGACAAGTATGAAAGTAATCGAGTCAATTGGTATGCAGAACTCGTATTATAGTCATGAGTCCGTCCATTCCCATTATTCCTTTTCCAACTGAAAGCCTTTTGCAAACGCAAAGCAATCCCATAAGAGCGCTGCCTTTTTCCCTCTCACACTACTGTCATGAATATTAGCAATAACCAAGATCCACGCTCTGTACCAAAAGGTCACAATAATGCAATCTACGTTGCATTATTATTTATTGGCTATATTCCATAGAATAATTCCAAGGTTCTGACAACTACTCTCTTTTCCCAAGGGACAGCTCTTTTCTCTGTTATTGCTTTTAAATTTGACATTAAATTTGACAAGACTCTTACACTTGTGGACAAGATGAAGTCTTTTTGCTAACGATAGTATAAAGACAGAAGGCGGTAAGAAATGACTCCATGTAAAGGACTTCTTATGAATTCTGTATCGATCCCACAGCTGGCTGCGATGTTTTTGCTTATCGCTAGGAAGTGCTACAACTCGAATTTTGTGTTCAACTCATTCTTTCCATATACTCTTTTGCTTTTTCACTTTGCCAACCACATTCTTTGATCCCATTCCCTCCTCTGGCAGAAAGTGTCCTCCCACACTTGCTCTCCTGTCTACATCTTACCTCTCTACCTTCACCATGGATGGCTTGATTCTCTTCTTCAGAGTACTGCTGACAGGTTTCTTGTCACAAGTCGATGAGTTTAGCATCCAAAATTATTCCAACTTATTTGAACCAAACGTTATTATCAACTGTCAATGGTTTCCATCACCAGAATCATCTTGGTCTAGAGAAATGTGTAAATATCGGGCAGATGAGTTGATAAAGTCTTCGCCTTGGTGTGAGTGCCGTAAATGTAGCCAAACGGGTTGATTGAGTTCTGTTTTCAGCCTTCACCAACAAGACCATTTTGACCCAGTCAGGAGACCCAAGGTTGACTGATTCATCTGACATACGTTGAGACTGGAGGATAACGTTGTCTTTGACAGAGACCATCTCCGTTGGGCCGTCTACTACTGGCAAGGCTGTTCGGAAACTGGTAATACCACAGAGCTTTCTCCAAGGCAAGATAGGTGTCTCATGTTTTTAGCAAGGTAGAGCTTTTGCTGACCATACCTTCGACGCTTGTTTGGTTCTGTGCATTTGGAAATCTTGTTTTCCTCTGAGCAGTGTGGACTACGTGCCAATACAAGAGGCGGGACGGTACTTTAAATCTAGGTATTGGACAGAGCAAGCGGATCTATGCGTCTGCCCGTTCCAGAGATGTTCAATATTCACAGTCCAGAGTAGTAAAGCTCTTATCAACGTCTCAAACTCTGTATTTCTGTCAGCTCTCGCCTATGTTTTCACTAAAATCTCTAAACATTCAGCTCATCTGAATCATGCTCTCCTTACTATTTTCATCAACGAGGAAACCAAGATGAATCCCAATCTCCATTGTTCCCAAGTCGTGCGCAGTCCAGGTTCTGGCATTGGGAAGCAGACCGGAGAGTTGGACATGACTATTATTGCCAAGATGGTCAATAGTCTTCAAAACATGAAAATTTTGAAACCTCTGGAACAAAAGCAAGAAACTAAGGACGTATTTTTGGCGCGAGCGAACAAGCAAATGGAATGGTTTGAGGTGAATCAGCTAGCATTGGATGAAAAGGCCTCTCCCAAGTGAGTTGTATGGTCTGTAGATCGAAAACAACCTAATCCTTTGCTAGTGATCATGGTTCTTTCTATCATAACCAGCTCATCCCTCTACTGGCCTTTGCCAGGAACTTTGAACATGCCAAAATGCACCTTGAAGAGTTTTACAATGGCATCTGTCTGGGTTAAACCGACGTTGTTGGAGAACAGTCGTATGAATCCTTGCAAACTCGTCCCTACCATTATCGAGCGTATAACCTCATGGCATTTGTAACCAACGCTCGTAGCGGAGATATAGCTGGTCTTAACCAGCCTGGTTGAGGACGTAAGGCTGTCCATAACATCGCCATGGTTGATGCCCTCGACTATGCGATGGTGCAAGATGCCACGCTTACCAGTGAAGAGAATCAAGTCAAACGGCTGGGCCCTGTTGCGGCTACCATCATCAACAAGTTTGGCGGCCCTACAGACAAATATACCAAGTTTTTGTATACGATGGATCCGTACTATATCAGAAAGCATTGGTATCCTCTAAACGAAGACATTAATAGTTCTGGAATCAAATGGAGTTTGCTTGAGACGACATACAGTCATGTTCTCGCTCAACCTACCTTGCTTCCTCGACCCACAAAGATTTCTTTCTCTAAACCTGAAAGAGAGTTGGAAGCCACGAGAAGCAGTACCTATGACTGACGTAGTATAGGAAGCATTGAAGAGGATGGATTGAAGAGGATTTTTTCATTGATAGATAATTACACTTGGTTTCATAAGTCATGGATGGAGATTCAGGCCAAGGATGATATGCGATACAAGGCTTATTTCTTCGAGAAACTGTATACTTGACTTGTTCTTGTCCAATATGTAACCCAATCATTGGAAAGCTGCTGTACCATCTCATTAGTATAAAAACATAATGAAATATAAGTAAAAAGAATATAAATAAAGAATAAAGATGAAACTTCATTTGAAAGAAATTATTCTAGTTGCCTATTATCGGACCGGTAACCGAGTTTAGGGATAACCGGCTGTTTATTTTCGCGATGGTACAAAAGAATATAAAAAGGTTTTCCAAGTTTTGTTTTTATGAATATATAACATCCAAAACTGATTATTGAGAAATTGTAACTTCAAGCTGGATCAAGATATATGTTGGACAAGAAGCAAGTGGATGGCCAAGAAGTGGCCAAACATAACAGTCGTGAAAAGGCAAGTGAAAAGCATACGAGAGTAAGGCTGATTGGTATTTAGGGAGTAT
This sequence comes from Cryptococcus depauperatus CBS 7841, assembly GCF_001720195.1. Lineage (NCBI taxonomy): Eukaryota > Fungi > Basidiomycota > Tremellomycetes > Tremellales > Cryptococcaceae > Cryptococcus > Cryptococcus depauperatus. The sequence goes on along the minus strand of NC_089475.1, from coordinate 931,389 downwards.
GGATCGTGGTGCATGGTGAGTACGACTACTAGAATAACACGAGGCTGACAATATCCAGGCAATGTGTACGATGTTAGTGACTTTCTAGATGTGAGTTGATGTTTGGTTGTGGGTTTGATCTTATGGTTGATTAGAATGGTATGGCAGGAGCACCCAGGTGGGTTAAGCTTTCATGTCATCTTGTGCGGTAGCGAGAGCTGAGAAAATGAACTCAGGAGGGGCAGAAATTATACTGTATGTTGTATCGATTCCGGATGAAACCATGTTCACTTGCTTCTAGACGATATGCAGGCAAAGATGCTACAGAAGAATATGAAGTATGCTCATCCTACTTGACACTCTTGAACGCTTGATAAACGTTTGTTAGCCTATACATCCTCCGGATGCGATTAAAGACAATCTTGATCCTTCTAAATGTCTCGGTGCACTCGTTCCATCGTCCCTCCCAGCTGAACCAACACCTTCACCTGCCCCCGCCCCGCCCCCTACGTCAGTGCCCATCGGTCAAGGAGCTGGTCAGTTGGACGGCCGTAGTGTTGAAAAATATGTCAAGCCTTCTTTGGCAGAAATACTCAGCTTGCATGATTTTGAGGCGGTTGCAAGGAGAACAATGAACAAGAGAGGTTGGAACTATTACAGCTCGTGAGTGGAATCAGTTGTGTCTTGCTAAGTGCATCTGCTATAGAGGCGCAGATGATGAGATTTCGCTGGTGAGTTTGTTATTGTGGAAAGCCAGCTAAAGAGAGATCAGAGGGAAAACCATAACGCCTACCAGCGGTTGGTCAACTTGGTGAATGCACTAGCAATTTCCTGACGTGGTCGGCTAGGGTATGGTTCAGACCTCGTATTCTTCGCGACGTGAGTTCTGTAGATTACTCGACTACCATCCTGGGACACAAGACCTCGATGCCAGTATACATCTCAGCCACAGCTTTAGGTTGGTTTTGTCTCACATTGAGGAACAAGGGTAAACAGATTGTAGGCAAACTCGGACATCCTGAAGGTGAGATATGTCTGACAAAGGCAGCGGGAGAACAGGACGTTATTCAAATGGTTGGTTCATAGGTGGATACTGTGATGCTTGCTGACTGACGCATCAGATCCCGACGCTGGCTTCTTGTGGGTTCGACGAGATGGTTGATGCTGCGATACCGGGACAAGTCCAATTCCTTCAACTGTAACTGATTTAACAAAGAGTGTCGAAACCCTACTCATATGTTGCAGTTATGTCAACGCTGATCGAAATCGCACAAAGAAACTCATTGCTCATGCCGCAGAGCGTGGAGTCAAGGCACTCTTCATCACTGTGGATGCACCTCAACTGGGTCGCCGAGAAAAAGTATGACCGAACGGTACTTGTGTCACACTAACCCCTGTGCAGGACATGCGAACCAAGTTTGAAGGCGCTGTATCCGCCCAACAAACCAGACACAATGACAAGATTCAAAGTGACCAAGGTGTTGCTCGAGCAATATCTTCCTTTATCGACCCGAGCTTGAACTGGTACGACTTGAAAGAACTGATAGATGCAGCGCAAGGAATGAAGATTGTGCTCAAGGGTGTGCAATGTTGGGAAGACGCAGTCATGGCTGCAGAAGCTGGAGTTGATGGTGTCGTCTTGAGCAATCATGGGTAAGTCCCCTTTGTGGTCAGGTCGGAAATTAACAGCCATCCAGAGGAAGACAGCTAGACTTTGCTCCCTCGTCATTGGCCCTTCTTCCGTCTGTCATACAGGCACTGACCGCTCGAGGGTTTATGGCACCCAGCCGCCCGAAAAACTTTGAGGTATTTGTCGATGGAGGTGTCCGACGAGCTACCGATGTCCTAAAAGCTGTCGCGCTAGGAGCAACGGCCGTCGGAATCGGACGGCCCATGATCTATGCAATGTCGACGTACGGTACAGATGGCGTGAGCAAAGCGCTGCAAATATTAAAAGTGGGTTGCAAGGTGTAGATCATGCCACTCATCTTGCAGAACGAGTTTGAGATGAATATGCGGTTACTGGGAGCGCCCACGATGTCTGACGTCGTTCCCAGCATGGTCGAGACATCCGCTCTCCTACACTCACAGGGCGCGGTGACCATGTACGATGACAACTGTAGGTCTGCTGCTGCCGACGGGCGTTACTAACCGCTGGCCAGATGAGAGGATGGTACCGGTCGGTGTCAGAGCCAGATTGTAGCCTCGCCATGTTCAAGCTGTAGCATCCTCCGTCACACACTATGCAAGCCATAACCATGTGCCATGGACCAGCATGCAGCCTGTTGATAAGCCTGTCTGTACTCAGTTTGACCCGCAGAGTCCAAAACATGTGACATTACCACTTTTACTGCCGTTGGAAGTCGTCTCCTAGATGCCGACAAGGTGAATCATGCGAAACGGCAACCTGGCCAAATACACTCATTCCGTGCCTGATGTGCACGAGGTTGATTTAATCCCTTTCGACGTCACAGTGATATATCGCTCGCGGCGGCGATGTCCGACGGCTGTCACCACATGGTTGCATGGTGGATGATGAGCTATACCACGTGGCAACCATAGGTTAATAACGTTTTTGCGATTAGATTGTTGTTAATAAGCTTCAAGCTTAATATAGATAGCAGTGGAAGGTGGCGATGCTGTGTATCTCTCTTTTGGCTTTGTGTTTGTCGCTTGTCCATCTGCTTCAACGACACCGGCTGGCCGAGACGGAAATGATGGGATGTAGACGCTGCCAGCACACAGCTGGCCCTATGTAGTTACTAGTTGCGCGCGGAGATCTCTATAGGAGACGGGCGTCAGCGTCTGATAATGGTGCAAGTCTTTGGATTGTATCTACTGGTATGGCGGCTATTCGTAGGTGTTAGGCTCTGTCAGCGACGCGTTCGTGCGCACTACTTGTGGTGGTGGCAATGACTTGCAGGCGGCTAGAACTTCAAGTCATGGTGGTAAAAAGTAAGAAATATATATTTTAAATGTTGAAATCAATTGTCTAAATGACTCTTTGACATTTTGAAACATTGGGGTTTTTTTCCGCCTCCACATCCTTTGGATTTTTTCTAACAGCCATGGCCGCGTAATTACAGGTATACACAGCACAATGGCAATTGGGATTTGTGAATTTAAAAGTGTACTGTCATCATCTCAAAACGCGGAAAAGGTTATTCCATCGGCAAGTCTTGGAGAGCACAACTCTTCCATGCACGAACGGTCTTCCAAGAGAAAGAGGCAGCAGCGGACGGAGAACGAGAGGGAAGAGACTAGATTGGCGGTGATGAAGGGCATGGCGAAAAAGCGTGCGTGGCGAGAGAGTTGGGCAAAGCTGATGTGTGTCAGACCATGGACAGCCTCTCAAGCGTGGCGATGCATGTCTGAGGTGTCGAGCAAAGAAACTGGTGGGTGAGAGAGGTTGGCATGGCTGACTGGACGGGTAGAAATGTTCGGCCACGAAACCTGTCTGTGACCAGTGTGCGAAGCGCAAGGATAATTGTGTCTATGATTCGACTCGGCCAGCGACAGGGATGAAGGAGCTCGATGTGAGACTGGGTACGTGGTGTCAGCATTTGCTTGGCTGATGGGAAGCAGCCCAAATGGAAGAGGATTGTGATGAACAGAGACCGCTGAATAGCTCCTATGCGAGCTCAATGTCTCTTGGGTTAGGCACCCCGTGCCATCCCATTGGACAGGATAACGGACTGGTTTTTATTGGCGAGTCCTTTCATGATCACCCTACAAGCGTTTTGCCCTCTCCCGACCCACAAAGCTTGTTTAGCCATCCGTCGTTGCGGTTGTCGCATGATATGCCAATGTCTTCGTCGCCGGCTCTGCTTGACCCGCCTTCAAAGTTGAAGTGGCAAGGCGAGGTGAACGATTTTGTAGCGTGGCAATGGCCCTCGAGAGGTCTGGGTTTGTATGATTGGAGTAGTCAGCCTATCGATCCAAGCGTGTTGGCGGAGGAAGCTTCGCCCAGCGCCCCAACGACCGTCACCCAATCTCCGTACATGACGCAAAGGATACAGACCAGCGGGAAGCATTATTGGAGCCCGACAGCCGCGCCTCAAGGTATTCTTGTAAATCACGACATGGACCATGTGGAGCAATCCACGGTGGACAGTCATGGAAATATGATTGATCATGCTGGTCCCAGGGTTGATTCTGATGGGATGAATGTAAGTAGAGAAAAGCGGATTATTGAGATGAATCCAACTACTGTAGACTCTTTTATCGATAAACTATGCATTCAGCGCAAGCAGTTCTTATCCAAACAGTGCCGTGGAAAGGGAAACCCGTAGCCAAAGCAATCAAGAAGTGCCGTTATTTGACACAGAAGCAAGATCGCTGTACCTGCAACAGTCGATCAGCTCTGGAAAAAACAGCTTGTTACTTCCGCCTCGAGATAGACTTTTGACAGAAAAAGACATTACTCAGAGCGCGCGTAATTACCTGTCAGTTGGCACTCAAATAAACAAGTTAATGCTGACATAGACTAGACTCGATTTGTTCTTTTATTCAGACCCTCCTCGCAATCAGTTTGGCTCTGAGCCATTTACCCAAACCCAGTTCTATTCTAAACTTCTTCTGCCGCCTGAACAACAACCCCATCCAGCACTGCTGTTTTCTATGTATACCTTGGCTGCATCCGTTTCGTATATTCCTGCTATACGATATTTGGCTGAGTCTCTATTTGAAATAACAAAGCAAAAGTTGGATGATGGTATCCGGACTGGTGATAGATTGGTTGATATCATCAATGGGTCAAAAAATATAAGCAAATGGCTTTACGAAAGAGGGCGATTATTAGAGGGATACGAGTGGGCAAGCAGAAGCATTTCGTGAATGGCTTCTCTAACATTCCATGAAAAGTTTGTTAACGTGACCAACTGAAACAGGTTGTGTTTAGCTTGTAAGCTGCATGAAATTCCGTCTTCGGTTTTCATCGAGCCGGGAGAAGATACGGTCGATGAAAATGCTCCATTGAAGGAACTCTTGCCGCCGCCAAAAGACCAATGGGAACTTTGCGAGCGCATACATGCCTTGTCAGTATTTTCTTTATTGTACATGCCTATCATTGACGGACGCGGGAATATAGCTGGGGAGTATGGGGTAACGAAAAAGGCGGTACACTACGTACAGGGTGGCCCAGCATGATAAAAGATGAAGTGATTATCACTCCACTTCCACGTCCACCGGAAGATTACCTTAATGTCAGCAATTCCTCACTCTCATTTTACAAGTTGACTGATATTGGATAAAGAGAACGATAAGCAAAGTGCAAGACATAAACTTTAGAGATTTGTATGATCTTCCTTTTCGTCAGAATTCTGAAGGACTCGACTTCATCTAGTACGTCAGGAAAATCTGCTTGTTTCTTTTACTTTTTACTCATGGGCGTTGAATGATAGTGGTCTCCTTTTCTCTGTTGCTCATCTTCATCATCGTGCCAGGACATTATCTTCGCACATTTCTGAAACCTCACCCTCTTACCGTTCCCTGGACTCTACAGTTCAATCTCCTGTCAGGAAAAGATATCCTGGAGCTTTTGACGATATCCTTCGTACTTGTGAATGGCTAGAAGAGCATATACCTTCACAATGGAGACTTGATGGGGAGGGAGAAGGATGGTCTCATGTTGATGTCCCTGTCTTATACTCACTGCTCAAATCCATTCCCATATATCTTTACTCGCCCTCTGATCCTTCTGACAGACCTCTTTTCATCCAACATACACGGGTAGCTGCGAACATTGTACTTGAGTGCCTAAAACGTTTACAAACAGAGAGCAACGGAAGAGAGTATAGAATGACTGGACAAGGTTCAGCGGGGTCACGGAGGAACAAAAACGGGCTGTCAGGGCCGTATAGATTTTGTCAGTGGTTGACAATAGAGAATAAATTATCTCAGTGTGCAATCTTGTTAGAAGAAGAAGGAAATTTAGAAGGTAAGCAGATCATTCCTGTTACCTTGTAAATAACCAAATTAATCAAATGTAGAGGCTAAACAATGTAGGCGAGACGCTGAAGTCATCTTGGAAGGTTATCAAAGCGTCAAACCATCTCCATACTAACTCTTTGTATCATTTTATTTTAGATACCTCGAGCGAGGTTGTATAATTTATCATTTGCTGATAATGCACTTTTGGACTTTGGACTGCTTGCTGTCTATAATAAAATGAGTTTATTAGATTGGGTCAATCGAAGAAAAAAGTACATGGAATGCTTAAACCTATTGCTAATACAATGATAAACTCTAGGATGGTTCCCAAATGGCAAGACATGTGCAAGGAGAATGAATGTTAATATGGCTTATCGACTAATAAGTCGCCATGAGCTGTTGGAGAGTTTTTACCAGCACGACCTGAGGAAAACCCGTATAAATAATTTCTACAATTGTTTTAGCTCGCATCAATAATTTACAAGTCGCTCTCACTTGTAATATTCATCGTTCAGTGTGCCGTCAAAGTAAATCGACTGAATTCGAAAAAACACCCGGGCGGTTAACAGCGAATCAGAACCAGCCTGATGTTGTGGTCCAACCCGCTTGACCCCCAATGATTCGGCAATCTCTTGCAAACCTCCTCTTAATGTCTTGATAGATCGCACGACGTGTTTGATGTCATATATACACGGGAACCAGATGAAAAGGAGACGGAAAAAGTCAGATTCATCAGTTGGGAGAGGTTCACAGGTAAGGATCTTGAGGAGGTAACCAAAATCATAGCCACTAACAACATGTCAGTCGCTAGAGCTACAACGGCTAGGCAAGTAGCATACGAGTGGAAAGAAACCCATTTAATATTGTCAAATAACACCAGTCCTGAAGTAATCAGGAGCTCCCCAAAGTATTCAATATCAATACCCTCCTCCTCATTCCGCTTGAAGTCAATACCTGATGATTTCAATAGGTCAATTGAGTCAGGCGCAAACATATCTTCTCTGTGTCTCATCGTAAACGTTCCTTCATATTGTCTATTGCTCTTCCAACTCACGATAGACTAAAGGCAAAGTTGAATTGCCAAGTTGAAGTCTCTGGCGGCGTTTCTCCCTTCTCGTCGCACAGAGTAATACCGAGTTGGATAATTTTGAGCATATCCACATTGCATCGCATTGTTTGAAAGTGATAATCCGATCCAGTCTTGAAGTTTCCTATCGGTCGAGCAACGATGCCAGGAAACTCAGTATCCTAAAGGCATCGTGGTTAGCGCTGAAAGGAAACATGATGGAGCATGAGCAGCCATAATTACCATTGATATGTAAGGATACTTGTCGACTGCTGTTCTAAGAGCAGCAAACTCCGTTTCAAGATTATCTGCCCATACCTAAGAAACCATTGGTCAGTCCCGTTCAGAGGCTCCATGCATTCTCTGCTGTTCTGTTGTTACGCGTACTTCTTTTATTCCATAGTCATTTGGATCTTGCGAGGGTATAGACATTTGTACTGGCGGCATGATACTAAATAGAGACAGAGTTGAAAAGACAAAGATTCAATCAATGAGATTATCAAAAGTGCCTTTACCAGCTTTAAATGGAGGATCGGATAATCTCAGTCGGTGACCACCGCCGTCTTTGTGTTTTCGTTCATGTTCGCAGCTTTCAGTTTACTTTATTCTGTTCTATATATCAGACAATTATGGTAAATATATTAAACACAGAAAGAACAATTCTGATGACTGTATAGGCCCCGTCCAAGAAAGCAGGGAAGAAGGGGGTTGTCGGTGGGCTACCATCTGGGAGCTCCAAGCCCCAAAGGATTCAAAAGGTTTATCATTGTTGTCTTGTTCTGTCATGTCATCATGTTAATTAATGCTGATATAAAATTTATAGGCCGACTGGAGCGAAGGATTCAAGAAGAAGAAGTCGGCTGGTGTGCCAGATATGACTTTGCTCAGCACAATTACCAATGAAGCCATCAATGATAACCTCAAGGCAAGATTTCAAAACCAAGAAATCTACGTCTGTTTCATCTAGTCTTGTGGTCCCGCCATTTGCTAACCAAATATAACAGACATATATAGCTCATGTGCTCATCTCTGTCAATCCCTTCAGAGGTGAGCTTGATCAGCACTCTACAGTAGCAGTTCTGATGCCTGTCAGATCTTGGTATTTATACCAATGAAGTACTCAACTCGTACCGGGGTAAAAACAGATTGGAGATATCGCCCCATGTCTTTGCTATCGCCGAATCTGCATACTATCGCATGACGACAGAGAAAGAAAATCAATGTGTCATCATTTCAGGTGAATCTGGTGCAGGAAAAACAGAAGCGGCCAAAAGAATCATGCAGTATATCGCCGCCGTATCTGGAGGAGAAAGCGGAGGTGGTATTGAAGGAATCAAGGAGATGGTATTGGCGACAAATCCCTTACTGGAGAGTTTTGGTTGTGCAAAAACGTTGAGAAATGATAACTCTAGTCGGCATGTAGGTTGGGTTTTATGTGAACATCTAAAGTAGCTAACACAATATAGGGAAAATATCTTGAAATTATGTTCAACAGTATGGGACAGCCTGTGGGCGCTCAGATCACAAACTATTTGCTTGAAAAAGTACGAGGACCAAACAAGCATGGTCGCATTTACTAAAATCGCCGTTTAGGGTCGAGTCGTTGGTCAGATTGATGACGAGCGAGACTTTCACATATTTTACCAATTCACCAAGGGCGCCCCCGCTGAGATGAGGGGTATGCTGGATTCACTATGTTTCATTCATCAACGTGCTCACATTTCATTATAGAGGCATTCGGACTTCAAGGTCCAGAAGCTTACGCATACACAAGCCGTAGCAACTGTCTCGATGTCAAATCCATTAACGATGCCTCTGACTTTCAAGAAACCCTTCGGGCCATGCAGGTCATTGGCCTTACGTCTGAAGAACAAACTTCCATCTTTCGCGTATTGGCGACCATCCTTTGGCTAGGCAATATTGATTTCGTTGAAGGAGCTGATGGCAATGCAATCATTAACGATACAGGAGTTACAGATTTTGCAGCGTACTTGATGGAGGTTGATCCTGGGCAGCTGCAAAAAGCGTTGTTGACAAGGATAATGGAAACACAAAGAGGCGGCAGGAGAGGTAGTGTCTATGAGGTGCCACAGAATATGGCTCAAGCTTCTTCTGGGAGAGATGCATTAGCGAAAGCTCTGTAAGTTGGTTTGTCGCGTCAAAAAAAAAACATTGACATGCCAAGTTACAATAATCTGTTTGAGTGGATCGTTAGCCGAGTCAATGTCTCCATGAAGCCGCAAACTGCAACTGACTATGTTATTGGTGTGCTTGATATCTAGTACGTATCAATTGGAGTTTTGAACAATCAACTGATATCGTACATGTAGTGGTTTTGAGATTTTCCAGGACAACAGCTTCGAACAGCTCTGTATTAATTATGTTAACGAGAAGCTTCAACAAATTTTTATTGAATTGACACTCAGGGCCGAACAAGAAGAGTACGTCCGAGAGCAAATCAAATGGACTCCTATCAAGTGTATGTAATTTCTCCATCAAGTATGCAAAGCCTACTGACCAAAACATATAGTTTTCGACAATGCCATTGTCTGTTCTCTCATTGAGGATCGACGACCGGCAGGTATTTTCGCTACCCTCAACGATGCTACTGCCACAGCTCATGCTGATCCATCTGCCGCTGACAATTCCTTCATTCAGCGATCATCCATGCTCGCTTCCAGCCCCAATTTTGAAGCTCGGGGCAACAAATTTCTCATTAAGCACTATGCCGGCGATGTACTATACAACGTCGCTGGCATGACTGACAAAAACAAGGATACCCTGATCAAGGACATCCTAGATTTGATTGAAGGGAGTAAGGATACCTTCTTGCATACTCTTTTCCCTGAAAAGGTGGACCATACCTCGAAGAAAAGACCCCCAACTGCTGGTGATAAGATCAAATTATCGGCTAATTTACTTGTGGATAATCTCATGAAGCAAGTCAATCAACAACTTTGTGTATATCAGCTAATCATAATCTCAGATGCCAACCACATTATATCCGCACAATCAAGCCCAATCAGCACCGTTCCCCAACTGAGTATGATGATAAAGCAGTTCTTCACCAAGTCAAATACCTTGGTCTTCAAGAAAATATTAGGGTTCGACGAGCAGGTTTTGCCTATCGTGCAGAGTTTTCCAAGATGATTCAACGTTTCTATCTCTTATCTCCTGCTACTTCTTATGCGGGCAATTATATTTGGACAGGAGATGACCGATCTGGTTGTGAAAGAATTCTAACCGACGCAAAGATCAAAAAGGAAGAGTGGCAAATGGGCGTTACAAAAGCTTTTATCAAGAATCCTGAAACGCTCTTTTATCTTGAGGGCGAACGAGATCGCTATTGGCATACTATGGCCTCACGTATCCAGCGCGCATGGCGAGCCCACGTTCGACGTAAGCATGAAGCAGCTACGAAGATTCAACGCTTTTGGAAAAATCAGCGTGAAGGGCTCGTTTACGCCCGTAAGCGCGACTATGGTCATGAGGTGCTGGCCGGCAGAAAAGAAAGAAGAAGATTCAGTCTTTTGGGCATGCGCAAATTTATGGGCGACTATCTAGATGTGGGAGGCAAGAGTCCGCAAGGCGAATTGCTAAGAAATGCAGCTACGATTGGTCCTGCTGAACAAGTGTACTTTAGCTCTCGGGCCGAACTCTTGGTTTCCAAACTTGGTCGGTCGAGTAAACTCAGCCCTAGATTCTTGATCATTGTGAGATTCAATAGAGAAAGTTCTGTTTGAGATATAGCTGACGTGAGCGACAGACTGACAAGGCTGTTTATTTTGTCATTTCTCTGGTCAAGGATGGACGCATCCAAACTATCTTGGAACGAAAGATCCCCCTTGTCAGCATAAGGGCCATCTCTTTAACCAACTTGCAAGACGATTTCGTTGCACTCAATGTCAACTCCTGTGAGGAAGGTGATCCAGTTTTTACTTCTGCCTTCAAGACCGAAATGGTAACCGTTATCCTCTCATTGACTGGTGGAAACATAAATGTTAATATCGGACCTGCGTAAGTAACCCTTCACTGGCATAATACAGAGGCTAATAGTTTTATGGTAGCATCAATTATGCCAAAAAGAAAGAAAAGCATGCTGTAATCAAAGCCCAAAAAAACGAAACTATCGTTGGTGATGCTGCCTACAAGAGTCACACCATTCAAATTGCTTCAGGTCAACCCCCTAACAGTGTTTCTAACCCTATGCCACCTCGTAAACCCAAAGCCAAGAAGGCTGCAAGAGCTGTGCAGTCTAGTCGACCGATGAACACTGGAAGGCCCGCTGCGGTTGCTCTACCAGGAGCCACTAAACCTGCCGCCCCTACAATACTCAGCAACACACCTTCTTCCCTCGTTTCGAATAAGACCCCTGCTAATTCTATTACAGCGAGTGCTTCTCGTCCAGCACCTTCCATACCAGGCCGTGGCGTGCTGCCTCCCCCGCCTCCTCCCCCAGCAGCTGGCCCGCCAAAAGAAACGTACACAGCGTTGTACAACTTTACAGGCCAGGAGGGTGAGATAAACCTCGTCAAGGGCGAGGAAGTGGAGCTCAAGGAAAAGGAAGACAATGGGTGGTGGATGGTCATTAAGAATGGGCAAGAAGGCTGGGCGCCATCAAATTAGTCGGTGTAATTTTGTGTTACTACATTGTTGAGTACTGACAAATATTAGCCTTAAAATAGTAGAGCAAGCCCCGCCTCCACCTCCACCTCCACCTCCTCCCGCTCACAGGCTACCACCATCTATTCCGCCCTCTGCCCCAATTACAAATGGGTCTGCTGTTCAGTCGTGGAAAACGAAAAATGCGGCAACTGCAACTCTGGCATCATCTGGTTCATCGCCTATCCCTTCTCGTCCAACTTCAGCTGCTGGTAGGGTGCCGCCGGTTATCAAAACCAAACCCGTTATCCCTGCTAAGCCTGCACTCAGCGGAAAACCGTCTGTGCCTACCGCACCAAAGTTTCAACCGAAAATTGCAAATAAACTGGGACAGGTGCAACAACCAGGAAAGGCCCCTGGACAAATGGATTTAGCTGCTGCGTAAGTAAAAAAACATCATACGCTAATCGATAAGTTACAAAGGCAAAGTAACTGATGGATTTTGTATACAGCTTGGCTAAACGTGCTGCTAGGTCTCATGACGAAGACGACTAGACGACAAAAGATAGACCAGAGAACTAAGCTATTGATAGATGTACCAGGACCTTAATTTTTTTGTATGTGCGAAGTTTCAGATTTAATAGTTGATAACTTGACTTGTTTACTCTCAATGACAAGCGCATTGAGCTACTGTGCTAAACACATTTGGATTTCATTTTTATTAAGTTTAGAAAAACGAAGTATCAATGCAAATGTAGTAAACGGTTTTTCGAGATAGTATCTCATCATCTTTCATCTTCTTTGGCATTAGGGCAGAAAATATTGTTATTGATTATCAAGAGTCGATAAGGACGAGTTTGCTATTGACACGAGAAGTGAGATACGGCGTTGAAAAGAGCATTGATCCACCAAAAACGAAAATCACATATGATCCAGCTGACTGCAGTGAGTTATTGATTCAGCACGCCTTCACGTGTTGCTTTTCTTTTGGTGACAGCGTTGAACATTACAAATTACGCAGACGAAACTCGACCTATTTTCAGTCGCTCTACACAATTATTACTCAGATAAGAGTTTGTCAAAATAAGCACACACTATCTTTTACTGGTATTCTCATATCTCTGTTGTTTTTCTCCTTACCTCTTCCTTTTATCTGTGAACCGTTTGGAAATTTTTGATTCATATAATGTCAATTGTTTGACGACCCATCGCCCTCCACTATGATTCAGGCAGCTAAGACAATTGACTAACTTCAATTCCGCAATTTCTTGGGACAGTTACTTACATGTATGACACATGTTCAAAACAATGTTTCAAGCTGTTGTAAAGCTGATGCTCATACCTTTGTAGTAGGTTCACCAGTATGTGGGGTCTCGACTCATTTGTAAATGGTAAAGACTCAAAAGAAAGACATCGCATTGACGTCATGGCGAAGCATGATGCTTTGTTCTAACTTTCTTCGTTTGAACTGGAAAACGACGTATCATGGTCTTTGATTTGTAAATTCGTGACAGTAAGATGCGATATCCGGATATATAGTTTGTGCCATTAACCCACCAAGGTCTCTTTGTTACACCTGCGTCGAGCAAATACCTTCATTTATATTTATCGCATACAAAGAGTTGAACGACATAATGATGACTGTAGACGCAAGTAAAGCTAATCACCATTTCTTTGAGTAAGTCTGGAATATCGTACAATTTTGATACACTACTCACCGAGTTGGTAGTGGTAACAGCCAACACACGCTTCCATCAGCTACAGCCGGTACAGGTGCCCCGTAAGTCAACTCGTAAGATTCCGTGACCGAGTGCCGACGTTTCTGAAGGTTAACAGCCATCCCTTATGAGCTCAGCAAAGGCTTTCAACATTTGGTGGACAAGCCCAAGGAAAATCAAGAAACCATCAAAAAGAAGATTGCTAAGCTCGTAAGTTGTCACCTTTTCAAAGTTTCGATATTGGTCTATGCGTGGATTGACGGAAATAATTATCTCTATTTCTAGCAAGATGGCCTGCCTCAACTTGGTTCTTATGATCTTCGGCAAGCCAAAGCCGACATTGTTTACTTGAACACAATCCTAGATGATGAGCCAGACATCGCACAAATTTTGGCTGGCGCTACTTGGAGTGCCAATTATCCTTGAGAGATGTCATCTGGAAGGCTGGTACTGAGTATCATCAATATTGATTACGAAAGAAGAGCTCTTAAAGACGTGGATGTGCATTTTTTAAAGTGTAGCATCATATGCATACATATATGATGTCCTTCTACAGTGCCATTAGCATTTACGTTTTATTGCAATCTTTCCTACGCACATGACTATTTGCTCGGCCTTTGCCAATCATAGTCCCAGCCTTTTCCTCTGCTCTCTACCGGAATCCAACTCTCTCTTGGCACTAGACCTTGAGCTCTACTGTCTAACCATTTTTGTTCGCTGGTCTTCCTGCCTTTTGGTTGCTCGCCCTTCTTTTGAGCCTGTCTAGCCTGCGCGACTGACTCATCGTACACCAATCGATGATACAAACCTCCTTTACCTTCTGCACTCTCTGGGCCTCCATTCGCAGGGTTTGTTATTTGCTCAAGCTCATCGCATGCTCTCACCATACTTTGGTACTTGGCATTCAGTGCTACTTTTCGGGCTTCACGACGTTCGCGTTGATAAAGCTGCCATGCCCGTTCAATAGTTTCATAAGCTTCCGCTGAAGGCACAACTGTTTGCAGTCTCTCAAGGTAATCAGGGTGGTAGGTTCCAGTGGGAGTGGACGAGGTAGGAGAGTAGGAATCAGACGGGTAGAGCATCTCACGTAGTTGTTGTGAGCGAGAGTCAGTAGGATGTGTCAAATGGGGATTTCCACCTGCAGAAGCAGCATAGCCTCTTCTCAAAATTGGGCGAGCGGATAGAGCGAGAGGACGAAGAAAGAAAAACATTAGTTGTGCTATTGTCTTTTCTTTTTTTTGCTTGTTTTTAGAAAATTAAATAATTCAAGAAAAGAAAAGAAAAGAAATTGTAAAGGGAACGTGTCGGTGGAGTTCAGTCAATCTCCGCGGTAATGGATATCTTAAACATAATCTGGATATAGAGGTTTAAAGTGTTGTTATGCATACTTTTCAATTCTGTGTCTTCAAATGTTATTCTTAACGAGAGATATTGACGCTACAGAGAATGTTGTGGCTCCTCGGTCACTTCCAAAACAATCTGTATAAAAGATATTAGTCCTATTGTATTGTAAAACAAGTCTTACCTTTCCGCTGTTCTTATTTCCCTCCATGGCTTTGTGAGCTTCAGTCACTCTAGTCCATGAGAGTACCTATAAACAGATTCAGCATGTCTGTTGCATTGGGTCTTTTGTGTCTTGGCTGTATGGGCTTACGTCGTGCACTTTAATCTTCATCGTACCGCTTAAGATCTGGGGCAAAATTTTCTCCTCAAATGTTTTCAGCAAGTTTTGCTGATATTCTGGACTCCTCGACCTTAGGCTCGACCCTTTGAATGTTAATCTCTTGCCCAACAATGGCGCCATACTAGCTCCTTCTGGGAATTTTGCTCCAGAGAGAAAAGCAAGTGAATAGAGTGTACCATCCAGACGAAGGGAGTTGACATTTTTAAAGTAATAATCAGTGCCTATAAAGTCAATGATGAGATCAACCCCATCGGTGACCTTTTTGATTTCTTCTTCAAAATCTACCACGACCCATTAGCAATCATCAAGTAGCTACAGATCGGCACAAACTTTGAGTCTTGTAGTTGAAAACGTGTAGTTGGCTGGAATGATTCCCAAGCTCTCTAAGAAATTCCACTTTCTCGTCTGAACCGCATGTCGTAAAGACTTTATCGGCTCCGAGGACATGCACTGCCTAGATGTCAGCGCAAGGGCAGTGCTAAAGATCAGGTAGGACACACAGGCAATCTGGATGGCTGCTATACCAACCCCAGATGCTCCAGCATGAATCAAGACGTTTTGGCCTTTTCGCAAGGGAGCTTCAAGGGTCAGGGCTTGAGTGGCTAAGACCAGCATTCTTAGCATTGCAGCAGTCTACCACATCAACAGACCTCACCTGTCATCCATACTTCGGGAAGACCAGCAGCTTCTACCCAGCTGAGCTGCTTTGGTTTGGACAAGAGCATTATCTCGGGAGATACTATATATTCGGCGTAGGCCCCCTAGAGGCAGGTGAATGTGAATATTATCAACACCTCATAATGCTTACCCCGTAAGCCAAGCCAAATACCTCATCACCTTCTTTCCATTTGTTGGCATCTTTGCCCAGTTTGGTGACAACCCCAGAAAACTCGACACCCAAGATTGTCTTTGACGCTTGAGGAGGCAAGGGATACTTTCCCTCTCTTTGAAGAACATCCATTCGATTCAAGCCAAAGTACTTGATCTGCATTCAGGAATCTCAGTAGGGTTCTCAATCTCCAATAACCCACCGACCTTGACTTGCACCTGGTTTGGTCCAGGTTCAGGCGTAGGCTCTTGGCCCAGATAAAGTGACTCAGCATGACCAGTCCCGCCTTTGATCAATATAGCTTTCATGCTTTTTGGAACTTGAGTGTAACTATGAATGGATGTCCCGAATGAACGAATAGGGCGGATCTGAACTGAAGACTTGTAAGTAGTTTGAGCGTGAGGTACAACTAGTCGAGCTATCGGTTTATACTGAACTTCCTTCAATATAGCTCTTGCAATAGACATTGAGAATATGTTCTACTTCAAAATTCAGCTCTTGACTTATCCGCTGCTTACGAATAGTAATGACGTCACCATAAAAGAAAAAGTCAAAGTATGCGGCCATGTCCGATGAGCTCTATATCTAGAGTATGAGAAGTCGTGTCGTCATCATTTTATTACCAGGAATGTGGACAAGTGTATAAATTATCTTGATTATATATTTCAATAATAAAGATATTTAAGTTGACTGGAATGGCAAATGATTCTTGAAAGAGGGTGCCTTTCACCAGGTATGCTAAAGCAGAGCACAAATGGATGAATGTTCAGGTCTACAGGTCTCGGTTGCTTGTTGATGAAACCCATTGTCGCCAACGGTTATTCTCGTCAGCTGTGGTTTGCTTGAATTGATTTTCTTCCTGCTGAACGACTGTATATAGAGACTTGGATGCTTCACTGACTGAACTTGACCGTAAGCATGCTGTCGACGAGCAAGTGTTGACTTGGAGTTGTTAGCGTTGAGAAAATGTAGAGATGAAAACGTTTACGTTCAAATCTGGAAAAGACTGAGCCACAGACATGGTGGAGGCGGACCTGGCCGTCAAGGTACCTGACGCAGCTCTGAGACCTACAAATAGCGAGATTGGCAGGTCAATTTAGAGTGTTGGGTGTAAAAGACTTTTCACATGGCACACAGAGTCTGGCTCTTTTATGATGGTATGCAGCAGCATGGAATCATTATCATCACAAAGGTCATTATGGTCATATCAAAACATCAGAGTATTGCAAAAGCACTACGATTGTATTAGACATATGAGAAGGAAAACGCTACAATAGCCCAAAAATCAACTTTCAAACGATCAAGCGGTCTTTTGAGTTTCTTTGGTCTTTAATATTTTTTTGTCCTTTTAAGATCTACTTGTACTAGATTCAATAGGTGTTGTTGAGTCACCTTCTAATTCTTTACGCCACTCCAAGATTTTCTCCATGCTCATCAAGTCAAGACCCAATCCAGCATTTCGTTGTTTGCCTTCAAGAGTAAGTAATGCCTCGTCCCTTGCTGCCAATTCGTCTAACAGTGGTTTGGCTGGTGGGAGATTCAAAATCAACTCGAATGAAGTATCTTTTTTCGACAATGGCGAGTAAATGTCCATTTGGTGTTGAATAGGCGTACGGAGCGGGTTTGTAGAGGGCGGAGTGCCACTAGAAGATCGTGCAGGCTCTGCTCGACCTCCTTCAGGAGGAGCAGGCAGCTGATTGTGCTTTGTGAGAGCGAGGAAGGAAGATCGTATACTAGCAGTAAAAGTGCCGCTCGGGAGTTTTTTTGGTTTTTGTTTTGGCGAGCCAATGTGACTCTTGGACTTGGACTCCTTCTCCTTTGATTTAAAAAAGTTGAGAATACTAGTTCGACGAGACACCTTTTGACTTTTGCTCCTTCCTACACGAGGCGAAGGAGAAGGCGACTGATCAGGCCGCGTGTCGAGTACTTCGTTAGGGTCCTTGACTGGAGAAGCCTGATTGATAACGATAGGAGGATTGATGAGTTGAGAAAGGGTTTGACTAGTTTGTGGCAAGCGGGGCGGTGACCATGCCATAATTAGTGGTGCAGAGGTAGGTCTAGCTTTACCGGGCAAACGTTGGAGCGCTGTCTTGTTAGACAATTGGCGTTCTAGTGAGTTTGACTCTCTGAAACGTAGGTGAGCGGCTAATCGGAAATGTATAATAAAATTGACATACCGTCTGTTACTTTCACTGCTTGTTGGGACAAACATGCCATCTGTGACCGCTCTCAAATTGAAACTGCTTTCCATACTTGGCTCCGATTCTTGAGTGCTTTTCACCTTTGATTGGTCTTCATTCGCAATATTATAATCCTTTCCGGCAATTGGAGCAGCATTCAGTAGAGTGCCTGGTATTGGTAGACGAGTTTTGGAACCATTGTTGGCCTTGGATAATACATCCTTGTCTGCAATTTTGCCTGCCGAACGCTCAGATCCTTGACGAGCCATCTCTTCTGCCAATTTAAATTGTCCAGACAAACTTCTGCGTACTGCGTCCCTCAAAACATCTTCTCTCCATTCACGATCAATTTTCTCTTGATTTCTGATGTTGGCTTTAATCTCATAAACGCCAATAGGTCCAGAAATTTTGGACTTGAGCGATGATTCTCTCTGCAGATTTTGCTCAGCCTTGTCAAATGCATGAACCAATGTGCGACCTTTGAAAGTAGTAAACATTTCTCGCAAGGAATCTTTGGTATTCTGGAATGGCGACCTTTTAGGAGTTCGCTTGCCACCATTCTTGTGGCGATTTTTACTAGTTTCAGGAGATTGAAAAGGAGAGACTGGCAAAAGTTGTTCTACAGCAGCTGTTGGTGAACAGAGAGATACTGGTCTTGCAGGCGCCGCAAATTGGGTTGTAGGAGAAGTGGGAAGAGCAAATGTGACCTCTGACTTGGGACCATTGGGCGTCATGGAGCGGGAGGGAAGATCAATAGGAGGTCCAAGCGCAGACGGGGAATGAATGATGGCTGCCGGCTGTAACCCTTGTGTACTAACCGAGTTTTCGTGTTCTTGTGCGCTTGCTTGCGCTTCGGCAGGGCTTCCAGGGTGGAATGCAAGCTGCAAGACATTCCTCAAATTGGTATACGTGTGCGTTCGTTTCAACTTGGCTCGGTCAAAAGATGTTTGGGGCCACAGGAGCTGGGTCGTAGGATGCACATCTGTTTCTGCAGATTCCAAAGCTGTTTCGTGAACAGGCGACGGGGGCTGCTGAGTGAGCATTTCAATTTCTGCGCCGCTGGTGCGTGACATCCATGAGATTCGACGTTCATCACGTGCGCCGCCAAGTGGCGATGGATGGCATCCAGTGTTCCTCAAATCTATACACTCCGCTTCCAAACTCTCTGGCAGACTGGCAGGTGATCCCGTCGGATCAAGATCATCTAGATCTACTGACGACCGCGTCAATATAGACACGTCCGAGGCGTTGGCCAAGAATGCGATATGTGGCCTCGCTTGGGTCGTCGCTGTAGCGGTGATGATATGTATAGAGGAGTGGTAAGACATGAGTGATGACTTGGCTGAGCGAGAGGACTGGGGTGTAGGAGAGGGTGGAGAGGAATGGAGGGAAGAGGTCGAAGGCCAGGAAGGCCCACCAAGCCTGTTGGAAAGGCTGCTAGCAAGAGTCTGTGGTTCATTCTCTCGAGAAGGAAGAGACGCGTCTGTAACACCCACACCCCGGATAGAGCTAGGCTGCTTTGACACTGTACGCGCAGAGAACTGGTGCCAGGGCGATTTCGAGTTGCCTTTTTTGGTGCGCTCAATATCGGTGACCCTCGGCAGCCCATCGGTTTTCGTGGGCGAATTTTCGTCATTGGCATCCCATCCCATCATGGTATATTCTCGAACCATGGGATGGGATGTCGGACGGTCATTGTTGAAACCGGGGTATCCTGAATGATCAGACGATCCAGGGTAGGCAGAGGCAAGAAATCGCTGCGATGGATTGGGCACTTTTAGCGTCACCGCCAGTTCATCATCGACATCGCAAGACGATGCAAGCTCTGTACGCTCGCCATCGATCTTCGCCTCTCGAGGCGATGAAAACGACCTACGACGAGATTCGAGAACGATGGTCGTGGTATCCGACGGCGACATGGGCGACAAGGGTGATAGGGGCGACATTTGTCTCGAACCTCTTAGCATGGGTTCAGATCGCTTTGTCAAGATAGGCAAAGCCTTCTTGTACTTGTCACCCGGCTGTCCACGTCAGCCATGGTCCGACGGAAAATGCCAGACATACCTGCTTCACCTCTTTGATTCTCTTCGTATTTTCAATCTCCGTCAGCACCGTGGTGCTTCTCCTCTTCTTCAACCTATCTGTTGAGAGCACTGCATCGCTCCAAGTACCGTCATTCCAGTCGACAGGGATCATCTGCGCTCCACCATGGAGGTCGTTCATCGCTGGCTGTCGTCTCAACGCGCCCATCGTAACGCCTTCTTGACTCGATTCGACGTCCTTTTTTTTCAGCGGCGATACGACGCTGCTCAACACGATGTCGAGATGAAGATGGAAAAGCAAAAAGAGAAACGAATTACATCTTGAGCCAGCACAACGACCGAGCTCAGTTTAGGCCGCCTCACGTGAGTGGACTAAAAAAAAAAAGGTGATGGAGAATTTTTGGGCGCCAAATCAGGGGAGCGCTTTGACGGATCACCTACGGAGCGGTGCCCTCTTCCTATCGGCATCCGCCGCCTTTCTGCCAAGGATGGGTCCGCGCTCTCCCCTGTCGTCATAGCCACCCGAGGCGGCCTTCGCCGCCTCTGAACATCTCAGTGGCGAACCCATAGACATGGTATGGAGATGCGGCTGGCAGAACGCACGGACCTCAGTTTCAGGCATTTATTGGTGTATCCAGTACCTGGTACCCTATTACAAGACCGGGTGTGTCTGTGCACACGCCCGATATATATGGGTGAGCTAAGATTATGTAATCCTTTGGATGAAGAGGCGGTGTTCTCCGACCTTCTGAGGAAGTAGTGCTGCTGTAAGGGCATAGCACTTCACGGTGCCACATGGGAAAACCCGAAAAAGTCCGACAACATAGAATAGATAAATTGTAGATTGAATAGTTTCTCTTTCATACTTCATTTCATATGTACTACCAGTGCTAGTTTCGCGGTATTCCACCTTCAAGCGTTTCTACCAGAACCTTATGTAATGAATCGCTTCATTACAGTGAGGCACTTTAGCCTACAGCTGCTTTTATTAACTGGTTTTATTAATTGACGGAGAAATGTTATACAAAACACGTGTCGGCCCGCCTATCAGGACGGGATGATGAGTGATGGATAGGCGCGCGGAAAGGATAGGCATTGAAAGCACTTGGTGCGACAGTGGGTTTGTTGGGTCTCTATTCTAGGTATACGAGATGTAAATAGGATATAGCTATGGTGATGAACGTACTGATACAGCAGCCCTAGCACTGGTTATACATTGGAATAAACTATCTGAGGTAAACGAATTCTACGGTTTATCTATCTATATCCATGTCCTTATCCACATGCGTTCCTCGTGGACAGCCTTATCGACTGTCTTTACCAGTCGCAGTGTTGTGTGCTGAGGCAGTGACAAACGGTTGAGTATGCCGGTGGAGGTCTGGTGGAGGAAAAAACATATAAATACCAGACCTTTTGAGAGTATTTCAGTCATGGAATTTATAAAGACAAAAATTATTATTAATTATCAGGTACAAAACAAACCTCGATTTTGAACATCATTAATCAAGACAAAAATGCCTCTCAAGCTCACTGCTTTTGCCAGTGTGTATAGGGTTGGAGCTCTGGCAAGCACACTTTACTGACCCAATCACACTTTTCTATCCGTCTATTACCAACTTGTTGTATAGGCAACCCTCGAACTCAACGAATTCTTGCCGTTGCTGCCTATGCTGGCGTCGACCTTGAGCATGACAAATCTCTTACGCCTGCTTCAAACTGGAAGACCCCGGAGTTCCTCTCGAAGAACCCCTTTGGATTGCTCCCCATCCTTGAGCTTGAGGATGGCACCATTTTGAGAGAGTGTTCTGCTATTGCCGAGTACAGTGAGTTTGTTTCTATGCGTTTATCTAACAATGCGTCGTGGACTGTAAAGATTGCATGTATGCCGAATCAGAACGTACCCTTCCATGAGTCTTTTGTCATCTGAAATTAAATGTTTAGGATGAAACCTTTTCTCAGGTATCCCTGTCTTAATGATATGTGTCGAGAGTTTTCAAGCGGGTGGTACCATCGCTTTTCTGAATCATAAGCTTTTCTGGTCACTTTTCAAACGCAGTTTATATTGTGCTTACTGACTGCATGACTCTAGTCGCCGAACTTGGTACTAACCAAACCCTGATCCCGTCTGACCTCAAGGCGAAAGCTGAGGTTCACTCTTGGCAGGCTACTGCTGACCAGGAGGTTTGTTTATCATTGGTTTCAGCGTTTGTTGCTGATAAGGTCTTAGCTTTTCATCCCTACTGCTATCCTTTTCCATATGCTTATTGGCAAAATTCCCTACGCCAAGCCTGTTTATCAAACAATTGCAGACAGGATTACTGGCAGAATTAATGTCATTGACACAATACTTGCCACCAAGACTTTCCTTGTCGGTGATCGTATCACGCTTGCCGACATCTTTATTGTAAATTCCTTCATCACCATCTTCTCCGCCTGGTTTGATGCTCCTGCTCGCGCCAAGGTTCCCAACGTTGTTCGATACGTGGAGACGTAAGTTGGTATCAGAGTGTCTTGCGTAAAGCTCATATCCCCAAGTGTCGTCAACCACCCCAAGCTCGTCGAGATCTTCACTCCTCTTGAGTTTATTGAGAAGGCTCCTACTCCTCAAGCTCCTGCTAAGCCAAAGGCTGAGAAGAAACCTACGGAGGCCGACGAGGAGGAGGAGGAGGAGCCTATTGACCCTGCCGAGTACAAGGTCAAGAACCCGCTTGACGATCTCCCAAAGTCTTCTTTCAATCTTAGAAAATGGAAGAGGCAGTACTTCAATAACGATATCCGGGGCGCCGGTGGCTCTCTTGCTTGGTTCTACGAGAAGTTTGATAAAGAGGGCTTCTCCATCTGGAGGGTTGACTTCAAGTACAATGAGGAGTTGACTCAGATCTTTATGTCTAGCAACCAGGTACATCTTTGTGCATTTTATAATTACTTTGAACTGACATGAAGCACAGATTGGTGGCTTCTTCAACCGTCTTGAGGCTTCCCGAAAGTACCTCTTTGGTTCTGTCGGTGTTCTTGGCAAGGCCAACGATTCTGTCATCACTGGTGTTCTTGTCGCCAGAGGTCAGGACATTGAGCCCGTTGTCAATGTGGCTCCCGAATGGGAGTCTTACAGCTTCAGGAGGCTCAACATCGACAACGCTGATGATAAGGCCTTCTTTGAGGCCTCCTTGACTTGGGATTTAGTTGAGAACGGCAGGGAGTGGGCCGACGGCAAAAACTTCAAGTAAGACGTGCACAAAAGGGAAAGTTGGGTTTCTCTAATCTAGACATTAATTTAACTTGATAATCAAAATTAAACCATTTACTCTGCACATCTTGTCTGATTTCTATACAAATGAGATTGTCCTGTAGTAATCTGTCAGGAGCAAGATTATTCCTGGGCTTGGTCTGGGAGTCCTTGGGACGAGTGGGTTATCTATGAATATGTATCTGAAATAGACTATCAAGATTGATTCCTTGGGGAACTATCCACCACAATCCCTTCCATATATATTCTCTGCTCTATGTCCTTTAGCCAGTTTCCAGCTCAACCCACTATACCATCTCCTCTGCATACACCATATCCTGTCTTCTTCTATCCCAACCTTGTACATCATCCTGAAATGATGTAGCAAATGAAAGTCACGTGATTATGATAGGCCTGCGAGTCAAAAGCTGCTCGCAAGCCTATTTCGGTGCAGGTCATGAATCTAAAGCTCGGTATGCTGTACAAATGGCTGAAGTCTCGTAAGCAAGTACCCAGCATGCAAACAGCAGCGTCTGAAACAAATGTCATTGAAGGCAAATATGGCAAGCCAAAGCTGCATTATCTATGAATGAACTCTACTTAGCAAATTCAGCTATCACTCGTTACACTCATACATGCTTTTGTGCTTCTTCAACTACGCGCAATTATCTTGCCAAGGGAGAATGATTCTCAAACTACTTGGATCCCTGTATGTCCTTAGCCCCGGAAGCCGCTCGTCCCGGTCCCAAGGGCGAGAGAATTCGTTGAGGAGGGGGACCACCCATCAATGTGCTAGGAGGAGGGCCGCCAGCAAACATGTGAGGAGGAGGACCGCCTACGAACGTACCTGAAGTTGGAGCTGCCCTTACGCCTGGCGGTGGTGGTCGAATCGATGAAGGAGGTGGCCCAGCATGGGCGTTGGGATAGGCCTGGGGTGAAGGCGTCCCATACTGCTGCTGTTGTTGACCATGCTGCTGAGCATATTGCTGGCGCTGCTGCGTCTGCTGTTGAGTGTACTGCTGCTGTTGTTGTACAGTCGGCAGAGGCTGTAGCTTTGGAGCAGCAGAAGGCGGCCGGGCGTTCTTGGGTGGTGGAGGAATAGCAGACGGAGGCGACACCATGCCCCCAGGACCAGTGGGAGCAGAAGCGCCTACATTTGGAACAGCGTAAGGACTAGGAGAATTTGGAAAAGGCGATACGATTGCAGTTGGATTGCTAACCACTTTGGTCGCACTAGTAGGCCTCTTGGGTGCTAAAGCCGGCGCATCATTCCACCCAGGAATATCCCTCCTTTGTGACCCAGGAATGATGGAAGAAGTAGGTGTAGGCGATGTAGAAGAAATAGGCCCATTTGATTGACCTGCACGAGGAGGAGGAGGAACCACAGTTTGCTGGCCATATGATTGTTGTGATGTCAGAGGGGCGCCATAGCCCTGGGGCTGAGAGTTGGCAGGATTGTACCCATTTGAAGCATAACCAGTAGCCTGAAAGGTAGATGCAACAGGAGCGTAAGGATTGTTGCCCAAAGACTGTTGAGATTGTCGTGACTGTGGTTGCGGTTGATTTGAAGATTGAGTTGGGGGTGGAGCATACGGATTATTGGCTTGTGGTATTACAGCAGGCTGGTATGGTGTGGTCACAGAGGCTTGCTGATAAACCGAAGTATGCTGCCCGTAAGAAGTATTTTGAGCAGAGGCGTATCTTTGAGGCTGATGAGTCTGCCCTCTGGAAGTAGATGGTCCAGCTCGAGCTTGTCCAGAGGAATTTGACGTTTTGGAACCCTCCATAGCACCCAAAACTCTTTCTCTTACTTTTTCGATACCATCACCAACATAGTCCGCTGGCACCCTCTTTACGAAACTCTCCGCAATTTCAACCGAGTCTTGTGTAGCCAACACATCCGCGTATTCAAGGTATCTATTGTACAGCCCACTGAGTTTGTACTGCCTTGCGCCAGATTGAGCAGTAAGTGTTGTTGAAGGAGTGGAGAGCTCTTCATCGACATATCCTGTGGCACAAAGGAAGATGGAGACTTTCTCAATAAAAGACTGAAGAGCCTGGGCTCTAGCCGTATATTTGGTGGACTCCACAGAATTCTCCTCTTCATGCATCTCATCGATCCAAATGCCAATAACCTTTTCCAGTTTTCTCGCCGCAAGGTAACAAAGGGTGGCATCTCGCTTGGCAGTCATCGCTCCTTCTTTAGCTTCAGGACTATCACTTCCGGACAAAAGCCGCCACTTGAATTGCAATCGTTGGCCTAATTGTTCAGCAAGGTTGGCGAATTCGGATTCCTTCGCAAAAGTACAGAGGACAACGAAAATGACCTTCCATTCGCTCAAATCAGCATTTTGAACAATGTCGAGCAAGTCTTCAGTAACAATCGACTGAAAGACACGAAGGAATGGGCGAACAGTAGTCTGAAGAGTGAAGTATGCTGTCTGTGTAGTTTGAAGCAATTCAGGGCCGCCTCGCACAGCGAGCAGAAGAGCATCAGCAAATCGTTCAGAAGCAAGACAGAGGTCGACAGCAGATTTAAAATCTCCAACAATAAGAGCTTGTGTAATGAGCTTATCAACGTCGCTCTCTCCTGCAGGGTAGATGTGGAAATTGTTGTCCTTTTCAACGACCTCATCTCGAACAGAATTCGTGCTTCCAGCGGTGGCAGCAGCAGACTCACTAATCTCAAACTTGTGGGAAGCAATGGAATTTAGAGCTGGATTACGAGGAACACTGGGGTAATTTGCCGTGGGATCAGAAGCAATAGAGGTGAAAAAATCAGCAGAATTATCGTCATCGAAAAGGCTCTGGCTTGGAGTTTTTACAGGTTGAACCTCATTGTCATTTTCCTGTAGCTTGTCCTCGGTCGCCGTAATGCTTTCGCCTTCAGACTTGAGAGACTCTAAAACATCTGGCATAGCACCAGACTCAGGCTGTTCAGCAATTGGAGTCTTGCTTTCCTCAGCATCTTGAGCTTTGATGATAGGGGTTTCTTGGTTTCTCTCCGCAGTCTTGAAAGCATTGGGGAATTTTTGCACTGCTTCTTTGACCTTTTCTGCAACATCTTCTTTGGAGAAGCCCAACAATTTTACGAGCTCTTCTCTAGCGTGAGCCTTGAACAAAGTTTGAAGCGCTTTCCAGGATGCGTCTCCGGCACTAGCTCGTTGTGCGCAGAACTCAGCGAGTTTCTCTTTTTCTCCTCGGATCTCTTCTAGAGCTTTAGCTCGTTTAAGGACACTGCCTTCAGTTGTGATGATCCTCAAGTGCACGACTCCACTTTGATGTTTACCACTTGCACCGGGGAGATTGCTTGTTGAAACGAGAAAGCCGCCGAAACCAAAAGTCGCGGAAACAGGTCTTCGAAGCCACTTTGGCGCCTGGCGAAGGGAAACAACATTGGCAGTGGACTCGATTGGTTGCTCATTGCTGAGTGCTCCAAAGACATCATCAGCAGTAGCGGTCTCACTAAGTTTTTGAGTAGACTGATCAGGGAGACTCGTTGTCTGCAACGAGTGAATTCCAATGTGGCCGTCAAAAGAGGCAGTGGCCAATAAGTCGGGGTTTCGGGGACACCAACTTGTCTGGAATGACCAATCACCACTCAAAGGTAGCTCGCCAACAATTTCACCAGATTGAGGATTCCAGCATAGAGTGCGCTTGTCTTTGCCACAAGATAAGAGAAGATCGGCATCCTGTTTGCACCAAGAAAGGGAGAGGACACCAAGATTATGACCCGAAAGAATCTTTTCCGGAGCTCGAGTGTTTCGAAGGTCCCAAAGCATGATGATGGGAGAGTCATCATCTTCTGAGGCAGTGATCAAACGAGTAGCCTAAGAACATTCAAACATTAGCTATGCAAACATGAATCATATAGCGTACATTTTCAGGATGCCACACCACATCGCTCATACCCCTCCTGCTTCCCATTTGTGTCCCTGCGACACCACCAGCACTGTTCATTGACTTGGCAGCGCCACCTCCATATTGCAAGCTGACGACTTCCTTAGCAGCCTTGACATCCCACACAGAAGTATATCCAGCAGAGGAGGATGCGGCGAAAACACGGGAAACATTGGGATTCCATTGAAGAGAAGAAATCGCGCCATCTTTTGAGGACGATCCAGGAAGATACGGCTCAATATCCGGTTTATTGAGATCATGAATAAAAAGCTATTGTTCCTCAGCTTCAAATCAGATATCGGCCCACAAATGCCTTACCTCGCCCTTTACAGCACCAGTAAGCACGAGGTTTTTCTGAACAGGATTAAAGTCAACACCCTTGACTTCCTGGGTATGCTTGTTGTTTTTGTAGATTCGAGCTTCTTCGGCACTATGAAAGTTGAACCAGACGTCACCGAAATAGGCTAGGCTACTTACTTGCTTCCCGAGAGGATTTTTGAAGGATCGTATAAGCTGAATTCACCATCTTCCATACCCGTGGCAAGGATGCCTCTGATGTGATGCGTGGTAGGTACTGACCACGCGATGCGATTGAATCTGTTATCGAGAGACATCAGTACTGCTCTATCGTGTTCAAATGCTACAACACATACCGGCTATTCACCGTGATACTCCCCAAAGCTGAGCTCCCATCAACGCCCAGTCTGGCATTATTGGCATTGCTAAACTCTGGCTGCCAAATCTCGAGCTGAGAGTCGTTACTAAAGGTGGCGTCGACGGCGCCAGCTGCTGCACCGGTAGCAATGAGAGGTGCAGATGAGGTGGAATTGTCCCAAGCAAAGGTTGCCGTTCGGTTGATGTCTTTCAACTTCATGCCTGCTACTCAGAGGTTTCACGCTTTTAATGCGGGAAACAGACAGAAAGATAAAGGAAAGAAGGAAAGAGATGAGTAGGCATAAACAGCCATAACCATGACAATCGGCGTGGAACAGAGACTTCAGACGCGCCTAATCTGAAGCTAAAAAGGTCATAAATAGGCACGCAGAACTACCTCTTCACCAACAGCATTTGTCCACAAAAGCGAATGAAAATGTAATACTTTACTATAAGATCTTATAGATGTGATAGAGCACTGAATGAAAAAAAATGTCAAGTAGAGCGTCCATAGACTTGTATATCTTACTATACATTCCTCAATTTAAACCTAAGTGGTCTCTCAACTTGTTCACAGCCAAGAGGCCCAGTATGATGACTAACGAAGGCCATCAATATGACATGGCTATCTATTGAGTCCATTATTGATTTTTACATCAAGCATAGAGTACAACACGGTAACTCCCAATGAATGACGCATTGAAAGGTACAGTACAGAGTTTGCTTGACCATTTTTGCTGGACAAGCAGGCAGACGTACCAAGCGAAAATCAGAGACAGAAAACGAGTTTTGGGAGAGTATGAAAACATCTGTAGTACGCAAAAACAAGGTGATGTATGGGAGAGTTCTCCAACTGTAAATGAATTCGAGATTCCTTGCGCTTTCAATATATACAAGCCGTCAATGAAGCATCTTAAGTTTGCAAATATCAGAAGGAAAAAGCGAAGTAAGAAAGGTGTCTATGAGGTCCCAACGAGAGACTCTAAACGTTGTCAAAGAACAACATGTAATCGCAGGCTCGGAATCTTTCATGTTGTGCTGGTCTCATCCAACTAGAGAAAGACGTGGTATAGATAAAACCACCGTCGTTATAATCATAATTCATGCTTTGAGGTTCATTGTCCAATTCAGATCCACTTTATCGTGGCTCGTTAAAATCATTCCAACAATGACTGGAGGTTCGAGTTGGCTCGTTTTGGCTCTATGCTGCCTCATCATTTCAGGCGTTTGGTCAAGTCTTGTCCATAAACTTTTGTGATCATTGGTGTTATTCCCTTTCTGGATCTCAGCACAAAGACGTAAGTAGGAGAAATCGTTGGATTTATTTCATTTGTTGATGATTGCTGCTTCCGGTCAATAACTTTTCCATGCCTTGCAAGGTGTTGGTAACCAGATGCGCTCGCATCAATCCCGTGTGATAGCTGCCGATTTCTTCTAGCAGTCGAGGTTCCAGAAAGCCTGGTAACAGTGTATACCGACTAACGATGCTACACTATCCGAATTAGTTTGCTTCATGAAAATCCCATGCCCCTCAAGCAGTTGTTTTGCGTCTTTTAGTCACAACTGTCCAACAAAACTTATAATTGAAATATAAAGTAAAAACAAAAGACAAGATAGAAAACGGACATCAT
Organism: Cryptococcus depauperatus CBS 7841; assembly: GCF_001720195.1. Classification (NCBI taxonomy): domain Eukaryota; kingdom Fungi; phylum Basidiomycota; class Tremellomycetes; order Tremellales; family Cryptococcaceae; genus Cryptococcus; species Cryptococcus depauperatus. The sequence continues at coordinate 901,947 of NC_089475.1, read as the reverse complement.
GATCATCTCAACATCCTATCTGTTAAGTGTTGGACCGTTTAACATACAACACTGAAAAAATTAAATTATATAAATCAACGACATCTTCTTTCACTATCCTTCTTCAACTATCTCATTAAAGGTAAGCTATCTCGCCCAACACCAAAACGCGAGGAGCTTGAGTCAAGATGATTTTGTAAATACAAGCTTGTCGAGCCACTTCTAACCGGAGGGCTGGGAGGCATTTATTATCACACTGAAAATTCTGAACGACCAACACATCAAAGCTCCTTGTGTCTTTTGCTTTGGGTGATTTTGGTCAGAGATAAACGCTGATTATAGTTTTCAGGTGTTATGAGAAGCAGCGATCCTGCTTCTGTCACATTGATACAAGGGGATATACGAAAATGAATGTACTAGATTCTGTGCTTCATGTTTGCCTTGCTATGATTTCTCATATAAACGACTACTGCCCATAGACATAGCCTGGATCTGCCATGTTGATTTAACACTCTTACAGCCTCTTGTGAGAGCAATGTTTTCTATCTTCCAAGATAGCAAAGATATGGAATCGGCTTTGACAACAATTCACAAGTTAACCTTTCATTTTCTTGCTGGCATCCATCACTGCCAGAAGAGCAAGAAAACTTCTGTCAAGAGAACATACGATGAACGATGAACAGTGAATGAGGATGACTATGAAATACTATACTACACTATACATTGTTTGAGTCCATTACACAAAGCTAATTGTACAATTCAAAGCTCATCCAAATCTCCCCCCAATCCGCTGTCTTCATCTCTTTCTCTGGCTCTACCGGCAGCTCTTCGTCCGATCTTGGAAAGTACGCTGACCAACTTTTCCTTTGCCCGTTCATATTTCTCTCTCTCATTTTCAAGATGTCCTTTCTCTTGGTCCATACATGATCGAATGCTGTCGTCACCACCATACTCTTCATTCTCATCTTCGTCTTCTAGAATATCTTCAAATCTAGAGGATTCGGACGAAAGACCCACCCAGTTAACCTTGTTGAGCACACTCCGTAGATGAACAACTTTTCTCTGCACACTGAGGCTCTCATCTTTTCTACTCGCCCTGTCTTTTTCAGGATTCATCTTGGACGAGAAAAGAAGGAGAGAAATGTACTCAATGATACTCAATGCGAGGTTATCAATATTTCGTGTGTTTGGTGATAATTTGTTGGAAGAGAGGGACGGCATTTCTCCAGAAAATGAGGATCCAGGATATAAAAGCTCTAGCAACGCAGGGATAGAAGAAAGGCCGTGAACAGAGTCCGACACTTGATCCGCAGCGAGAGCAGCAGCTAGTGTAGCCTGTGCACTAGGTGCAGGCCCAGCAAATATTCCCCATAGTCCAATCAACACTAAACCTAGAGCATGACCTACAGATCCTTTTGGTATACCTTCTAATACACACTTAATCTCTTTATCAAAATTTGCTCTTATCAGGCTTGCCCGTATGTTGTGATTTTCAAGCTCAAGAAGAAGGGTGCGAAGGCTGTCAGATGAAAGGGAAGAAGGGATTGACGTTTCAACGAGATGAACGAAGAACCGAATGTACAGGTCGTGAATGTGGATCAGAGTTACTTGCTCAGCCAAGGCTGTAAGAGGGGTAGAAGTAGGAGAAACACTGGATAAACAATGTTGAGCCTCGGGGAAAGACAGCTCAAGAACACTGGCTAAAGCAGGAGGAGTGTTACCGTCAACAAGAAACTGAGCTTTGGTCCATGTCTGCGTAGAAGATCTCAAAACAGGCATTTGAGGTTGTAGTAGTGAAAGCAAAGCGAGAGAGTATGGTGTTTGGGCAGTAGCAGTGAGATGCAAAATTGTATGCCACCTGGCCAAAGTTGAAGGGTTAACCACTAAGAAAAGGTATCAGTATCATATAAATTAAACAGCTAACAAAAGCACACCTGAGCCCACAACTGAAGCTGCATATTGCTCCCACTCTTTCTCATGTTTTTGGCCTTCCATAAGATCCTGAATTGCACCTCTCAAGCTTCCAGGTTTATTCCACTCTTTCTCTTTTTTAGACCATTTGGTGATGATAGGGCCCATGGCTAGACCCAATATGATAGCGACGAATAGTCTCCAAGTCCAGTCTAAGAGTGTGGAAGGCGAAGGTGAAATAGCACTTGGTAATCCCCTAGATAGAAGACGACATATATGCTCAGCGATAACAAGAGGCAGTTTAATTAGAATTTGCCTGGTGGTCACTGGCCTAAAGACCTGTTCGCTTCCTATTGGGACAACTGCTTGAGAAGGAAGGATTTTGGATGCAGATGGAGTAAATGAAAAGGACATTGCAAATGCCGCAAAAACCTTTCCTGCAGTCGCAGCTCTACTCTTGGTAGGCGCTTTGATTTTTTTGGCATTGGAAGTTATAGCAACGCGCTTCCTTTTCTTTGAGGGTCCCTCGTTTTCCTCTCCAGGTTCATCGACATCACTCTCTTCGGAGTCGATCTTTGCGGCAGCACGTTCAGTTTCAATACGCTCAATCTCTGCTTCTCGCTTCTCAAAGTCTTGCTTCCATATGTTCCATCTCTGCTCTCCATCAACGGCTCTTCTATAAGCTTCAAGTTCATTAGCCATACGCAACAGCTTATTATTCCTCTTCTGCAGAAGCTCAATGTACATTCTTGCGCCAATAAGTATAGTCGCTTTTTGGGATGCATTGGGTCGAGTTACATCGCCTAAACCGTCTACCTTGCCGTCTGCATCTCTTTGATCTGTCGTTGCGAGCTGATCTGAGGTAGACGTACCATAAAGAACACGCAGATATGGGACAGAATCACGTAGGTCAGACTGGGCAAGTTGAACTTTCTGACGATATCGCCGTTCAGTTTTATTGTGTTTACCGACAGTTGGCTGAGCAGGGGCATCAGGGTTTATAGGATTAGATCGAAGTTTGGACGCAGAAGTGTGTTTGGAAGCAGCAATTCTAGTGGAAGAAGAGTTCTTATGCTGGAGCAGAGAGGGATTTGGCTGATGTGCCGTTGATGAAGATATAGCGGAATCGAATGAATTTGCTAAATATGCTTGTCATTAATAATCTCTACTCGCAAAAATAACGTCACATGCTACTCACAATCTCTGTTGCCGACATAAGACTCCTTCACCAAATGAGGTTGAATAGTCTGAGGTTGTTCTTGACTTTGGCCAAATTGCTCTTGTATAATTGCTTGAGCATCAATTTGTGTTTGAAGACCAGAAAGAATTCGTTGAATGTCGAAACCGTCAGGTTGATTTGGGCCTTCGAAGGGTTTACGCTGCTGTTGCTGCTGTCGATTTTGTCGATTGATTTGATCTACAGATAGAGATTCTAGCTCATTAGAATTCTTGAATAAATTCTGGATCCAAGCATCTCCATCAAATTCGCTCCTTCCACCTCCGGGGCCTTCTCGATTTGGCAAAAACAGAAAAGAGCCCGGCTTTGAGTGTTGACTATCTCCTTGGTCATTTTGGCAATCAAGGAATTCAAGAGATGCGGCATTTTCGTCTGGTAAGAGGAACATGTCAAGTTCATTGGACGAAACACCAGAGAATGAACTTTGAAGATACACATCGTCTGTGTATGAAGACGAAGCAGAATGGCTTGAGGGAGATGCGTGTGTGCACGAAGATGGACGAAGAGGAACAGTACCGGTCATGGGCGATAAAGAGAGCCTTGGCGATGTGCTCGAGTTGGATGTAAGATTTGGAGGGGAAAGAAACGAAAGAGAACCATCATTTGATGATATAGACCCTCTCGAAAGATGATCCATTTCAACATTGGCAGGCGAATCAAGGCCAAAAATCTGTCCTCCATAGGGTGTAGACAATTCAGGAGGAAAGAGAGCATCCGTTGGGGAGACATTGCCACTTGTAGAGAGATTGTCATCATGGGACTTTATGTTGTAGAATGAACTGGGCATCTTGCCATACTACTTGGTTCTATTTGGTGAAGCTTGCCGTCAATTTTTTCGTGTTGAAAAATAGAAAGAATAAAAGAAAGATTGATAATAATAAATTATTTAAAAGGCCAAAAGAATCGTCCCATGAAGGAAGTGGTACGATGTATAGCCATGTGCTGCCACGTGGGATGTCAACAAAAAAATTCGGAGATCGCCGCCTTTGCTACTATTCTCTTATTTCATTGTTACGAACATTATTAGGACTTTCAAAGTGATGTATTGTATCAACGTGCTAATATGCCTTACCAACATCTCTCACTGCCCTATAGCTCTTCTTTATCTCTTTCTCTTTTCGCCGCGAATTAGTTCGATCGAGATCTCTCGCCTTGGCTCGGGGATCGATAACCTAGCAGGTGTTAGTTCTTCGTCTCTACTGTTTACGAAAACGAAGATTATGAGACCTACAGCATACTCATCTTCAGCTCGACGTGTAAGGTCTCTCTCGTCTACTTCAAATTTGAGCCGATGTCTCATCCATCCCACATCATCATCTATATCAAGTGCATCTCCTTCATCATACTCGCTTCTCTCCTTTTGCGTTTTTTCCATTTCATCCATTTCCCTATTCCTATCATTGAGTTCGTCTTCGGGCTCAGAGTCGCCCGCATCAGTGATCTTTTTTGTGAAATTTCTCATCTCTTTGAGTAAATCATCTTCATCGTTTCTCCCTCTTTTTTTCCCGGCCCTGACTGCCGCCCGACCCCTACTGCTTGCATATTTGGCAAGCTCTTCTTCTAGATATGATGGACCTTTAGGACGACGTGAGTCAGATTCAGAAGATGAGGCGGAGTCGCGGCGCTTGAGACGACGGAGATCTTCCTCCATCTGTTTGATTACGGCTTGGCGAGCAACACTATGTTATTTGACGAATGGTGAGCTTGGTAACGGTGTTTGGCAAGAGAAAGCGCGACGCATACGATGAGCCAGCTTTTTGAGCTTCATGTTGAGCTCTCACATCCTTCAAATCTGTCACCTAGCAGAATGTTAAAAATGTTCCCTCGTGAGAAAGCCAACGTATATACCTTTATCTCCCCTTTCCTCTCAGTGAACGATTTTCGACCAATGTCCTTCAAAGACTCTGGAGTTTCAATGTAGCTTACAGGCTTGGCCTTTGGCATAGGAGGCTCCGCCTCAATTACTATTCTACCAATCAATGTCTATAGCTTATCACCAAATCCAGAATCACCAGAGTGACGAAAAAAACTTACAATCTTGCCTTGTCATGCTTTTCTTTGATACAGCTTCCTCCTGAACCTCTTCTGCCTCTCCAAAGGAAAGTAGACCAGTATTTTTTTTTGCCTTCGCCCTCTTTTCCTTCTTTTCAATCTCTTTCTTCGCTTCCAATTTGGCAGCTTGTTGAGCACGACGCTCAGATGCTGTAATTCGAGGGACAATATCATCGAATGGGTTCTCTATAATGCGGATATCGCGAATCTTGGGAGGGCTTTCAAAGTGTTCAACACCATCTTTGGTAAGCATTTTCAAAACAAAACTTACACTAGCGGCCTTTCCTCTTTATCAATCTCAAGATTGCCGATGTTCAACACATCTATTCAAAGTATCAGTGCTGAAATGATGGTATGTGGATGAGTGAGTACTATAGATCGTGTTTCCCACCACTTTTCCAAATAGAGTATGTTTGGATGTAAGTTCAGGAGCAGCGTCCAGCGTAATGAAAAACTGGGATGTGTTTGTATTTCGAGCTTCGTTATTGGCCATACCCAATAAACCTCGTCTATGATTGCGTCAGCATGAAGCTTTCTTGAAAGTTATGCGCTTATAAATGTCTCACCGATTGAACTTTAGACGACCATGGATCTCATCTCCAAAAGGTTCGCCATAAAAGCTCTCACCGCCCATACCGGTTCCTGAGGGATCGCCCGTTTGAACAATGAATTTGGGAACAATCCTATGGAATATAACACCTTCATAATAGCCTGTAACATATGTGAGTACTTAATTGGCAATATTTGTGACTGCAAAGAGTGCACCTTCTAATGCCAATCCAATGAAATTGCGGACAGCTTTGGGAGTTTCTTTACCCCATAATTCAACCTTCAAATTCGTTAGCCTTTCGTGGTTTGGTGTAATAGAAGGGCAGGTATAAGCCATAATATTGACCTCGATTTCGCCCGCTGTCGTTTCAATGATAACTTTGCCGTTTGTAGCTGGCTTCGCCAATGTTTAGAAGGGTCACAAGATTATTTGCTTGTCTCACCTCAGTCGCATATCTAATCCAGGGTAAGCATGTAGTTTTTCGGCATATTATTCTACTCACAAATTGCTCATAGCTATTATTCAGGAGTTGCCAGATAATTGTCAAAACAACAGATACAGAAGGAGACAGACAGAGGAATAGAAAAAGTCGTGACGTGTAAGCATAACGCGCCACTTCGGTGTTCAGCGGGAAATCTCTTACATGTTGCTGTTGTTCTATTTCGCGACATAAATTACTAAATTCACTCGATTGATCATCTCCTTACTCGATAAAAATGTCCCAAGGCCTTACTAGACGTCGTCAAGGCCAGTCTTCAGCCGTTCCATCTACCTCTACGTTTGACTCACCCACTGTACCTCCGTCGCCTCGCCCTGGCTCCTCATCCACTGTCACAGGCCGAGATACAGGAGGAGCTTTTGAAGGCAGAGGAAAGGTTGCATATGATCCAAGAGATTTTGAGAACAATGATGAGAAAGACAGTTCGCCAAGGTTGACTCTTATGGAGGAGGTTCTGTTGTTGGGGTTGAAAGACAAGGCTGTGAGTTGTGGTTGTGCTTTGCGCAAGGATCAACAACGCTCTAAATTTTTGTCGAGAGACATGACAATGACCGAGGAGGCCACTAATAATTGTTTCATGCGTCCAAACTGCTGACAATAGCTTAGGGTTACCTCTCCTTCTGGAATGACAACATATCTTACGCTCTTCGAGGCTGCATCCTCATCGAACTGGCTCTACGCGGCCGCATCGCGATGGTTCGAGACCCATCGCGTCGGCGTCTAGCCTTGTCAGATAGACTGATAGAAGTAATTGATGACAGACAAACCGGAGAGACTATTCTGGATGAAGCTTTAAAGATGATCAAAAGTAGTGAAAAGTATGGAGCGGGTGCTTGGGTCGACCTGATGAGTGGTAAGTCTTTCACTTACATCTTATGAGAAAACTATCTCTATAGCTGGAGATCTAGTTGGGCTTATCACTTCGGCGAAAGCCCTCTTATTTCCCTGCTGGGAATTTGGTCTTGAATCTTTGATAAGTACTTATTGACTTTTCTTCAGGTGAAACATGGAATGTCATGAAAATAGGCTATCAACTTAAACAAGTGCGGGAACGCCTTGCTAAAGGTCTTGTCGATAAAGGCGTCCTTCGCACCGAGAAGCGCAATTTTCTTCTCTTCGACATGGCTACCCACCCTATTGCGGACCTGTCTGCTAAAGACGATGTCTTGCGTCGTGTATTGGCTTTGCTTACTGCGAAAACGGCTGCCATCCCTCCACAAGCATTGCATAAAGAGAATGTCAAATACCGGCATATGAGGGCTATTGTCTTGGTCTGTGCAGCCTATGCTTCAAGTGTATTAGAAAATGCTCTACAGCGGCTGTCTTATGACAGTAGGGAAGCAGCTTTTGCGCGATGTGACGACATTCTTGCCGAGTTCTCTACTTGGCCTTTCGGCCAATCCATCACAGCTTCTGGTCCTGTTGCTATTGGTTCTGCATCTGGACGCCGGCGAGAAAGCTCTTCAGCCAGCCGTGAGAGTGTGCAAGAGCTTGTCAGGGAAGTCAGAAAAGAAATGGCTGAACCCTCCAAGAGTACAGAGGATAGAGATGTTGTAACAAAAGGCGGACAGGATGATCAAGAAGAGCTGCGTTTTGAGGTTATTGCAACCGTATTAGAAATCTTTGGGCGAATGGATAGCTTGGTCCGTCTATCCGTCACTATTCTTGTTGTTTACTTGCTGATGCGCCTAATGTAATAGCTGTAAGACCTGTAACGAACGAATGTACTATACTCCTACTCCAAGCTTAGTTTGCTCTCTGCTCGAGATATATATCACGGGATATACACCGCCTTGATTAGATTTTCTTCCTACAAGCACTCTTGACTCACTTCCACACTTGTTGTCGACTACAAAGGGATATGCTACTCTATGGATACTATTAGGCTGGGGGCTTGTGCTTTCTACTCTATCAATGGTACCAATCCAAGATTATGGTCTTATTTTGAGAGGTGGTCTGGTGTAACTATGGTACACAACTGACGATTTATATGTGAGGTGCTAATCTAATTAATGATTAAGCTCTATTGACTTAAAGACGCTCGTCCCACTTGCAAACTCAGATGCTGACACATCGCCCTCGCCATCTCATGATATGAGATCAACGTAACGCCTATGGACCAATGAATTTTTTAGGTGCAAATAGCAAATGTTGAAGAGTCATTGCTGGGCTAATGGCATGATAGTGGATCTGATACCAGAAAGAGTAAATATATCAACAACGAATTGTAAGATAGATTCTCAGCGCCTTTTTAGGCAGTGGATGACAGGGTTGCTGCAAGTTAATTCAAACAGATGAGAGTTTGGCACTCATAGCATCTAATAGATGACAGTGTATCAATTCCAACTTGAAGAGTTGCTCAAACAATACTTGCGAGGAAAACTGGTCAAAGTGCTATTCTTACAACAGTGTGGCTTGAAAGCAAGCATTCTGCCGATAGGGCGATGGCCACGGTATACCACTGAGAAGGGCTTAATAGGGATCGTTGGGTCAGTGGCATATCCATCCGATTGTTTATCAAAACGCCCAGCTCAACGATCTTGTAGAGAAATTTCAATAGTATCTGAAGGGTGTCATCGTCCAAGCATATACCAGTTTGTTTTAACTTGCAATCGCTGATCGTTTGAGCCTCAATGCCAAATCTTCACAAGCAAGTTTCGGCTTGAAGTCTGTCACAACGTCGCACAGCATCTCATCTCAGTCAGGCTTACAGATAGCCATAGTCTGTTTCTAGTTTGTCTTACTGAGAATGATAATACCTTTATTAGTCGTGCAGCAGCTTATAAAACGGTAGAATATCCATGTCGATATTGACATAGCAGCCCGAGCCCTTTCCTGTAGAACCTCAATTGAAGGATAGTTGTATGTGATGTATCGAGCAATACCTGAGGCAATAAAGTGTCAGAAATTGAATTATGTGTGGGGGACTCAATGTAACTTAACTGAGAAATGTCTAACTGGAATAGACAAAGATAACTATTCAGATTAATTTCTTAGGAAGCTATGAACAAGTCCTTCCTTATGTCTTTTCACCTTCCCCTCTCCATCACCCTGACAAAGAAACGTTCGGATTCTTTGTTTCTATCGATGAAATAAAATCAGTCGCGTGGCAAAGAAAAAGTGATGACATCGATACTTTTTAATTTTAATTTTCTTTATTACATTTTAATATTAATATTAATGCAAACTATAACAATTTTCGCCTTTCAAAATCATGTACCGATCATCCCAGCCTTGTGTTCGTCAATTGCCCAACATATCACAATGCCGACTAACTCGCCCATCTCATTCTCTTCCTTTTCATGCCGTCCCAGCTAATAATACAACAAATGCTCGTCTGCGTTTTGCTCCTTCACCTACTGGCCATTTGCACCTGGGAGGTCTTCGAACCGCACTTTTTAATCACATATTGGCCAAAAAATGGAAGGGGAAATGGCTTTTGAGGATTGAGGATACAGATAGAGTCAGTTGACAGTGTATCACTGAGTATAGGAATGCTCATGTTAGCCAATAGGCAAGATATACTGAAGGTGCAGTGGAAAGTGTGAGGAGTGCTCTGTTATGGGCCGGCTTAGAATATGATGAAGGAGTAGGCGTCGGCGGGTCTTTTGGTCCTTATGCTCAAGTTCGTGATTTAAAATCGGAATGTTGAAGAAAGCTTAGTAATTTTTGCAGTCAGATAGACTAGACATCTATCATCATTACACAAAAGAGCTTCTGTTACGAGGCGAGGCATATGAATGTTTTTGTTCCCTGCAGGAGTTGGAACTCATCAAATTATCCTTGACAAAGCAAGGTTTACAGCATAGTTATGATGGACGCTGTCGACATCTTTCTGAAGAGGAAGTAACTCGAAGGAAACGTTTAGGGCACAAGTATATTGTACGATTCAAAGTGCGTGGTCTCCTACGGAAAAGGTAGACTGAAGTGAAAGTGGCTCAAGCTGCACGTATAGAATACTCCAGGAAAGCTCGATTTTCCGCCTGATATGATATTTGGCGACCACCAACCAAATGCCGTCATTGGCCCTGATGATTTCGTACTGCTCAAATCAGACGGCTGGCCTACATACCACCTGGCTAGTGTCATCGATGACCATTTGATGGAAATCACACATGTGCTTCGAGGAGAAGTGAGCACGATAATGGTTATGTAGTACGTGCGCTAAAACGTTTTACTATAAGGAATGGCTTCCTTCCATTCCCAAGCATCATAGGCTATATCAAGCCTTCGGATGGGTTCCTCCTCAATTCGCGCACCTTCCCCTTTTGTGTAACCCTGATGGAACTAAGTTAAGCAAAAGACGTGGTGATACTTTTGTACAGCATTACAAGGTCGGTATTATCTCCACTCGAAACAGAGAGTCTGATTCTGTTATAGAGATTGGGTTATGAGCCTGAGGCTCTTCTCAACTTCTTAGCCTTGATGGGATGGGATTATCATTCCGCTCTGGAATCCTCATCTCAGCTCAATCTGGATCCTCATCTCCGCATTGACGGTCACTCGCTGTACGAGCTTTTTACTCTCCCTCAACTTATCGCGGCTTTTGACCCTTCACATATCAATCATCGGAAAGCCGCTGTCAATCAGAGCAAATTAGATTTTCTGAATAAACTACACTTAAGGAGAAAGGCGGGAAGGTTAGATAAGGGTGGGTTGATAGTTGAAGTTGGCAAGATTAGCCATAGACACGATACGACCGAAAGAGATATCCTTGTGAAAAGGTTTCAATCGTTGTTGCGCGAAGAAACAGCCTTAAAAGGTTGCAAATCAATTGACGATCTAAATTTTGTGGGCAAAGTTTTTGACGCTGAACTAGTAAGTGGTCATATAAATATGGAGAACGCTGAAACATCTTTTGGTAGCCGCGGACGACCATCCTACCTGAGATGCCATTACATTCCATCTTTTACTTCTTATCTCCTACATACACTTGTCAGGAATCCCAGTCGATTCTGAGTACTCTCAATCTTCGTCTCTACTGTAAATCTCATACTTTCAGTCGCTTCTGTATATGATTACTGACAACGGGAAAGGCCAATATGCTCATCTTTTCGCTGATACCCTTGAAAGTCATGCAGATGCAGCCAGTGGCGTTGATGAAGATCTTGTATGGAGTGTTATTCGCAAAATAATGGAAATATCTGGAGCAACGAAGAAAAGCCAACTGTTAATTCCTATCAGACACGCTTTGACAGAGAGAAGAGTGAGTATATATTTGCGCATGATATGTCACCTTTGCAAGAGATAACGAGTGATTCAGCAAGGGCCAAGTATTCCTGAACTTGTTGTTGTCCTTGGTCTCGACGAAAGTTTAAGTCGACTAAGGAGAGGTGAAGAGTTCGTTCGCAATCAAGATTTAGCCCGTAGAGAACGGCATAATGAGTAACATTTTGATTCGGACTCAACCTGTGTTAGTCTTTAAATTTACAATCGTATGCATAAGTGTGTCGTGAAAGTATATCATGTCTGACAAATGACTGCCAAATATAAGCAAAGCTACAAAAGAATCATACTGGACCCAAACAAAAAGAAGAAAATAATAATCAATCACACTTTCGCTCATTGCTCCGCCCAACACGATTGCGATCATTCATTCCCACCGAGTTTCATTAATGCTTTCAAGCTTTTTGCAACCCCAAAGCTTGCACTAGCAATCTGCTGCCTCAAGTTTTTCTCGAAGCCTTGTTGACCACCTTGTTTACCCATTTCCTGAGCTTCGCTCAATTTGTTGGTATTGGTAACCAGATCTCTCAATAAATCATCCCCTTGTGCCCTCAATGAGCTGGGAAGAGCATTTGTAGATACAGCTACGATAGACGATGCTATAGCAATAACTTCCGAGAGGTGCTCGTTCAAAGCTGAAGGCGACGAGTTTGTGCGGATGGAGGCAAGAAGGTTTTGAATCGAGTTTACAAGCAAAGATGATTGGGCATTCAAATATGGTCTCAGATCCTCCCACTCTCGTCCGTCATCATCTCTATCATCTTGTATCACTTCAACGGCATTGAAAGACTGGGCCGAGCCAAGTGCAGTCATAGGGCCATTGCTACTTGCGGTCGCCGTAGATCCTAAGCTTTCCCTTTCGTCCTTGCGCACGCCGTCAATAGGACGACTAGGTGTTTTCGATTCCACGAAGGCGTTAGGTGAACGGTCAGTCATTAATGTAGACTTCCGGTCAAGTTCAAAAGAATCAGAGCGGGAAGTTGAAGTGGAATGAAAAGAGTCCATGCGACGATTGGTTGGTTTTGAATTTTGAGGGCCGGTCGACTGCGGAGTAGCGATGAGAGGAAGGCTATGCGTGGGTGGAGATGCCACAGACACGGGTGTAGAAACCGGATTAGTTGCAGACTGGGGCTGTGAAGCGACAGATGGGGATCGATAAGAGCTAGGAGGAACGGAGCCATCGGGCTTAGCTGTGAATAATTCTGTGGGATTTGAGGTCCTGCTGGAATCATGCTCCACATCATTTCTTGAAGCCGGCCTCGAAGTTCCTCTGGCATTTTGTTTCTCCGGTGTAGGCTGATTGATCACGACTTCTGGTCCTCTACTTTCAAACCGTCTTTCCGCCCGACTCTCTGACCTACTCTGAGAACGCTCTCCAGTTCCACTATCAGATCTGCTTTCGGAACGATAATTGGTTTCCCACGTCTCATTCACTCTCTCTGCGTCTCTATCTCGATCAACCGTCTCTTTAATGTTTAAATGACTACTAATCCTCTTTAAATCCTTGTTGCTTCGCCTGATTTTGAGAAGCTTGATGATTTCCACAACGTTAGCGCTCAAATGACCTGCAGCGGCATCAAGCAAAGAGACTGGGGAGAGGCCCGAGGCCATTGCGTGATTACGAGCAACCTGCATGAGGTTGTTGAGACGGGTGGTGGATTCGTACTTAAGGGATTCGAGACGGGAAACATTGACATCGAGATTAGGCTTCGCCTCAAAGGTTTTGACGTCTTTGCCTATGGATGTGATTGCTTCAACTATGGCCTTCATAGCGGGCAAAACACTAGAGGGAGCTGATGACCTTTTGACAACTGTTAGGAGGACCATGCTTCGCGAATTAAAGTGGACTTACCTGGCCGCAGAAAGCAAATTGTCAATGGAACTCTGGAAGTCTGAGACATTCACATCGGTTATATTGCCATCCGGAGAAGCAGGAAGATGATCGTCTGTGACAGGCTTGACAAGTGTTGCAAACATTGTAGAGGTAGCTTCACAAGTTCGAGTTAACGCTAGCCCATTTATAAAGACATTTGCTCAACACACCTTTTAAATTACGAAGCTCAACTCTGACAGCATCATATTTTCGCTTATATTCGGAGACTTTCTTCTCCATCTGATTAATATGTGCAGCATCATGCTCCCGTTCAGCTACAAGCTCATCATTGCGCATTGAAAGCACATTTATCTCATCTACAAGAGATTGGAGCTCATCCCTGATGTCGCCCACAGCTTGCTGTGTAGCTATATCAACACAACTCTATATTTTCCGTCTTGCTAGGAACTCACGCTGCCGTCATGAACTCTTCCGACTTCGTCCTCAAGAACTGCCTTCTCGTTCTCCAATCGTCTACATTCATCCTCTAGCTGTTCACACCTTTCTCTCCATTGGGCGATATCTTGTTCAGCACTAACATTAGTCTGATCAATATGCTGTCTAGCAGCATCCGTTTGATCCCTAGCTAGATCGAGGTCATGTTGTAGAGCGCGAATAGTTGAAGCATGCGTTGCAGCTTGCTTTTTAAGAACTCTCACTTCCTCATCCCGTTCCAGTCTCATTGTCCGTTCTTGATTTTCGGCCATTTTTGCCTCATCCCGATCTTGCTCAGCAGCATATAACCTTTTATCGAGTCCGGATATCTTAAGGTCATATTCAGATCTCAATTTTTTTTCTCTTTCTTCATTCAATGAAGTATGACGATTGTCGAAACCCGACTCCTGACGGCTATCCGACCTTGCCGAATTTGGATTGGAACGACTACCAGGTCGTACAGTATTCCATGACTTGTCACCATCTCTGGATGGCGTAATACCATATGATGAAGAATCCCTCCCGGAGCTTTCTCCACGAGACACAACACTTGTTCTCATCATGTCAACAGTGCTATCCCGCGCATATGGTACCTCGATATCTTCTTCTCTCAGTTTGCTTTTGCTAGGAACGACCACATCATTTGTAGCGGCCATAGCATTACCTCTTGTCTTATTGCTCGTGCCTCTATCATCAAGAAACTCCTCCTCTGGCTCGCTCTGCTGCTGGCGACCATTTTTGTCAGTAGAAGGCCGAGAACGATGTGTGCTAGTGGACATGTTGCGAGATCCCTGGCGCTGATGAGTTGAAGACGACATCAGACGAGACGCGCTGGTTGGCGGTGGAGTAGGGGATGACCGGGTAGATTGAGTACGAGAATGCGAAGAAACCGAGGGCCGGGGTCCTGGCGCTGGCGGTTCTTCGTAGATAGGCTGAGCCTCTTCACGATCGAAATCTGGGAAACGTCGCCGCAATTCATAAAAGACGTCACTGGCGAGATCTTTGAATCTATTGCTGGGAAGTGTTGCCAGCTTTTGTCTAGCTTGGTTTCGTTTAGGATGAAAATCTTCCCGTACTGGTAAGAAAGGAGCTAGAGCAATATCTGGTCAAACCATTTCTGATGCAATCACAACCAAACTCACTTATCCCCTCTTCTCCATTTTCAGCAGCTATACGTCGTACGAGCTCATCGTAAACATCGGTAGAAAGCTCCTGAAACTGCAGTTTTGTCAAGCGAGTGAGTTTCTCTCGAGCAGACGCTCTCGCCGAAGGAGACTCTGATTGCACAAGATTCAGAGCTGTTCCAACGACGCGTACAAACCCACCCACCTCTTTCAATCCATGTCTTTAAAAAATCTTTTAGCGCTTTCCAATGCACCCTTGCCACCTCTCTACTTTCTCCTTTCTTCTCACTCGTTTTTAGACCAGATCCGCTTCTCGATGGCGCACTGGCTGAACCGTAGGCTGAGGATGTTGCGGACAACTGTCGATTGGGTGGCGCTCCGGAAAAAGATTGTGAACCATACTGGGAATAGCCTAAGGATGAAGGTGTAGTCGGTGAGGGGGAAACAGGATAGGATGGGGCAGCAAACGGTCTTGGAGTGGCCATTGACATGGAACTTGATGTATTTCAGTGAAAAAGACGTGAATTGGGTATAGTTTGAGGATATATATCAACAAAAGTCGTTGGCGGTCGTCCTTATTGAGCGTACTGCTGTTGGATGGAATGCTATGAACTACGCATTCTTTGAAGATGGAAATATAAATAAATAAACAATGAAAAGAAAGAAAAGAAGTAAAAGAAAGAAAAGATCGAATAATTCGCGGCCCTTTTCTTTTTATTTATGTTTTTATAAATAATTTTAAAGTTGTGTTTACATTTACAACGACTAACCATTATTCTATACATTTTGCTGACCCACTACAGCCAGATGGAGCGTAGAAGTTGTTTAAAGGGGTTGAAAGACATTGGTAAGTATGCTTTCCTTTGGCAAACTCTATGCTGAAACACTCATTGTCAGGCAAATACAAACCAGCAAGTCATTTGGAGGCATATAGACATATTTTGGCCTCACAAGTGATTGGGTTGTGGAAATGGATGGAGGTTTACATGATCTGTTGATCAGCCAAGAACAAGAGTGGATTATTCTGAATTGACATTCTGACAAAAGTAGCTCACAAGGCAGATGTTTGGCTGTAGAGCGAGGACGAGTATTCGTACAACTCGCCTGACGATGAGCATAGCGCCAAGAGTGTGGGTTATTCAAGATAGCGCAAAGACGATGTAGGTTTGCAGCAAGACCTCAACATTGGCATTGGAAAGACCAGTGACGGGCCTCGGACGTTGGCGAGCTCAAGGAAAACAAAAGGCAGAGACGCTCTGCAAATCTGGCCAACACTCTCGTAAAGAGTGGATTAAGTCAGAGAGGATGCCGCCGCTGGCAGACCCCATCAGTTGTTTAACTATGCGACTATATCCAGCCATTTGAAGGCGATTGATGGCCGCAACGCTGGGAATTCTAGGCAGGATGAACTCCAAGGCGTTGATTTGTTGAGGGGTAACATTTGCCTGGCAATAGAAGATAGAATAAGCGTAACGCTTGATGATTTTGAGTTCAAATTGAAGCGTCTGTGATATTATATCCTACAAGAACCTGTTTGGATTTATCCATTTGGATATAATTCACAACAGAACTGGAGGTAGTGCTCTCCATGTCTTGAGCTGGGAGGGTTTGATTTATGATAGGATTGGCTATTCTCCCCCAAGCAAGCTACCATGCAACCACAAGAAACTTCTCAACTGATTATCACTGGTGATGGTGCTCCTTTTTCAGAATCATCAACAACTGACACTATATTGTTGGGAGAGGGGAGACACGGATATTCGACATGCAGGAGTACCTGTCAGTTTCAGTTTGACAGCAATCCCAACTGAACGCTAGCAACTCTTGTTGGGCAATTTCATCAAACCTATATAAGACGAGTATATCGAATCATGTTTGCCATTTCTAGAGCCATAGTGGAATTATATCAGGCGAGTATATGACCGATCCCAAACAGTACAATCAGCACTTGTCTTGATAGACATCAGTCATCCCTCTTTGTCTTCGCGAGTCAGACAACCCTTTTCGGGATGGACGCAACTATAGTAGAATCCTTATAGCTGATGCATTCATGTTTCTTCGTCGGCCTAGTACAAGAGGATCTAGCTTATCCATCATGCGCTCACACAGGTCAAGCCGATCTTGTTGGGCAACTTGAGCTTAGACTACAGGCAAACACAGAGCAGATCAAGTCGAAAGAATAACAAAGAGCGAGTTGTTGCGAGTCTTATCGGTGATCTGTCGAAAGAACTCCTTGCAGTTACTACACAATACTTTTGACTCTCTTCAGACCTTTTCACCAACACCCATATAAGTGGAACATTTGTGACTAAAACAACCTTCATTACCGCTCACAACTTTGCATACACAAGACATCGACACACTCCACGACATTCAGCCACCAGACAAATGCAGCTCGTCATAGACAACCCTCAGACTAAAAACACAAGCGATTATTCTACAATGAACCAAGCAGAATCCCCATAACCACCGAAACGCAATGTCAATGTCACTGTCACACAATCATCTAAGCAACCACTTCATCCATTGCCACATTTCGCCTCCGCCAAGAAGCAGACAGCCTTCTAACCATCTTGACAGGCTTGGTTATACTTGCGCCCAACACATCTACTGCTGACAAACGCGATTGTCTTGAGCTAGACCTAGAAAGACTGTCACGCTGAGGCGAGACGGAAGCAGTTTCTTGCATGACAGAGCAAGAAAGACCGAGTATATCTGTCTGAGAGCGGCGCAAAACATGAGTATGTCGGATGGGCCCGTTCATCGACCCAACGGCAGGAGGCAGCACTCTATGGGAATGATTTGACAGACAAACCACCCTACCCTCTTGGTCAAATTCAGTAGCCAGTCTTCCTGTTGACGTAGCTCGTATGACCATCGGAGCGTTCTTGCGGGCTGAGGCAGACCTCGACATTGGCCGATGAGGCTTCTCGACTATAGCACTTGGGGGCAGAGTAGGAGTCTTTGGGTGAGAACACAACCAAACCTTTTGACAAGGTGCCTTGACGACCACGTTCTCATCCTTTTCCGCGGGAGCGAGTACATCAACTGCCACCGGTAGAGACTCGCGAGAGATGTACTGGGCAGGCTCAGCGACGAAACTCGTTGGCGATACAGGCGCAGAACTGGCCTTTGACAGCTCAACATTGCCCAATTTTGTATATCTCTCTTGTCGCATGGCAGGGCTGGACACTATTCGAGCTAGCTCAGACGAAGATGCAGGTCTCGCATCTGGTAGAGTTTGGTATGGAGGAGTGGAAGCAAACCACCGACGAGGCAAAAGCTTGGATGAGGGTGTCAACGAAAGACAGCGAGGTGTTTCTCTTGTCTTTTCACCCTCCAAATAGGATACAGTTCTGATATATGAACCGTAAGCAGTAATTAACTCCAAAGCACTGTTCATACCTACACTCTGCGTTTTAATCCATCTTTGAGGTTATCTATAACCAAGGGATAGGTTTCTGCCATGATACAAGAGCTTTTCAAGTAACGAGCTGATATTGTTGGACGATAAACTGGCTTGGTAGCGGCGTAGGCAGCAATCTTGTTCAAATGTCAGCAACTGGCAAAAAAAAACAACCCTCCAAGCGACCCAGATTATATACCCACCTTGTTCTCTCATCGTTGGGTCACTCCACAGGATGGCGACAGAAGCTCAAGGCGTGGTTGTCCCCTTTGACAAACTATTTGATAGCTGGGCGCAAAGTGTATCTTGACAACTACACATCTTGTGCTACTGTCCACACAGGCGAATCAAGAGAAAAGCATAAAGGACAAAATTATTCCGTCAAGCAGCGTTCACTCTTGGTTTTAGCTGTACTTGTTTGTGGCTGCATATGTGTGTGAGCTTACATCTGAGCCCAGCAATACTTGCAGAAAGCAATAAGCTGATGAAGCGTAAATATGTCATGGGAATGTAAAAGGAAAAAAGTACAATATCAGAAAATAATTCAATTGTAAGATCATCTGTCGTTGCCGCCCATCAAAAAAGGGCGTCAAGGTACTCTTCGACACACCCATTGTCCAGTACGCCCCTTGTTCCCAACTTTATCTGCTTTTCTATTCATAGTGCTTCGAGAGACATGACTGGGAACAAACATGGGCAAAGGGAAACATGGTGCATTCCAAACTGCTACAGACGATTTACTTGATAAGACCAATACGACAAATCTTTTTGAAACTTTCCATTTTTGGCACAAAAGCACGCTCACGCATTGTATGTAGAAGATGAGACATTACCAGAGGTAGCAGTCCACTTGACGTGAACATCCTCATTCTCTTTAAGGTGATCGTTGCCGTATCCGGGAACCACTCGGAAAGTGTGGGCTACAAACGTGTCAGGATTGTCTCGACATGTGTCTTTTCCAACATACCTCCAAAGTAGTCTCGCTGAGCCTGGATGAGGTTAGCGGGGAGGGTCTCGGTACGGTAGCCGTCAAAGAAGGACAAGGCGGTGGTGTGAGCAGGGATAGGAATACCCCAAAGAGTAGACTGGGCGACGACTCGCCTCCATCCGGGTTGAGCCTTTTCAAGAGCTTTGGTGAAGAAGGGAGCAGTAAGGAGATTTTCGAGCTCAGGGTTTTGTCGGTAGGCAGCAGTGATGTCGGAAAGGAAGACAGACTGCAAAAATCAGTGGTTACCTCTTACAATTATATGCTATTCACCTTAATGATACAACCACCTCGCCACATGGCAGCGATACCGGCATTGTTCAAATGCCAGTCATTGACCTTGGCAGCCTCTCGCATAAGCATAAAGCCCTGAGCGTAGGAAATAATCTTGGAGGCATAAAGAGCCTGCTCAAGATCGCTGATAGAGTGTGAGATAACAGTTATTCCATTCAACCGGCTTAACTCACTCGATGAATTGTTGCTTATTTCCCTTGAGGGCCTCCTTAACGGGGCCAGCAATGACCTTGGAAGCCCTGACACGCTCGTCCTTGATGGCAGAGAGACATCGAGCAAAGACAGCCTCACCAATGAGAGTGACAGGTATACCGTTGTCAAGGGCATCAACAGCGGTCCATTTACCGGTACCCTTTTGGCCAGCCTTGTCAAGGATCTTTCGAACCATGGGAACGCCATCAGTATCCTTGAATCTGAGAATGTCTCGGGTGATTTGGATGAGGAAAGAATCGAGAACACCACCGTTCCACTAGACAGTGTCATGACTATTGGTCTTTGTCATCACACAAACACTCACCTTTTCGAAAATGTCTGCAATCTCGTCCTCGTGAAGTTCAAGACCACGCTTCAGGATGTCATAGGCCTCAGCAATGAGTTGCATGTCTCCATACTCAATACCGTTGTGAACCATCTTGACATAATGGCCAGAACCAGTCTCGCCGACCCAGTCACAGCAGGGTTCACCCTGAGCCTGAGCAGCGGTTTTCTCTGCAAAAAGCATCAGTACCGCGTCCGACAAAATATCCAAATACTATGCATACGGAAGATTTCCTTGATGTGGGGCCAGGCGGCGTCAGAACCACCGGGCATAAGGGATGGCCCGTTTCGAGCACCTTCCTCACCACCAGACACACCGGAGCCAACAAACAAAAGACCCTTGGCCTCGAGTTCATGAGTTCGGCGGATAGAATCGGGGTAATGGGAGTTACCACCGTCAACGATGATGTCTCCCTTCTCGAGGTAAGGCTCAAGCTGAGCGATAAAGTCGTCGACGGCTTTGCCAGCCTTGACAAGGAGAATGATCCGCCTAGGTCTTTTGAGCTTGGAGCAGAACTCCTGGACAGAGTGAGCGCCAATGATATTGGTGCCTTGGTACCATTAGCTAATGTCCAACTGATGAACAAAAGTCTTACCCTTGGCCTCGTTTTCAAGGAAATGGTCCACCTTGGAGACAGTTCTGAGTTACTGAATGAGCGACAAAGCAGCAACATCACCATCAACTTACCTGTTGTAGGCGCAAACCTTGAAACCCTTGTCGTTCATGTTGAGAATCAAGTTTTGACCCTACCATTCAGTCAGAAAAAAAGACACAAATGAATGGCCATTTTGATGATTCCGCTGGCGGCTCCCATCTGGTATTGCGGACATATGCAACTTACCATGACGGCCAAACCGATAAGACCAACGTCTGCGCTGTTACTGGTGTCAGCCTGTGCACTCAACCGCATACATATGAATAGCAGCTCTCCATCAACGGCGGGATGAAGGTTAAGAGTACCGTTCGTGGTGCGCCATATGTCACTCACAGATCAGAAGACATTCTGGTGACACTTTTCGTATATTACTTTAGAGATGGAAGAAGAAAAAAGAAAGAAAAAAGAAAGAAAAAAGAAAGAATAGAATAAAATAAAACGAAATGGAATGAAAGACATGACGGGTCGCTCCTGTTCAGGGTCCGTTCGTTCTGCCGCAGAATCCGAAAACTTTGATGCCGTCAGTGGCACGCCTCTTCATTGTAACCGAAGGGCCGTCCAACTGGTATAGTAAGGAAACAATGGATGCATATGGATTTTGTTCTAGATGAGCTCCGGCGTATGCATACGAGTCATCCACTGGATTCAAAAGTATCCACATCGTTGCTCCAACAGCAATCTCAGCGTTCCGAATCTCATCGGACCGATGCCAGGGAGAGAGGCCACCTGGCGTATCACCGTCTGTTGCCGATATCCTAGCATTCTAAGGTGCTACGCTTCAAGTTTGATAGCGGCACTAAGCGGAAGCCATGGATGTTGATGCAGCGCAAACCGACGCACCCTCGGTCTTGGGTGATGCCTATTCACAATCTGCCAGACCTGACAAGACAACAGTTACTGCATCTCGGACAGCTCTCTTGTTCTCCAACTCTTTGGATACTCGCTGTTTTTGATTCTCTAGCTCTTCTTTTTCCGTGCAAAGATGTGCCAGCACCGTCTGCAAACCGGCGACCTCGGCCTGTAGCCCTGCGACCTTGGTCATGTTGCTCAAGACGTCTACCTTTAACCCGTGATGATCGTCCATCACAGGTTCTCGGCCGGTTTTCAGTTTTTTGAGCGCCATAGACCTCTCTAAAAGCATCGTTTTGGCATTGGTAAGCTCATGTTGGAGCTTGGATATGTACATGTAGTCGACGCCTGTACCCGTCATTGCCAATGTGGCAGTACTAGGAGGGGGTGGAGAATGCACAGGATCAACAGGGGGGATTGGGTCAACTGGTAGATTGGATGTCTGCGAAGACAGCAACGATTGTATCCGTTCCCGAAGCCTTGAATTCTCTTCTTGCATGTTGGCAACGTTGAGTTCGAGAGTCATTCTGGTGGATGTGTTTAATAGCATGTCAGTGGAAATACTGGGAAACTTACTGCTCGTTCTTCCTCTTGTTACGACTCTTTTCTGCTGCCTTTCTGTTTTGTGCTCTCTGTCTCTCCTTTTTTTCCTCTGCAGTCAATCCCTTGGCACGCCCACTGACTGGTGGCCCAGCATCTGGGATTTGAGCCACCAGCTGCGAATGGAGCGTGGCTTGAACCTGAGACTTGGGTTCTGAGTTCAAACGAGCTTGTGGATTGATATGTGCCTCATCTTCTTCCAGTGATTGCTCCATCTCAGTCCTTTCTTCTCCATGCGTTGTATCCTCACGTTCCACTTGTTCCGCATGCGCTTCCTTGTTATCACCTGGCACGCGCTGTTGTCCATGATTTTGTACTTCTTGTTCTAGATCCTGCTCTGTCATTATCACAAACTCTTCCTCGTCTTCATCCGTCTCGTCTTGATGCACATCTTGACTTTGTCCTTTTTCATGCTGATTTGAGTGCCCAACAGATGATGAGAATGCTGCTTCGACTTGATCAAGTATATGATTGTAATCCGCAGAAGACATGTTAATTGATAACGAAGAATGTAAAAGATTTGCCACGTAAAAATGTGACGTGGTTAAAAAATAAAATAAAATAAGTGATAGTGAAAATGAGATATATAAGGGAGAGAGTTTACGTAATTAGGGAATAGCAGATGACATCAGTCAGTTGCTGCATTGTGAGGATATTCAGTTATTGAATAGAAATTTTGTATTCTTAACTATATTTCAGGAATAGATATATATAAGATGCCCGTAGAACACAAATCAAACAGCATCGTTCTCGCTCATCATTCAGTCAGTGGACTCTGCTCCGTTCACATACGGCCTGACTGATTACCGTTTACATCAGGGATCCAGCGCAGAAATTCAGTAAGGATGGCAAGAAAAGTGTGTATGGAGAGAAACTGATACCGTCTAAAGACTGTATGGTGCTACCGTTACTTCGTGGAAACAAGGCGGGAAAGAACGGATGTTTGTAAGCTCCAAATCTGCCTTGGATGGTTCTCGTGCTGTAAGTCTACTCGTTCAAGAATACTTTCTAATTTGCACTAACAAGGTATGCGGTAGATTCGCGGCGGGATTCCAATCGTGTTTGTACGTAAAAAAAAGCTCCTCCATATGTTCAAATCTCAAACTCTTTAGCCGATTTTTGGTTCACCTCCCGTCTCTCCTCCAGAGTACGCAGCTCTCAGCTCCCATGGATTTGTTCGAACTTGTCCTTGGTCTCTCGAATCTACCGTCATGGACAGGCCCGAGGGAGTTTCTGTTCGCCTCAGTCTATCATCTTATCCCTCTACTTTCCCTCACCAATTTAAGCTCAGTTATGTTGTAACCCTCACCGAACACCAACTCAGTACTGATCTGCATGTTGTTAACTCTGGTAAAGAAGACTTCATCTTCCAGGCCTTGCTACATAACTACTTGGCAGTACCTGACTCTAGCAAAATTAAGATTACTGGAATTGACAAGGGGACTGTTTACGCGGACAAGGTTTTGAATTTCAAGATTCAGGAGTGGGATGGTAGTGCTCTTGTCATTGATCGTGAAATCGACCGGTGAGGTTGTTTGAAAAAGGAGAACGACAAGTACTGATACATAGCGACAGAGTCTTCCAAAAGGTCCCTTCACAAGAAATTGTGGTTGATGATGGCACGGGATCAGGCTACAAGGTTCACTTCCGTGGCTTTGAAGAGTACGTAGAGAAATCACCATCTGCCTACAAACTTGGCTGAGTTTTATTGCAGCTGTACTATTTGGAACCCTCAAGAGACCTCTGGCAGTAAAATGTCTGATATGGAAGACAAGGGCTGGGTAAGTAGGGCTGAACATTATCACCTAAGCTAACTGTATGGTGACTCTTGATAGGAGAAATATGTCTGCATCGAGCCTGGCTATGTTCGAGAGTTCAAGAGTCTACAACCCGGAAAAGAATGGATTGGTATCCAGACTATCACTGCTCTCTAGGGCTTTATACGGCCTCAAAGTCGGACTAAGTTGTAATATAATAAATAGGTCGTAAATCATGAACATAAATCGAACGTATTATGCATTTCTTCTTAAATAAATAATAATAAGTCTTTACAACAGTACTCTAATAATTTGTTATTGAGGATTTGGCTACAGAAACCCAGAACATTCGAAAGATATATTTTACGTAATAGTACCCCTGGAAATTCCTCACTGGAATGTTCAAAAACAATTGTTGTATCTTACATGTCAACATTTTTCTTTTATCTTTATACCATAGTTGAACAAAACACAAATTTTGAAAATGGCTACTGCTCACCCAGAAATCTCTTATGCAGAGCGATCATCTGCTTCTGAACCTGAAAAGGTGAGCTCTGTTATCTACTTGGCCTAGTCCATAAATTAATGAGATAACGCAGAACATCATCTTCTTCACCATCAATGCTCCTGATATCCAGGGAGAACCCAAGCTGGACATTAAGCCTACCGAAATCATCTTTGCGGCCAAATCTGGCGAGTAAGTCAATTGCCTTTTACAGAATATAGATAATGATGTGTCATAGCATCTCCAAGGGCATCCCCGAGAAGGAGTTTGCCTTTAACCTTCAACTTTGGGGTGAAATCATCCCCGAAGAGACCAAAAAGGTTACTACCTCTCGAGCGATTGTTCTTGTCCTCAGGAAAAAGGAGGCTCAGGCTGAGTATTGGCCTCGATTGACCAAAGAGAAGCCTAACAGAAACTGGATAAAGACTGACTTTTCCAAGGCAAGTGGAAGATCATCGTTTTATGCTCTGGTTTGCTCATGTGCTGGGTAGTGGGTCGACGAAGACGAGCAGGAAGGGGCTAAAGAGTAGGTATTGATTCAGACAACCTCTATCAGGGCAATAGTTGATGTCTTTCAGCCTTGATGCTGATATGGATATGGGCGGCATGGGTGGTATGGGCGGTATGCCAGGTATGGAAGGTATGGGCGGTATGGGTGGCATGGGTGGCATGGGTGGCATGGACTTTGTAAGTGTGACAATGTGTTTGAAGTATTAGGGCTTGACGCTGGTTCTAGTCCAAAATGATGGAACAAATGGGGGGTATGCCAGGTATGGGTGGCATGAACGACATGCCCGAGGATCTTGACGAAGACGAGGATGACGATAATGACGACAACGAGGCGGCCGATACCAATGACAAAAAGCCCGAGGAGGATAAGACGGAGACCAACGTGAATTAAAATCCCATTGATCTTTGATCCATATTAATTTTACCTAGCTTGAAAATGTTGAGTAGAAAGAAACAAGATTGCGGAGAAAGATGAAGACAATTGCAAGCACAGGACCCGCATCTACGCTATTGAACAAAACTGGATTACTTGTGATTCGCTATGGATGCATAACATCTCGACCAGGATTTCAAGTATGTCTTTCAAACGTTGGCTGTGCAATTTTTTCGGCTCTTTCTGTGTTTCATTATTTTCACTCAAGCATTCATCTTGTCTGTATGACAGACCAAGAACCAAAGCACGACACTTTTTGCGTCGTGTATGTCAGTAAACATTATCTTTAGAGATCACCCTTGGCTCTAAATGCAGGTAATGGTAACAGTGAGATTGTGATCTTGGCTGATACATATCTGGTCACTTTTATACGACTGGTAGATAACCCACAAAGAATAAGAGCAAAGTGCCAGGAGAGAAATTGACATTGACATACACCGAAATGGCATTCTTAAGATTGCAGCCCGTATTCCTTGAGGTGGGCTTCCCGTACTTCCGCAATCTCTATATATTCTTCCAATTTGGCCAACATTAAGGGCCGAACTCCATCTTTCTGCTTGTTGATCATGTCCTTCAGTAATCCTTTTACTCTTTTGGATCCTGCTACGTTCCACTGAACTTTGGCACAATTCTGCGACACATCGATATACTGATCGTTGCCGACATGCTGCAAGCATTTGCCTGTACACAATTCTTCGAGTCGTGTCATGATAGTTTCAGCAATATCCTTGTGCAGAGAGTAAAGTGTTTGCCGTCTCTTTTCCGGCCAATGAAAGTCGACTACCACCTTGATGTATTGGCACCCTGGCCACCATAACGGTGCAGTCCAGACACACTGCAAGGCATTTGGATTTTCCAAAGAGTCCGTGAATCTCGATGGGATGACATAGGTCAAGATACGAGGCTGAAGGTCGTCTCGCACAAGGTGGTTCAGACGTCTACCAAACCTGGTGTATCCTCGATCCACCACTGAGGTGTTGCTGCCATCAATAAAACAAGCCAGCTCTTCAAACCTGTCGCCAAGTTGTGGAGCAAAATAGAGAGGATTATCTGGTGGCTGATAAGATCCCTGTCCAGCTCCATCCTCGCCTTGTAAGGCATAACAATCCAGGTCCACTCTTTCCAACATAGGTAGCAGCCTTTTCCACTTGTTATACAGCTCTCCAATGGCTTCTAAGCCTTCTGGATCAACGATTTTTATGATGCGTAAGCTTTGAAGGGATTCAAGAGTTAGATGATGGCTGTCATCTTTGGCGTAAAGACCACGAAAGTTGCGTTCATTAATAATAAGAGGAGTGGTAACATCGCGAATACCACGAAAAACTTGCTGAGGAAAGCCAGCCTGTTTTCGGTCATAATCTTGCACTGCGCCACCGCGCAGAGAGCTGAGAGCCATGAGGATGATACTACGAGGTTAGTTAATTAGTGTTGGCGTGACCTGTCGCTCGCTTTATCCACTTACCAGAACTGATAGGATCAAGTATGAAGATTGATAGAAGCAAGAAGTCAAGGTAAGAGCAAAAAAGATGTAGCTGGTGAAGGACTAGAATTGTATAGCAAAAATATGGATTAATGCTGAGAGATGGGTAAGATTGATAAAGAATATATTTGCTTTTTCTTGCTGTCATATACTGACATCATAGCATCAAATTGTTGTTTCGAAAAAAAAGTGGAGGAGCTGGGAATTAAACCCAGCACCTTTTCAAATCAAAAAATATAATAAGGTTGCTAGGGACACACTGGGCCAAATAAGCTACACTCCCAAAAAGGAGATCTCAAAAGTTTATAAATAATATCACATAGGTGTGGTATTATATTAATGCAAGGTTGTAGCTATCTGACAGCACGAGAAGATTGGTCCTATACATGGAATCAGTGTTTGTAGAGGGTTAATCTCAGCTGAGAAATTAACAGCGAGTGTTACAAATAACTGACGTATGATGGCTTTTCAGCCTTTAATGCATAGCTTGTAAATATTCAAAGCAGCGATAGAGAAAGATGAGTAAAAACAACTATGAAATAAATGAAACTAATTAAAATATTAAAATATGATTGATTTACTTTGAAGTACTAACCTCGTTACGGTTACTTAGTGGTCACGTGATGGAGTTGGTCACCATACCTGTCTAACATCTATTGGGTGTCTTCACAGGAGGTCGGCGGTTCGACCCCGCCCGGGATCATTTTTTTTCTTGCTGGGATGCCTTATTATCTCCAGTCAGTAGAAAGCAGTTTCATGTAGGTACCACAATCGTCCAACTGCAAAGAGCATTTCTCGCGTTCGTATAAAACTTAGATTCGAACAAACATGATACATAAGCATTTACTATACATAACAATGTCTACAATACATAAAGGGGCCCAAAAGTGCGAAAAGCTTGTTCATACAGGCGAGCATGATATCGATTATACCACTGTAATAGTTGAGTTGAACTGTCCAATGAATATCGGCATTATTGAGATAACGACAAAGATTTATTCGAGCCTCGCACAAGTGTCAATGAAATGTTCCCACCAATCCTCTTTCAATCAAAACCAAGTCTTTATTTCAGTTCGGAGGGGAACATAACTTATCTCGCTTGTTTTCGATGAAGTTTCCGCGAACTGCATTCTGTCCAGTACTTTCTAAAGTTGGTCTACCTTGAAATCCGGGTCGAATAGTCATACTGCCTGAACCCAAGGCCATCACGTCACCTGGCATTTCATATTGAGGGCCAGCACGTTGCCGCTTGTTCTCTCTAGGATAGGAGACAGAGGAGAAACGATAGGAGTTATATATAGGCGATTCACCCGAAAAGGAGCGGGATGACGAAAGAGGGCGATGAAAGTGTTGTAGCGAAGGTTTGCAGGTGTCAGAATTGGGTTGCACTGGGGAGGAAGGAGTGGAAGTTGGAATGGTTGAAATAGAAAGAGAAGCGAAGGCAGTTGATGGCGATGATTCGGAAGAGAGATCTTCTTTATAAGGAGGAATAGGGGGTGTAATTGGGGTAAAATCATAACATTCCGGTTCCAAGACACAGTTTATATCCAGTTTGGGAGGGATATAAAGAGCAGTGTGGTAATCTGACGCCTTACTTGGGACAGATAGTAATGACAAAAGGCGTGAGTTTGGTAGAGGCACTGAAAAAGAACGACGTATATCTGATTCACACGATTGAGGTGAAATTGTAGTTGCGCTGTCATTTTCCATAGTATCATTGGTATGGGAAGTGGCACCATGTTCGAAATTTGTAAGAGGTATTGATCGACCACGTTGAAGCAGATTCACAGGGTAAAACTGTTGAGAATATTTGGTAATTAAAGAAGGGGGCTTTGGCTGAGATTCGCATAAGTAATTCTCAAGTAATGCTAGACAATGTCAACACGCGTATATCTGAAGTTAAGACTTACGAGATAATGTGGGAGCAGTTATGTTCATACCTTTGTTTCCTCCCAAGGCAGTTTCTTGTAGAGCAGTCGATAACCGCAATGTCTCCGAAAATCGCCCAGGCTGCTCATCACCAAACAGGCTGTCCATACTGTCGTTGAGATGCTTGTTGAGCCTTGGGCCACTATGTTGACCTTTTTTTTCTAATTGTCCAGGAGCTGGTACAACAGAATCCGATTTTCGACGACGATGTCCGCCAACAGCAGCCAGACTTTCTGCACGAGCTATCTGGAATAAACGCTGACGTGTTGCTTTCCAAGAGTGTTTCCATGCACGCTTTGTAGGAGATGTAGGGCTCCGATTGCGTGACCGATTTTGAAAGACTTGGGTTGTAATTTCATCAAGAGCAGCTGGTGGTGGAAGAGTGAAGGGTACATATTTCACATCAAGTGGATATGGAGGATGAACAAGATACTGCTTCACGTTAGTCAAACAAACTGTCGCGGATAGTCGTAGTCTTTACCCCTTGCAACAAGCCGTCTTCATTATCCGTCCATTCTTCTTCCTGGCAGGCATCATTCTTCTCTATATCAAAAGGTCTCTTAGTACCAAGTACCATGTCGAGAGAAGTGTCAAGATTGGATGTACTGGGAGTCATGAATAAGGGTCCCTACCGTCTGTGTCAACGCATGCCAAGTCTCATCTACCTACCTCATGAATAGGAATAGACGTAGAAGATACAGGCGTATGGACTTGTTCTGTCGAGTTACTACTAGTTTTATCAGTTTACAAACGTGGAACAGACTGACAAGACCTGCCTATCTTCTAAAGTAGGTATCGAAATCGTATGCAATTCTGGTCTCCTTGAGCTGAGTGGCATGCTGGGTAAATCGTAGTGCAAACGCGATAGCTGGGAGAGAGATCATATAGTATGTCGTTGTGATGGCGTTTCCGGTCGCCCAGTGATCAAGTGGCAAATGTTTGTTGTTCGTCGTCGTCACTCTCTCTCTCAAATCTTCTCCTTCCCACAGCAATATCCTATTTTACTCTTTTCCTCCCAAGACACTTTGCACTACAGCCCGCCACTCACAGCAGTTGATAGCGGGCCAAAAGAAGAGGTAAAGTTCAAGACGGCCTAGAGTTTGTATATGTTTTGTTCTTAGCGGTTATCTGTATATATAATTAGCAATGGCAATAGCAGTAGCCATTCAGTAGGCAGAGATAATATAAAGTGGTGGTTGACTGGGCTTTAGTCATATAAAGAGAAATGAAAACAAGAAGAAAAAAAGAAAGAAAAAACTCATTTAAATATCAGGTTGATGTCATTTTATTCTTCTTGTCACAAACTTTGTCGCCATCATTGTTTTTCCCCTTTCCCTGTGTGCCTTTTTTTTACCCTATTCAATCCCTCCTTTAACATCCCGAGCCGAGGCGCTACCACCTTTCGTGGATCAACCACGTGACTTTTATTTTCTCTTGCCCTTTTTTCTTTCTTAATGTAAATGTTTTCAACATAACCACAGTCATCGTTTCCTCAATAATTCGCCTTCCTTACACCCTTGCAAAGACTTATGGCTTGGTATATACTTGATGCCGATAGAATGAACAGCAAGTGAAGGTTTGGCATCAAGCTGTAATGTGTTGGCGGTTGAGCTCTGGAAAATACGGGCTTGGTTGGCTGAGAAGCCATGACTATACCTAGAATCTCAAGAAGAAATCTTTTGGTCACTGTCTTACCGAGTGATTCGCCACTTTGCTGATATATCATCTACAAACGATGGTATGCACGTTGCTAGTCACTTGAATGTTCAAGCAGCGTCGCATTATACCAAGTGAATCCGTGTGCTCTTGGACGGAAAGTGGTGAAAATGATAGATGACAGACGTAGGTTGCCGGAATCCTTGACCGCTTATGGTGACTGGCTTGCTTGTCACTTTGATCATAGGGCACACAGGGCAGCGAAAAACATCCGTTATCCCTAACATGTACATTGTCCATCAATTAACGAATCTCCATCTTGATACTCCATTATCTTAACTCGGTTTATATAAATAACAATCAAGGATCAAGAATTCTCTTTCTGGCGGTAAGCGGGTCACTGGATGAGAATTTTACGGCAATGTTTACAAGGAACGGAGCAAAATGTAAGGAAGTACAGAGGGCAGAAGCTTACATCTCTGCCAAAGGGGATGGTAAGATAGGAAATAGAAAATTTCCTTAAAATCACAGATATTGATGGCTTATCAGCGAGATAAGGAAGAGATGAATCGACAGATTCTGATGGCAGTTTGAGCTGTAACTATGGCCAATGACCTGCTCCTGGTCCTGTTCATGCTCACTGCGTTCTTGTTAACAAATCACGATGTAAAATAGTTTCATCAACAATTACATGCATTCTGTGCGTTACATTTCAAGTTTTTATTGTACTACATTTGGTTTGGTTTTACAAGCAAGTCATGCTTGATAATCTCTAAACTCCTTCCACTTTTCGGTAGCCAACAATGATTCTACAAATTGATGGAATGCAGGGGCTTGTTGCGGAGAAGAAGATTTGTAGAGAGGGACAATGGCGCGTAGGGTGGAACGCTGCATCTCAGCTACGGTCAAATATCAGCATACAATTCCAGTCTTACAACAACACAACAAGACGCGCCTTTTCTCTCCAAGTCCTGCTTGATAGTATCATCTTTGACTTCAACATCTTTCATGATCGCCTTCAAGTTATCCACAACCTCTTCCAATCTCGGAATGACAGATTCCGGAGAAAGCTGACCTAGGCGCAGAAGAAGCATGAGACCGAGTACTTTAACTTCGTTGACATCAGATAAGGAGTCAAGGACACGAGCAGTGAATACAGGAAGGTCAATCTTAATGAAACATGTACCAAGCTATGAATTCTAGTGTGAGTCATTGCGTATAGTGTATATAGGCAAATTACGCACAAGAGTGTACATGGTTTCGTACGCGGTCTTTCTGTTTTCCAATCCATCATCTTCAATCACTACGCCAGATATCAGCTATCTCCGAGACCCGTTTATGTCAATAATAATCACCTTTCCATGGTCCCATAGCAACTTCTCGTTGTAATTCCTTTCTTACATACGTTTCTTGATACAAAAGTGGTTGCAGAAAACCGAGCTTGTCAATAATAAGGTGAGGCTTATTTTGGATGGCCGCGTTCAGAGAAGCTAATGAGAGTCGACGAACGATCTACATTCTTCCATCAATCTCGATCATAGTTATCATAAAGCGCGAAGCAAGAACTTGCCAAATTTTTGTCTTGCATTAAACTTAAGAAATCAACAATAATTGGAGTAATAAGCTCATCATATCCACTAGAGGTGTCAGTGAACGTATATCGTATAGCAGCGATCACGAGAGCTCTATCGAACGGCGAACCATGCAAGAGCTCTTGCAATTGTGGTAGACACTTGTTGGGAGCAGCAATGGTAAGTTTACCAATACAAGCAGCAGTGACGTTGCGAATCCCATCATCACCAGTATCGTCTATGTCAGTAGACGCTCTAGTCGAGGCAAAGAGTGGGTCCCAAACAGAATTGGCAAGGGTCTCTAATTGTGTTATTGGCGAGTGCAGAATAACCTCTTTGATAGAGTGCAAAAAAAGTAGCCGGTCAGACTCATTTCTTGGGTTCTCAATCCTTTTGATAATGACGGGTAAGAATACTTCAGGAGAACCGACTGCAAGGCTACCAGCCGCAAAGGCTGCGGCACTACCGATCTGTTCGCTATCACTTTTGAAGTATTCAAGAATAGTGTCAAAGAGGAGCGAATTAGAAGACAGATCGATGATACAGCCTATCTCGCCAATGCACAAAAGCGCAAGGTAAACGTCCACTACATTTGCGTGATTTGTCTATAATGATATAAGAATCCATTGGCCAGCTAGACAATAGGATACGTACTTGCATTATGTTTTCAAAGATAGCTAAGATGTCTCCAGCAGCCTTTCCTGTACACCTAGCAATTCCTCCTACACATTTTGAAATTGTTACCCACGCTCCGGTCCCTCCATTGGTAATATCTGGCAAGACTGCCTTGTTTACACTTTCAAGACTGCCAATCAAATCTTGAACGAGTGTAATGACATCCTGCGTAGAATGTAGTGCAGACGCGTAGGCACCGAAGAAAGTGGCGAACGGGTGGACGAGAGAGCCGAGAGATGCTTTAACTGCATTCAGAATCATAGGATACAGTCGAGACTCGATCGCGGGTTGAACTGCGGGCTGATAGGTCAGAATTAAAGCAGCAGTTTGAAGTGCCGTGGGTGTCTGGGCGATAGGAGAAAGTTCGACTACAAGATTTTCGGCTATATCGACTGGAAGATTTTCTCCTATGCGGTTGATGATACTTGACAAAGTTACAAACTCAGAATTACTTGAAGCACTTCGCTTTGTTCGACGGAATGCCACAACGACCTGGGGCAGCACTTCGAGTAGCCATGATTCAAACTCGGGACCGGAGCAAAGTGAAGAAGATGCGAGCTGACCAATGACATAGATTGAAGTGAAGGCTGAACTTTGAACGAGGAGTCGGTTTGTGATGAGAGGTAACGAAGTAGAGAAAGAGGAAACAAACAAGTCTCCAGCATTGACAAAAATATTGCCAAGTGTGGCCAAGGCCTTTTCACGAACGTCACCGTCCATAGAGTTATCTCCAAGAATGCTGATAGTAGTAACAAAGATTTGCTGTATAGGACCAACAAGCTCATCAGGCATAGGAGTTGACGCGAATCTCACAGAACGGATAGATTGCGCCAAAGCTGAAGCTGTTTCAAAGGCTTCTAAAGTTATGCGTTGGAATTTGGCCTTCATACAACGCACAATGGCGGGGACGAGCTCTTTCAAATGAGTAGCATAGGTCCTGGCAGAGTGATTGAGGAAGAACTTTGAGAGAAAGGAAAGAGTAGCAATAGCTAAAGAGGAGGAAGTGGCAGAATCGACGGTTCTGAGTGCAGATGCCGCTGCTATACAAATAGGATCAACCGATTCCTCCAAACCACCAGAAAGTGCAGTTACGACCTGGCGAAAGAGAACAAATGACTGTTGGCGAGTAGCTACAGATTTGGAAGATATTTGAGTGAGAGTACTTTTGGTAAGCTGAGGAAGATACTGCCGGAGTGCAATGATAGGACCGTCATCGCTCGTGTAATCTTCGTCCATGATCCCTTCACTTCTTTTTCGCTTGTTCCTAGCCCCAGAAGCAATTTCGGCGGCGGCCCTGACTGAAATTGTCTGTCTCAACAACGCCCCAAAGGCAGCGAGGACTTCAAGACGGACAGATTCTTCACGTTCGCTAAATCGAGTGATAAGCAAGAGAGCTCCCATACGGTAGAAATCAGAAAGAAAATCGGGGCGAGTGGAGATAAGAGCAAGTAAAAGCTTGGCAGACGACCTTCGGACTTTCCACGAATCATCATCTTCATCCGAATAGTCTGCATCCCCATACTCGTCATCGTCAATTCCATCCTCACTGCCCATATCAACATCATCGTCATCACCAAGTTCAACATAGTTGGGGTCGTACTTAACCAGTTCCAGAGCTTGCTGTGAGATGCGGAGAATATGAGGAGATATTTCCTTGGGGCATCGTAGGACAATGGCTTCAAGGGCAGTCAAGGCGGCTTCAGTAGTCAAGGCGTCTTCGGGGTTGCAAGCTTGGTCTATGATGGATTCTGCCAAGCCGTTGTTGACTATCAAGCTCCCAATACTAGCGACATTTCTTCCTCTAGCCAGTGATGTTATTACACCCATCCAAACTCTAGCATTCTCACAACTCTTCTTTATGCCATTGAGAATCTCGTTCTGAAGTTTGATATCCAAAAGGGAAGGATTGGAGGCAATTAGAGAAGAGAGAGTGGGAATGGCTCTATTTTGAATATTGGTGCGAGCACCAGAAAGTATGGCAGAAAGAGAAGAGATAGCGGTCGATTGGATGGAGGCGGATGAGGCAATGATGGATGGGAAGCGATTGAAGAGGTCTGTCAATATCTGTAGGAGCTCTGATGCAATTTGTGGATGAACTTGATCCTGAAGTATGTTAGACGTTAAACATTTATGTGATTGAGTGTCTCACATCGAAGAGGGTAAAAAGGCGAGTAACAATTGTTTCAATGTCCTTAGTGACTTGTTTAGCGTCGGCAGGCATCTCTAGGACGACATTTTTCAGAGCTAATTCAAGTGAGTAACTGGTTCCACAACGCTCTCTCAGCATACCCAAACATGAGGTATCTCTTTTCTCATCATCCGTTGAAGATATATCGTTCAATAAACACTGGATAATCTTTGTCAATGATTGTGGACGAGGTTTCTTGACCATCAGCGAGATACTATGTCACAATGAGCCTCATGTTAAGTCGAGAAGAGTACAACATACCAGGATACAGCTGCAGACTTGACTTCGCCATTGGAATCGGCCAAAAGTCTAACTACATCTTCAACCAATTCGTTTTCAGTGTACTCATCGGTGTAATTGGGTTCCAAACGCCGAACAGAAGAAGGCGGATTAAGAATCTTTGTCAGATCTTTGTTCAGGTCAACGAGAGCCATGATCCTGCTTTTGTCAGGTCGATGTTGCTTGCTGATCAAGAACTCACCGGTAATCCGGATCGATGGACCTCATCTAATTCGCTTGGTCAGGGGTTATCAACATTCCGTACAAAGTATATACCTACCTTTTGCTGCAGGGAGGGCAGCTGAGAGCTAAGGGGGATGGTGGACATGGGAGCTTCCCGGCGATGAAAAGAAATTAGAAATTGATGTTCTTTACATTAAAATAAAATACAATTATACTCATGTTGGACTCAAAGAAAATGATGATATCATCATATTCTTGTCACAATTTTGAATCCGTTAAGTAGCTCTCAAAACGTCTTTACAATTCATCTTGCTCATTTCTTTCTTTTTCCTTCATTCTCATCTAGTAAATCCCCAGCGTCCATCGCTAGTTCCCGCCGTCAGGATGCCCAAAGGTGCATCGACACAAGCGCGCATTATAGCAGTGGCAGGCATGTCACTTGCTGCCCTCTTTCTCCTTCATTTCCTCTTTTCCGCCCCAGATCGCCTGCTAGCAACTCATAGGTGGAAAGCAGCATCTTCCTCTGTCATTCGCTCCAATTTCCTGAGGGAAAAAGCTCAGGTTCCGAAGCCGCCTTTGAACCACCCCATCCCAAAACTGATGGCGGATGCACGCGCGACATTTGATCATAAAATTAAAAGACAGAGCAAAAGTTTACAAGAAGCTGTTACAGAATACAAAAAGAGATACGGCAAGAATCCGCCAAAAGGATTTGACGAATGGTATGCTTTTGCTAAAGAGCACAACGCTGTTATCATCGACGAGTATGATCAGTTGGACAGAGACCTCAAGCCTTTCTGGATGTTTTCGGGGGAGGAATTGAAGCGCCGGTGTATTCAAGTCGGATTTCTACCGTCTGTTGATCTGGTTAGGATCGAGGACGGTCGAACGCGGACTATTGACGTTTCAAAAGGATCTGGTGACTCTGAAGTCGGTGCTCGTGCCAAAGGTTTCCGAGTCATGCTTGAAAAGTTTCAGGCGAAATTACCTAACATGGATTTCCCCATCAACGAGAAGGCTGAAGGTCGTATCCTGGTTACTTGGGAGGAGAATCTATACTCTAACCTTACTGCCGACTCTTCGTGTACGTATCGAGCTTTATTCTAACGGTGCTTGGCTAATTTTGGCGCAGTGGGTATCAAACATGTTTTGGGTGGAGAATTCACACCCGATTGGAGAGGAGATGGAAATGTCTGGGAAGCGTATCGACGAACCTGTAACCCATCTTCTCAAGCACGACGCCTTTTTGGGTCTCTTCGCCCCAATCTTAAAGAAGGTCAAGCCCCCATATCTCGTCTTGCCGATGCGGGAGTTACCACAGATGCTCCTTCGGAGGACTTCCGCTTTACGGAAAGTGTCGATGACAAGTATGATTTCTGTGCTCATCCCTGGGCTCACTACAACCAGGGTCATTTTTTCTCTGATTGGCGTACTATCCATGCCCTTTACCCTATGTTTTCTCCCGCCAAGGGCATGGGTTATTCCGACATTCTCATCCCATCTCATTACTATTTTTCGTCTACGAAAAGATATACTTATGGGTGGGACCCTGTTAAAATGATCATTAGAGATGTTGACGTTATGGAAACCAAATGGGAGGACAAAAGTGACGACATCTTCTGGCGGGGTGCGACTACTGGTGGAGGTAGTAATCCTCCCGGATTTTTAGCTCAATATCAGCGACATCGGTAGGTTTCTTATGTATCTTGAAGCATAGGGTTGACTGTGCTATTAGACTGATCAAGATGACTTCGGATACTTCCAATGTCAACAAGACGGTTGTATTTGCCGACCCTCCCGGAACCGATCATTACATTTCTGCCCAAGTTCCTATCGGCCAGCTCAACAAAGATATGATGAACGCTGCTTTCACAAAGACGGTAGGATGTGCTAAATACCCTGGCGGCTGCGATGGCATGAGAAAAGATCATCGCTTCGCCGATGCAGTGCCTCTTGGAGAAAATTGGAGACACAAATATCTGATTGATATCGATGGCATGGGATACTCGGCTCGTCTTTTTGCCTTGGTGAGCTCACCATATGTCTGCCTTAACCTCGCTCTAATAAATGCTTGACAGCTGAAATCTGGGAGTGCTGTGCTCAAGTCTACAGTCTATACCGAGTTTATGACGGAATGGCTTCAACCTTGGTTGCATTACATTCCCATCTCTCAGATGTATCAAGAAATCTATAACGTCCATGCTTTCTTTTCTGGTCCTTCCAGAGCTATGTTCGACGCTGCCAACAACACGCGGAGTCTCTATCAGCCTGCCAATTCGCACACAAAGAAATATGATGGCGATGCGGAGCTACGAAAAATTGCCAAAGCTGGTAGGGATTGGATGTTTTCTGTTGGAAGAAAGATAGATATGGAGAGTGAGTTGTCTTTGGATATGCGTCAGCATACATGCTAACAACAGGTCAAGTTTATGTGTACAGACTTTGCCTTGAATGGGCGCGCCTTACCGCTGACGATAGAGAAGCAATGACCTACAAAGATTGAGCACCAATAGTCATCAGCAGAGGGTGACTGTGTAGTTGTATATTTATTATCTTGATAGGAAAATCTTGTGTGAGTGCTTATCTGCTACTGCTGAATGAAAAGTCATTCTTGCTGGCTCTGCAACATGCTTCCTGTATCGTTTCGTTTCTCAAAACATTCATATCAGAATTATGAAAGGTGTCAAGGGTTAATAGACTTTTGGGTTTTATACAATAGATTTATGGATGAATTGCAAGGTATCACCTTGGATAGAGCGCCTAAAACATACAACGGTCTTGTCATAAAAACCTGCTATTTCAGCGAGGACATTATGGACGAGTAAGACCAGCCAAAGAGGTTGAAAGAAATTCCACACGTGACTTTGTATTGGTTGGGCAAAAGACAATAATTTCTTTGCCAAACATTTTCCATGTTATATTCTACTCTAATCCGATTTTAACATCAAGACCAACTACATATTAAGTCATCTTCATCCTACTGGCGGCATCAGTAAAGCCTATGGAAAGCTCGCCATCTTCAATCCAGACATACCAACGTCCTAGCTGCAATAACATTATCCCTACCGAGTCTACTTTTCAAACTGCTATCTGTCCTCCTTGTGTCAAGCAAGAGGGGACAATAAATGCTACAAATAAAGTTAGAAGGGAATCATGTTTCACAAACAGTTCCTACATGTCTGACAACTCCATGACATCGTCGTCCATATATTCGAACCAAACACCTTGTGTTCTCTCAGATCGGTCACAACCATCGACGGAAAGGTTTCTCAGCCTAGACCAGGGGCTGCTTATAGAAAACAACTTGAATACTGTACGGCATGTCTGGAGCGAGACTTGGAATGATTTTCACGTTTGGAAAACACCATCGACATTACCTATGGAAAATGGATGGGTAGAGCAGAATGCCGAAAAAATGGACCAAATGAATGTACAAAAGCATCAAGACTTTGGTAACCGAATGAGAGATATGCTTGAAGCCTATAGTAAAAGAGCTGGCGGCGGACAGAAGTGCTTGAATACCCATACAAGCAAACTGGAAGGAGCAACTGTTTTGAAATCGATTGCAACGAAAAACAACAAACCCATATACTGGAGGCTCAATGGCTCAAAACCAGATTTTGCACATCAAACTTTCGAGCTGTCAGCATCGGTTCATCAGGTGCCTCGCTATACGTTTTGTATACGAATCCAACGT
This sequence comes from Cryptococcus depauperatus CBS 7841, assembly GCF_001720195.1. Taxonomy (NCBI): domain Eukaryota; kingdom Fungi; phylum Basidiomycota; class Tremellomycetes; order Tremellales; family Cryptococcaceae; genus Cryptococcus; species Cryptococcus depauperatus. The sequence goes on along the minus strand of NC_089475.1, from coordinate 862,871 downwards.
AGTATCTTATCACCAGATGTTGTGATTCTACCATTTATGCCAACCTTCAACGACGATGATCGAGACATTTTCGATGCTGAGGCTTATGTATTTAAATTCCAAGGAACGCAGTGGACAGCTCCAGGACGAGATGCTGATGTCGACATCGTCATGTTTGAGGCTCGACAGCGACTAAAAAAGCTAGGTATGAATAAGGAGGATATAGACAACACTCGCGTCCTGCCCAAGGATTGTTACTATATCGATAACCTAACTTTAGAAAGGGACCTGCCTCCTTTTCCTCGTCCCTCACAGTACAATTTACGCAGCAATTCAACAAGCATGCATTCGGGTCGAAGCTCATCCGAAGTCAGTTACGGCATAAGGCCTAGCAAAGAGCCAGAAGACTTAGATAGGTTCACGACAAGGAGGAAAAGAAAATTGAATTCATCGTTGAGATTTCAAAAAGAAGTATACAGCGATAAAGTAGATACTTTTAAAGGTGCTTATTGTCATAACCGATCCTGTACAAGCTTTATGTGTGTAAGACACAGTAAGAATTAGTTTCACTATGAGCAGTCCTATGCTAAACAAGATAGGTGCTGTGTTTTATGATGGCTTGACGAGGAATCAATCAAGAAAAGTTGTTTCTCGGAACAACAAAAAGTTGCCAATTCTTACCAACATAATTGACTCCATCGACGATCCTTGCTCAGTAGAGTGCTATTCTTTATTCTCCACCACATTCTCAACTCTCGAAATTGAAGCCGCGTCAAAAGGAGTACAGAAGAGGAGATGGTCGGATGACGAGAAGCAGCAGTTATTAGATATTCTTCAAGTATGGGATACGGAGCACGCTGTTCGTCTCTGTCATCTAAAAGATGTGTTTGGGGTCTCTTGCATTGATGTTGGTATCTTTAGGCGTGGTTAGCACTGCAAGCTTATCTTTTTGAAGGTTGTACTAGAAATTATAATGCTTGCTGAAAGTGATTCACAATTTGACATTGCTGAAAGAAACATTGGCCAGTCTTCAAATGCATATGAATTCCCGTCAACAGCCAAACCGCAAGTGAATAAAGTCAAGCCAAAGTCAAAGAACAAAAACATCAAATCCCGTGAGTTACCTATGACAACATCTAGAACGATTAGCTCAACGATACAGATGCTATTTTGAATACACTACCTGAATTTCAAGAATGCAAACACGCAGGCGAATGTGTCAGTGGCATATGTAGCTGTGCCGACACTGGGTGGCCTTGTGGACGCGACTGCTCGGTGTGTACTTTGTTAATTTAATGTGACTATGTGGTTGCTAATTGTCGATATCCAGTGCCCTGTTTATTGCTACAGAAGATTCAGAGGATGCAACTGTTATCGTACGGCCATCGAATGGAGTAAAACTGTTCATCGAAATCAAGTTTGCATAAAAGGCAGATGCCCATGTATTTCCAATGGTGTGGAATGTGACCCAAGATTGTGCAGAGGTTGTGGCGCAGAGTAAGTCTTTGCACAATTTCGGGCTAGGTCAATTTAATTTACTTTCAAATGAAGAACGGAGCTCCTAGATCAAGAGCTCAAAGAAGCGAAAGGAAAGTTTTTAAGTGATGGAAAATGGCTGTTGCTTCGCGATACGACATATGATCATGTTACCTGCGGTAATGTCGCAATGCAAAAGCGACAATGGCCTGTAAGTAAAATAAACCATAGAGCCTTATGTGATTACAACGACTCACTTTGCCTGAAACAGAAACTTAGAGTTGGAATCAGTCCTATCGCAGGATATGGACTCTTTGCGGATGAAAACATCGACAAAGGTGTTTTCATTGGTGGTGAGTTTGAAACGACTCTCATTAAGACTGATTTACTAACTTGACGTAATAACCGTTGAACTTAGAGTATGTGGGAGAATACATATCCGTTTGGGAAGGGAATAATCGCAGGTGAGTACAAAGATGTAGTTCGCTCAAATTGCTTGGCTAATATTAGTTAGTTCTGTTGAAGTATGTAGAATTTTGACTCTGTATTAGCCAACAACACACAGTGACGTACTAATTTGCTCTACTATTCTACAGGCCATTTCCGGTCGTTGTTATCAGTTCGCTGCCAACGCTGATAGTGTAATCGATGCTGCTTTCTATGGAAATGAAATCAGATATATAAACTCTGGGACTGGACGGGATGCCAATTGTGTTGCTTGTCGTAAGTTTCTTAATTATCGATTACTAGAAGCGTAGTACCGAACTCAAACAATACATAAGCCCGAGCAGTTCATCACGAACATAGGATCCTTTTCCTAACAAGTAAGTAAACTGGAAGGCAAAACCAGGCGCTGAACCAGAGTAGCACGGCCGATAAAAAAGCATGAGGAGCTAAGATTCGATTACGGGCAAGCAAACTCGGGTTATATCGGTTATTGGGAACAAGAGCTGACTCTTCTTGCAGGGAGGATTACTGGAAGAATCATTTGATTAGTGGATCGGTCTCCCTCCTACAAACTAGTTAAAGGAAAATATCACACATAGTCTGTATTCAAGTGCGACAGAAAGGAGAAAAAGGTAGCTCGCCTCTGACAATAACCATACATGGTACATGGGAATGTTGTAACAACCCCATAAAACTATAGATTAAATCCTTACTGCAACGGTACAAATACTCTCTTCAACCCTGTCTCCTAACCATGGACTTTAATCGCATTCTCTTCCAAACGATTATCACTATGTTTGTCCACTGTGCCACTCAGATCCTCATGAAACTGTTTAACTTGCTCTCTTTCTCGACTCAGCTCTCCAGGTTGCAGCAACAGATCGTTGCCCAAGGATTTTGCTAACAACATTTCAAAAGAGTATCACCGAATATTAATGGGTCAATATGTTGCTGACAAACCAACGGAACCAGCAAAGTTCAAATGAGATATCGGATTGGCTTACCCAGCTGCAATGATTTCGTTTCTAAACATACTCGTCCATCATCCACCTATTTTTCGACTCCAAATATGACAACTATCTGGACCACGCCGTTAACGGTCGAGTGGTATTACAAAAAACTCGTTCTCAAACCTTTTGAAAGAATACTTGAAGACTTGTGTCAAGTAGAAACGAATGGTTCAGAGCCAGTGACTAAAATGTTAAGAATTACCGCTGCCACTGCCGCTGCCAAACTCCATTAACCCTTCACCTATGTGCATTATCAGCACCTATTTTACAACGAAAAGGATTTGTCCTTCGCAAGAGGTCGAATCGTGACACTGTGGAGGAACTCAGATAGTTTGGGATATTATGGATATGCTTAAAGACAAGACAGAAATACTTGATCATGGCAAGCACTCATTACAAGAGACTTTCAGCTCTACAAGTCATACTTTATACCCAATATACTTCAACAAGATCTGCTTGTCAATCCTCCCCTTCACCTAGTTGACGGTTAAATCATGGCCAAGGTCCTGACACCTGTATATCAGTTAACCTTCAATGATACGTTCAGTCTTCCCAATATCGATTAAAACACTTGTTCAATCGACCTGAAAAAGGATATTAGGAGCTCCTATGCTTTCTACTTGTCACTTCTTTCATCTCTCGCTGAGCTGTTCTGGTTGTCTCGAAATGGTGCTTCTGCTTTATTAGAAAACGCGACGGGCTAAGGACCGTCTTTCAAGTTGAAAGGGTCACCACATCCGCTCTATACCAAGCCAAGTTACAGGCATCCATTTGTAGTGGGTCATTCAACAAGCACCAAAACGTCTAACCCCAGCGAACTTGGAGAGTGAATCTTTCGACAAACCCAAGAAACAGCTTCATAGGGGTCCCAAGATTCAATCCTAATCCTTCTAAACCCGACGCCGACCAATCTTACCTACTGACTCATGCCGTCTTGGGACCAAGTGGATAGGTAACCATGAAAGCTGCTGTTGCTTGTCCACACAACGGCACACCACTTCCATATATCCTAAACGAAGCCATTTGGTGACAATCTAGACGGGATATTGAACTTATGTGTAAACATCTTCGAGATTCGACCACCGACAAACAGTCTGCAATCTCTTTTCCCCGTTGCTTGCCTCTTGTACCGTCAAAACATGCATCATATATCCTGACAAAATGATCAGTGGAGTACATATTAACACGTATTTCGTTAAAGATTCATTCATTAATACGTCCTACACAATGTTAACACTCTTTGGATTTGTGTATACAATTTTTTATGACACTTACTCTTTGAGATAAAAATCCAGCTCTTTTTGGCTCATTCTACTGCACTTCCAACATATTTCTCCTGCACTTACCCAACTTGTACACTCCTTACACCTCCTTCCAAACCGTCATGATAATCTTGGACATTAGAAATGTAATCATGCTGCTTTTCGATATTACTTGAGAAGACAAAAGGTGTTTTTTGCCTAATCAGAAGAGTTGGCGAGTGATTGACGCATTTCCTTTACTGGTTGAATCTCACTTAGTGACTTTGACGTTCCGCTTCTTTTTTTCCTTAACCATGCGTTTGTCAGTTTAGAAACGGCGCCTTTTGCATGGAAACAATAACGTTCCAAGATATACAGCTGTGATGATCATCTATAACGGTACCACGTTGAGTGATAACATGTTACCACAAATATGCCTTGGTATGCCCCAAAATGGTACAAAAGTTCCTCCAAAGTCTTTGCGAATATTTCAACCAATCGAATATAACGAATGATTATCAGAATATGATCAGGTCATTTCGACATTTAATAAGACACTCAGTCTGAAATCCCAGCAAATTATCACCGCAGATCCCTTGGTATTGACCTAGGCCAAGGTACAGACGCTGTAAACCTCGGCGGGGGAAGAGCTCTCGGATTATTCCCTCAACGCAATCCCTGACTTGTTGCTTAGCTTGATGTTGTTGGAGTATACACACTCGTTCAAATAGCCTTCATTGTAGCACTTTGAGGAGTAACCAGAAGCCGTTACAATTGCGTTCTCTACTCAGGCAACGGACTAGTTGCAATTGGATTGCCTTTTGCTCGCTATAGGTCACTCTCGTCAGGGACAGCAGTTATGGTCCAATGGGTATTTGCCGATGCATGCTGTGTATCAGAGCAATACCGTTTCGAGGCTACAATGAGAATACTCATTATCGCTGCGAGGTCAGGACGGTAAACTACCAAGGAGCATCAAACCTTCCGTCATCAATCGCTCCACCCTTGTCTTTTGAGCCCAATTCCCCTCCCATCTTTCTCTTTGCTCTACTCTTTCTCCCTCCCAGCGTTTTGTACGCCTCTCTTGCGGCCAACTTGCGCTCCGAGGCTTTCGGAAGCTCTCCAACCAAGGGCTCCCAACGCGAAGCGTTGCCGCTGCCCATGCCTACATATCCATGTGATCCGGTGGGTGTGGTGTATCCAGACGTATGGAGGCTGGAAATGTCTACTCGTCCTCGCTCAAATTCAGGTTCGGCGGTCGGATCAGTCCTCTTGAAGGTGTTTTCAAACATCTTTTTCCAATCCCGTTTAGACTCCATCTTGGTCCATTGCGGCTGGGTTGAAGAAGGGATAGGGGCAGGAGAAAGGGAAGACAAGCGGGGTGACTTGTCGTAGGGGTCAAAGAATTCAATCTCATCATCCACTTTTCGAGTCTTGCCACCCACGTTTTCAGAGGTCGATATGCGAGGCAAGACAAGAGCACGATTCTGCAGAAACCAGACTGCCAGTGAGTAGTTGTCAGTGACTCTGTAACCTAAACGTCAGCATCAAAAGCACCCACCATAGTTGAGAGTCGAAGACTTGTGCCACCGCTTGCAGACTCGATCGCATCTGGCTAAAGACGGGATGTCCAGCATCAAAAACACGCGCACAGTAAGGTGTGTTGGCATCGCTCTCAACTAGAGCGGATTCAGTACAATCACCCACACTCCTACCAAGTACCCACTGGATCTCTTGATTTCCCTGTCAGCGCACTAGGTTGCCTTGCCCCAGACCTTGTCCCGACAGGCGTAGTCGGCCTCGTCCCCTTCCCTACCAGCACCAACTCATCGTCGTCTGTCTCGTTGTCTGACAATGGCGGAGTCTCGACGGTGGATGATATCCGAGAGGAAGTTGATCCGGGAGAAGATGGTGGCTGAGGTGTATGAGACTGCTGGTGTATTTGTTGGGAGACATGGAGGTTTTGAAGCGCTGTATGCAAAAGTGACGATGTAGTCATTATGATATGTTTACAAAATGAGAAAGAAGGAAGAGATGGAAAATGACCAAAGAGCGTCAACCTTTATACAATTTCGTCCATGACGTAACTGAGCGGCAATGTCCGCCTTAGCCCCTTATAATGAAAGGCTTGATCTTGTCAATCCTTTTGTATTCTCATAACGACATTTAAAACGTAGCGCTGACTCGTTTTATGGTCATTATAGGTCGACTTGGTTGCCGTTAAGCCACACATGTCCATTGTTCAATCGATAACCAAGATGCAAAAGGCATAGAATACTAGCTACCAATTGTCAAGCATGAAAAAAGTGGGTGATAATGATATAACAACGGGTCAAACCTAGACCTACAAAGTGACTTGTATACAACATCAAACCAAAAGCAGCCGCTCATATTCCTGTCACACCTCTTACACTATCAGACTGTTACAGGCGTAGTCAACGGTGTGCGGACAAGAGCTCCTGTTCTGAATCTGATCGGACCATCTTCCACAACGCCTCCGATTTCCCTATCAGAGTCCTCTTCATCTATCAACACACGGTCAAGGTTTTCGTGCCGGTATCCCCATTCGTGAGGCAGCCAAAAGTCATGCTTGCCCAACCTTCTCTGCCGAAGTGTCTGTCTCTGAATCTCCTTCTCCTTTGCTTGCCGCCTGGATTTCAACGATGGCGCAAACAGAGGCGCAACAGCCGGAATCGGCGACATGGGTCGTTTGGACCGAGAGTGGGAAGGGTTGACAGCAAGCGGATAGAGTGACAGGACGCCAGACTTGTCCATCCAGTCCTCAATAGGAGCAAGCTGCTGATGCATCTCCAGCGACGAGGGCTCTTCTATCGTGTTGACAGAAGCCCGGCGATAGACAATGCTGCTCGACGAGCTACAGCCCCACTCGTCCACCGGTGTCGGGAGATAGGAGTGGTTAGAGTCGGAGAGTGGCTCACTGTCGCTCGCGCTCAGCTTCCTGCCCGGCAAGACAAGCGGCTCCTTGAGCTCTGGACGAGGCACGCACATGTCGCATACGCGAGCATGCACGATGGACCGATGATTTCTCTTGGACTGGGTCAATGGAGCTCGCTGGGACGAGTGAGCGCTGCAGAATATCTGGCCACACATGCGGCAGTGGTGTCTTCGGTGACGCAGGAAAAAGTAGGACGTCTGCGCAAAGTTCGCAGTGCAGAGCGGAAACGTACACAGCGCCGACGAAGCATCTGGCTGCACCCCACGTCAGCGCCTGCGGACGACCCAAGTCACGACAACTCACCTGCCAAAGGTCTCTGCTCATGACATCGCCCACAGTCTGCGACTGAGCGCTCGTCAAGCGATTCACAAAGCTCTGAAAGCTGTCGGACACCTCTGAGAATGGCGAAGGGACATCGCCGACGGCGTGGTCGGTGGAGTGGCCCGCAACGGGCTCCATGGAGAGATAGGTCAACCCTGCCGAGGCGGCGGGCGCCGCTTCTCGCTGAATGGTTTTGGGAGCGACTACTATGCATCCTGTCAGTCCCGTTCGGGCCGTGACGTCACTCACCGCTGTTACCGCTCAGCTTGCAGAGCTGCTGTTGGGTGCGCTCGTGGGTTTCGAGCCAGCGGGCCTCGGCCTGGGCCTGGGCCAACGAGACGGCGGTCTGGATGTTGAGTTGCGGCGGCGAGAGCGAGCCTGGACGGTGCTGGTGGAGGAGGGACGAGCTCGAGGAGTGAGACATGACGGTGACGGGTGCGAAAAAGCAAAGAATGGATGATCGTTTATATAGCAGACCGATTTTTGGTGCGACCCTCAAACCGTACGCTCGCGCGACTAATCGGGAATCGCTGGTTAGCGGTCAACTGTATCGTGAGGAAAAGCTACCGGGACCCTGAAGCCTTTCCCTGAGGCCTCTCGTGGTCTCCCACTGGATTATCCTGGTAAGCCGGCCCAAAAGGGCCTTTCCTTGAGCGCGTGCCTGGTTGGATAAACTATAAACCCTGCGGCACCAGACAATGGTTATCTTTCGGAGTTGGAGCGGCGTCGGCATCTGTCAGCTCGGGGTTAGTCGGTGGCAGAGGCCAGGGACGCACCATTCGCTACGCTCTAGACACTTGCGTGAGCAGCGGATCGGGACAGAAGAGGTGGCATGGGATGAGTATACAGTTAACGGGTGGTAACGGGTGGAGTAAATAAATAACAAGACATCTCCGACAAAAGGAGGTGACATGATACCGGGGTAGGGGTCCGTGCGGAAATGAAATATGAATTGCTCGCGGCAGTAGCGCCCCAATACTCTTCCGATGATACACTCTCTCGGCATGGTTGGAGAGAGAGAGGTGGCAGGTGGAGTTGGGTGCAACTCCGTCAGTCAGCAGGATGACTGGGTGTTATGGAGGGAAGGTGGGTTGGAAAGCGCAACGGTGACTGACAGGTGGAACGAGATGCGTTGTCGGCGAGATGGATAAAGCGGCCTTCCGGTTGAGCATACTTGGCCATCACAGAAATAGTTCCGTTGGCCCGAGGGAGTATCTTGGTCGTGTAGCTAGGTTGGTCGTTGTGGTTGTTACGGTCCGTGAGAGATGAAAACACATAGTGGGTCCTTTCGGAGGATGAGAGGTGTTACGTAACTTGGACTGGCGGCGGACTCCGCCGGCAGTCTGGATTTCTTTTTTTATTTTCAAAGTCATGATGCCACGATTTCATCTTCACAATGCAATCTTCTGATCCTGGTCATCTTTTCCAAACTGACTCACAAATCTCGCAAGCAGCGACGAGGGAGCGGAAATTCAAGGCAGCGGGCAAGATTGGAGACCCCATCAACTTATCAAGCAAAGTCATTGATTTGGAGATTATCGGACATGATGCCTGGACTGCAGAGAGTGGATGGCAAGCTAGGAGGATTGATATGCGGGTATAACGAATTGGTTGTGTAAATGGCCTGGCTGACGGGCAAACATGTAGAGCGGCAAAACTGTCAGAATGTACAGAGGGCATCAAGGACCAGTGACGAGCATAGCGGTCGCAACGACAGCCTCGAATCAGACAGTCCTCTTTACCGGTTCATGGGATAAGACTATTCGTGTATGGGATGCCGATGGTGGAGAGCTCTTGCACACATTGGATGGACATGGTGATTTCGTAAAGTCGCTGACGCTTATACCCTGTTCACCTCCCGTCTTACTGTCGACATCGTCCGACCGGACGTGCAGAGTGTGGGAGCTGCCAATGTTGATAGACGGAGAAGGGAAACCCACAAGTCGGCAGTTGATCAAGGAACACACTAGACCAGTTGAGTGTGCCGTATGGAAAGCCGATATGGACGAACATGGAAGGCCGACTGGAGAGATACAAGTATGGACAGGTGATTCGTTGGGAGTGATCAAACAGTGGCTGGTCAAGGATGGGACCTTTACTTTTGTCCAAGACATCAAGGGGCACGAGACGAGTGTAACGGGGTTGTTCGTCGCTGAGGATGGTTTATGGAGTGGTGCGTTTTACCGCAAAGTTTGCTCTTGCTGAAACTATGCCTAGCGTCTATGGATAAGACGGCCATCTTTCATCCCTTTTCCAAATCCGCAGAACTGATTATCCATCATCCCTCCTATGTCAAGTCGGTCCTTCCACTTGCATCCTTGCCCCTTCCCAATGCTCAGTCCATGGTGTTGACTGGTTCAGAAGACGAGGACATTCGGATATGGGACGTCGAATCGTCTCCAGCAAGGCTGGTGGGTAGTATACAAGCGCATTGTGGGGAAGTCACTGCACTCAAGACGTACAGGAAGCAAGATGGAGACAAGGTACAGATCGTGGTGGTCAGCGCTGGATTAGATTCCGCTCTGAGGACATGGACCGTAAAAGGTATGTCCAGTGTCTAATACTACAGCTAATGCGATGATAGATATACTCCATCCTCCCGAGCTGGTGTATGAGCCTGTGGAAGAGAAAAAGGCTCCGACTTTGACAGAAGAAGAGGAGAGAGAATTGGCAGAACTGTTATCGGATGAAGATTAGCGTCTTGTAATTGAGCGCATATGTGTAATAGATTCATGTATAGAAAAGTTGTTAGCCTATCTGCATATGAATACGCAATGTCTGAGGAAGTTACCTACTATGGAGTTTAAAAGTCGCAATTACATACCTGCAGTCACGTGATTTCAACCAAAAGTCTGTCAAGCTACATTATTTCTCAACGAATGAACTTTTGATCCAGCAATTTGTTTTAACTTTTCAACGAAAAAAACTCACAATCGCTGAACGAGTTGTCGACCTTATAATTCAGGCCAACATTCACTTTGGTTTCCCATGCTGAAACCGATAATCACAAGACAAGCAAGGTCCCTGGCCACCATTGCCCAGAAAACTAAACCCATCAGCAGCAATGCCACGATACGGAGTAAATGCTCTCTGAAAATGTCTAAACATACCTCAATATACGAATTGCCATCCACCAGAAACTACGCAACGACTAGCAAAACGCAATGGGCTACTGACACGGAGCAGAGACACGAAAAGTTGATTACAGCAGCTCAGGCCAAGTTCAATATATATAAACAAACAGTGGAGGATGTATGTTGAATCGTTTGAAAGTGTCTGTTTCCTGCTAAGAGGTGCCGTTTGCTTTTTGTAGGAAGCCCAAACGACAGAAGTGGACATTCAAATACAAATCGAGCGGGCAAAGATACAAAAAGAATTGTCACTTCTTGCAGGGGTATGGAACCGATATACTAAGCTGAAAAAGGTGAGTAAGCTCCCCCTAGCTGTCAGTACAAATCGCTAATATGTTTGCAAGTCTGTCTTGGATATGAAGCCATACTTGAACGACCCCGATCCCAGTCTTCGAGAATTATTCGAAAGTGAATATTCCGCTCTATGCGATGAGTTTGATACTATTATAACGTCAACAATCCCATCCGTAATTATCCCCCCTCTGGCTACTGCTTCTCTTCCCGTTATCATGTCGCTCAACGCAGGGATAGGCGGGTTAGAAGCAGCGTTGTGTACAGAAGATATCGCTCGGATGTACCTCCGTTTCGCTGCCAATCGGGGTTGGAAAGTGGAAGAGATCAGTCGGGTAGAAGGAACAGGGGGTAAAGGCGGCGGTGGGATTCGAGAAGTGACGCTCAAGTTTGAGAGGGGAGAATGGGGAGAAGAGGGTGCGGAAGTGTATGGTGCGTTACAATGGGAAAAAGGTGTTCATAGAGTTCAACGAATACCGGCCCATGAATCACAGGGCAGAATACATACTTCTACTGTCGCCGTCATTGTGAGTCATGTCCGCTTCAGAACTGCCTGTCTGACGGAAACTGACATCGGGTAGGTCATGCCGCTATATCCTGATACAGTCGATACCCCTTTAGTTGATCCGAAAGATGTCAAGATTGAAGTGATGAGAGCACGAGGAGCAGGTGGTCAACACGTCAACAAGACAGAATCCGCTGTACGGATGACACATGTGCCCACTGGTATCTCTGTGTCAATGCAGGATTCCCGTAGCCAGCACCAAGTGAGTATCGTAAGACATTCAGTGGGATTTTGAGGCTTACGATTTACCGATAGAATCGAGCGTGGGCATGGGAAATCCTTCGAGCGAGACTTTCGGAAAAGAAGCATACGGAGGAGGTTGAGGCTCGTAGAGCTAGCCGACGTGATCAGGTCAAGGGAGCCGATCGAAGCGATAAAATTAGAACGTATAATTTCAACCAGGCAAGTGTCTAAGACCATTAGCCATACCTTGTTTAACCTATACAGTTACAGGATCGACTAACGGATCATCGTTTTGGCTTTACCGTCATTGGGCTACAAAACATTTTGGATGGAGGTGGATTAGAAGATGTTATCACAATAATGAAAAGAGATTTCAACGAGAGAAGACTAGAAGCTCTTTTGAAGGGCGAAGAAGATTTAGATTATTGAGCCTACTCGCACCCACTCTTCACACATCTACTCATCGATGAACTGCATAGATCTTTCTCGAACGTGTCGAAGACAGTGCGCCTTTACAAGCTTTCACAGCGTACCAAGCCTATATTTTGAGGCCATCACCCGCCACCACCTCCGAAGAATTTTTGAATATCCTCTTGCTGTTCGTCGTAGCCTGTATTGCCAATACCGCCCTCTTGACGAATCACTCCTGAAAGATGACTGGTGACATCACTGCAAAGAATTCGCACTGTCAAAGGCTCAAGATTGGTTTGACCTGGCATTGATGTTGCTGAGGGAGGCGGAGCCGAAGGTTCGGACGATGGAGAGACAGGCGGTGCAGGGTTTGTGATTATATGCGTACTTGCCGGCGCCGTAGGTGCTTCATCCTGTGAAGAGTGAGTTTATATGGTGTGTTCAAGAAAAAAGGCTACATGCTGTATAGCCAATCTCCATGTTGGTCCATCCAGTCTAACTATCTGTCAATAATTGGCCTTCTAGTCATGGTGATGCATGTTGTTACTCACGTTGGTCATACCTAGAACAATATCAATCAGCTCTTTATCCTCTTGGCACAAACTTACCTTGATAACTCCACTCTAGAGGTGCATTTGACTTCTTCCTCGCTATTAGAGCACCAAGGAACTCTGAATTGAATATTCCATGTGCAACGATAACCACATGCTTGGACGATGGCGGCAAACCTCGGCATTTTTGCAAAAGAGGTTCAATAAAGTCATGTATTCTGGCGCACAACAATAAAATCAGCAAACTCAATCAAATATTGTGACCTTGTACTCACGCCTGTTTGGCACGCTCTCGCACGTCTTCCAGGCTTTCACCTCCTGAAAACTTAAATGCTCGCCCAGGTTGACGAGCCCAAGTAGAATCCGCTCCAAAATTCTTGTGTTCTGCTTCGCCGAAATATTGCTCTCGCAATAGTTTAGAGACTATTAGAGGGCATTTTGGATCTGGCTGTTGCCCATGAATCTGTTGAGACTATAGCAGGTGATATGAGTGGCCACGACTTTGTGACAAAGAGAAGCGTACAGTCCAGAGAGCCCTTTTGAGATCAGATGAAAATATGGAGTCGAACTTTGTAGTTTTGAAGTATTCACCAAGTGCTTTGGCTTGCTAGTTACAGCGGCAGTCAGTATATTAAATGGCTTGCAGTAGTTTGAATTGATTGAGTGGCTCATACATTCATACCTGTCGCCAATGAATCAGTAAATGGTACCAAAACCTGTAACAGTCGTCTCGAGGAATGATACCCACCATGCATTGAAAGAGGCGCATCAGACCACCCTGCCCATAACGGCTTGAGATTGTCTAGCCCCTTCTTGTCAGAGACATGTACATAAACTAGCAGTCGTTATAGAGATAGCTGAGAGTTGACGCACCAGTGGACTCGCCATGACGAACCTACACCACCATAAGCATCTGATACCAAGGGCAGATGAATGGAAGCTTACGATTGTTAATGTTAACATGATGTAAAGATGTTTTGAAACAAGAGTGGAATGTAAAATGACGAAAATTCATTTTGAACGAATCGACTCAGCATCTTATCCGTTAGATAACGATGTTGCAAATCATTTTGTCGGCTTACGCCGCCATTTAAATGTCGGTTTACATGGAAATATCTTTAATTTTTGTTTTACCTTCTCATGATATAGATCTGGCTATAGGTGTTACAAGCTGACATCTTGAGGTATTGTATGCAACCGTTCATGGCTGTATGCACATCCCTTCAGGTCAACAGTCGGCCTTTCTGGAAAAGTCAAAAGTTGTTGTACACGAAAACAACTTGTCAGAGTTGGCGGTCAGTTGGCTACATGAAGCAGAAATGGATTGGTGGCTTCAATGTGAGTGTTGGTTTGGTATCTCAGGCGGTTCTTGCCAGAGCGATAATATGTCAATAATGAGAACAAGTTGCATCGAAACAAGTCAGTATCGTCCAGTCTAGATAGCGCTGGACTCAGTGCCTTCATCTTGGTTTCTACCCATACGCATTCACGTTGTAACATGAAAGCAGAATCATCCTCGCTCCATCCAGCTTAATCCCTGCCGAGGTCTAAACAGCAACAAAAGCCGATGACTGGCATGGTCTTTCGTTGGATATATGCCTTAATAAACAGACAGCCCATGTCAATTACCAGCATCAAATCAAACTAAATCTCATAGAGGCGGTGATGGCTAAAATATCGACTCAAATCGATTAGAAATGTCTACCAAGACGAAGTCAAGGTTTATAGCGACTAGCACACCTGGCAGGCTAGATTAACAACAGGCGTAGAGGCTTGACGTAAGAGATGGACCAGTTGTCACAATTGGGGTGTTCTGGGGGGCTTCCTTGGGACGACTTGTCATAACTAACTCTTAAGACAGCTAATTAATATTGATTCGCTAGAGAATCTATGGAATGAATCTACTCTGTATATATCATTATCCTGAAACCATCCAATATACCTGACTCGCCATCAAGACAGGGTACACCAGTTGAGTGTCCTGACACCAGTCTTGTCCCACCTTTAGTATTCCTGGACTTTGTCAGTCTGCTGTACCTCAGTGGTTATAGCTACTTTTCAGGACACATATAGTAAGAGCATAGATCACGACAATGCCAAAGTACTCAGCTCTCCCATTGTCAGAACTCTAGATGGGTTCTTTGGCTTTTGACTGACGGCCTTGGGACGAGAGTAGCTCGACTAGGATGTGTCTAACTGGGATAGACGAAGACAGCTGTCAAGATTCATTCTCTGGGGATCTACCAGCAACGAGTTCTTCCTTATATCTTTGAGGCTTCTGCGGCTATCATCCAATTATACCACTTCTTCAACGCACACAACGATTTGGTCTTCCCTGTCCATCATCCTAACGATCATTTGCGTCGTCCAGCGCATCAGAGGCAGTTCTTACAAGCGCTGACAGTATTAACAATGCAAATTCTACAGTCGCAGCAGCTGCAACATCCATTTCATCAGCACAACCTACTACGAGTAGGACAGGTCAAATAAATGAAGCTGTTATCAACTTGACGGGCATCGGGTCAGAGCTGAAGATGAGCGTTTTAGCCATAGTTTTAGAAAGTCTCTGGCTATGAGTCAAGAAATGTTGGAAAGCTTGTTTGAATACGCTTTTTAAATACTTTTGACTCTGTAGATACTATAATGTCATAATATTACACAGATAGTTACTTGTAATGCAATACAACTATAATGATACAGTTCGCATATATATTATCGCACAATCAAAGATGTGTCTTGACTCAATTAGCTAACTCATCTATTCCCTTCGAGTTTAGCAGCCGTTTCGATGAGAGCTTCTAGTTGCCGATATTCCTGCCCCTTTTAGCTTTCATTGTGTATTAATGGAACTCACTGCAGACACATATCCTGCTGTCTCGTTCATCCAGCGCATCACGTCGTCTACATTTGCTACATCATCAGGCAACCCCTTCTTGATAATACCATCAATTCTCCCATCCACTTTTCGAATTCCATTCTTTTTCCTGTATCCATTGAAAAAATCATCATCAACGTCTCCAATTTTTGTGATTAGACGTTGCTGGTCAAGAAGTACATTATGAAGGGAAAGCTTTTTATACTTCGCCGCAGAAAGTAGATGATGATAATGACTTTGAATTTGATGATAAAGGTTGTATTCTAACAATACGGTGATGAGTATATTTTTAAAACATAAACGAGTATTCAAAGATGAGAACACACCCCAATGAACAAGCTCGTGAAAGATATGTGCCCTTTCTTTGCAGAATCTGCCTGTTGCAAATCAATATCTTGACAAACTCATCATGATAGTAGCAGATAAGAAATTTACCCATGATTAAACGGTTTGGCATGGATTTCCGTGATACCAGATCACTGTCTCGTCTCTCGTCGTCTTCATCAGAGCTATCTCGACATTTATTGTCATCATTAGAGTCTCTATGCCCACTGCCTGTGGCTTTCTTTGGTTGTAGAGTTACATTATCATAGGGTTCTCCTTCGAGTAAAATTTGGAATGTACTGGTGCGTGGTAGACGACAAGCATCGCATCCGTCTTCTGGAGATATATTCGTGACCTATTTTTTGTAGAATCAGTGCACAGTTGACAATTATCAACCCAGAAAGTAATTTCTTCAGACCTACTCGAAAGATCGGGTACTTTTTGAGTTTGTTCACGAGTTCATTATTCCAAATTTGTCCTCTTGTATTATTCTGATACTCTTGCATTTTCCTGCGTACATCCCTCAAAGGGCGCTCAAAGTATTCTCGGCCTTTCTTATCAAGAACCACGTCAGGATGCATGATAATGAAAAGCAGATAATGGAATACAATCCGAAATTTAAACTCGAGACTCTGATAAGAGTTTCGCGAAAATTCCACAGGCATGTCCTCCGGTATCCGGTGATCATCTTCAACGATAAAATCGTCTGGATCGTTATCGCCCGTGCGGCTACCTCCAGATCGCTTGATACCCCCATTTTCGTATTCCACATCAGAGTCAATACATTGAAGCGGATTTTCTTCTTGTGAACCTTCATCATCTGTGGTTCCAGATTCTGTGGATGATTCGACGATTCCCAATCGTTTCTTCTTCAGCTTCCGAAGCATACATTGCTGTAATGTCACTTTTGGTGCTCCTCGCAAACGACTTTCGACTTGAAACGTCTCCGGATGATCGGTTTTTATAGCTTCTATCATGTCTTCGTCAGAAGTCATCGCCATTTGGGAAAAATCATCGTCTGGATCTGAGTGGACATTTCGGTTCTGTTTTTTTCCACGCGATAAACGACCTTTCTGATCACGATGGCCAATCGAGCGTTGTGAATGTGATTTGCCACTATCTAACAGACTGGAAGCAGCAAAAGTTTTCCTGCTGTTAGGAATCCGTTGTTTCGCCTTTTTCACGTTCATAGTTTTAGCATTTGGGTCAGCAGCTGGCTGAATTGCATTCTCCAAACTAGAAGGGGTTGATTGCCGTCTTTTTCTAAATTTACGTCTGGGTGCAAAGTGAACAGGCCAGGCTTTATATTGAGATTTTTGTGCTGCAGAGAGTCTTGGTAAATATAGTTCAGCTACGAGCTGAATATTATCTAAGATGAGATATCTTCAGTTGTGTCCATCAGACACATGGACTCACTTATCGCCTCTGTCTTGCGGAACATGGCGGTGGCCCAAGCAAGCAAAAAAAAGAGTCTATGATAAGAATCAGAACTAAACAATGTTTGAGTTAGTATTTAAGGCCAGATGAAATATCGAAAACAAAACCAAAGTTGTAGCTGAACTGATGGCAAGGTTATAAAAGCATGACATCATCACTTTCAAGACGATTGACTTTTTCCAACAAAGGCTGCCATGGTAGATATCCTTTTTTTTCCCTTCTTTTTTCGTTTAATTATTAACAAACCAAGAATATTATTTCCTCGTCAAAATGCCACATACGGCACCTACAAGCGAGTATCACAAGTATCTATAGTGAAGGCCAGAGCTCAACCAATATAGTCCCTCGTGATGGCCGTCTCATTTCATTAATCCTTGCATCAAAAGGCATCGAGGATGCGGACGAACGAGTCATACACCAGCTTTTGGATTTCTCAAGACGTGAGTTAATTAAAGAGTCTGGCGTACATAGATGCTCAATAATGAGTAGGTTATACTGCAGATGTCCTTCAAAGCGCGCAGACATTAGCAGATCATGCAGCCCGTACTGGAGCAAATTCAAGCAAAATCGAGAAAGATGACATTGAGCTCGCCATTAAGATGAGAAAGCTATATGAATTCTTTGAGGCGCCTCCTAGGGATGTGAGTCGTTATGGAATTGATATTGTACCCCAATTTTTATACATGCGTTACTAACACAGATCATAGTACCTCGCGACGTTAGCTCATGAGCTCAATTCTCAGCCTCTTCCAATACTTCCAGAATCATTCGACGTCATTCGACTTCCTCCTCCTCATCAACGTCTTACCGAGGTCAACTTTGACATTGTTCCCGATTCAGATCTTGTTCTAACCGACGAAGGTGAGAGTGAGGACGAAAGTGAGGAAGAAATAGATTTAGAGGAAGATGATGAGGAACAAATTAATGAGGATGCGGAAGGTGAAGATGAAGACATGGAAGAGGTTGGCATGGAATCAGCAAGACCCACCCCAGGTTTAGTGGAACCAACTGTGCTAACCAGACAAGCGGCAGAGGTAGATGAGGATTATGATATGTAGGGGCATACCTAGATAGATAATCATGTTGTATGACATTTGTTTATGTATTGATATTTGTTCAAAATATCTCAAAAATGAAATTATCATCTCTCAAAATCATAATATCATGCGTCATAGGCCCAAAAGTTGTATGGTGTATTATAATGATGTGGCTCGATGTGCTAAGTAGGAGTTCTGATTCACAAAATTTTGTTCGATATCTCAGAAGTTTGCTGATTACCTGACATCGATCCTGCAGAAAGTCGAGAATGGACAGAAAGGGCGTCTTGTTGAGCGTGAGCGAGCTCGGCATATCTGTGATATAAACTCAGCTCCATAGTGACCAACGCAAAGGTTAGGGGCATACAACAATTTGTATCGGACAAGTTCGTTTTCTGCTTCTTCTTTTTCAATTTTGGACATGACCAACTGCCTCACTAGTTCAACATGCTCTTGATTCCTATCCAAATCGGATCAGGGTGCTTTCAAAGGGTGTCAATCAAAATTACTCACATGGCAGCCAAGGATGACTCAAGCTGCTTGACTTGTCCGCTTAGATTTCTATTGACATTTCTCAATTGATCAATTTGTGCCGCATGCCGAGTTTCGTTACGAAGTTGCTCTTCCCACTCAGAGGCATATGCATCTAACATAAGCGGAGTACTAGTGACATGTCAGTTCTTGCCAGCCGTTGAAAACAGAAAGCAGACTAACATTCGGATCTCAAAAGCATCACAGACAAAGTCGTTCGCCTTCCAGGACTCTTCTGCATGTTCATCACTCTTGGATGACGCCCGGTATACCTCAAACAAATCTGCTTGCAAGTAAGCTAAAATTTGCTCGAATTCCAGAGTGACTAGTTTGGCCTCTGATTTCTTCAAAAGGGCTAGAGAAAATCGGAATACAGCTTCTATCCCTTCCGCAAAAACAATATCTAAAACGCGGTAGACCAAAGATAAAGGGAATCTGTCATTTAAGATAAACACTTCATCGCTGTTTGGATTATGAAGATACACACCGATAGCTAAAGAGGGTCATGAACCACTGGCTTGCATACATACTACTCTTGACACCCTTTCTCACAAGGTGGGTGTGGAGTAAAGGTAAGATTTCTTCAACGAGTCTGTCAAACTGGAATAAACGGAGCTGGAGACCATGCATTTCAGCCGTATAATGGGAGCGAAGGTTGTAGGTGTCCATAAGACGGACAAGAACGCAGAAAGCCTCTTCATCTGGCATCTGGGCACACGTAAGCCATAAAAAAGAATGTACAGTGAAAACACACATTTAAAAGTAAAGCAGCCACAATGAATGTCAGACCTTGAGTATATCCAACCTCTTGATCATATCTAATATTCAAGTCAATATTAAGCTTCATGTAAAAAGAAGAAAACAGTAAACCAACATGCTATATGCTTTGACAACCATGAACAAGCTTTCCTGACCTACTCCACCTCCTTCCTTAAAATACTTATGATTCGGAAATGTCCTATTGAGGTCTTTTGTGATTGATTTCTCATGCGGTGAGGACAACTTGAGCAGTGCTTTATAATTTTCTTCCATAGTGGTTGATTTGGAAGACGCCATGAGTTGCCATATAGCTCCACGTATTACAGGCGGTATTCCTTGTTGAATAGCTTTGGAGAGCTCTTTTGGACGGGCGATTGCTATCTCTTCGAATGATTGGACGACTGACCCCCAAAAGGTCCAGTCAACCTCATCTTCATCCTCCTCTTCAATAGTCTCAACCGCTTGCCGATTCCCCCCAAATGAACCATTTGCAGATAATGGTGTCCTTTTCCCCTCTCTCTCTCGCCTCATCTCTCTAGCCGCGCTGTCCATTTCGCTTCGTACTCGTTCAAAACTTTCCTGTCCATTCTTGCTTAAGTTCAGGTCCTTGCTGAGCCTTCGGTCCCTTGAAGGGGTGGCATCTTCTCGATGAAGAAGTAATGTTGAAGTGGGGGTTAAAGAAGGCGTGGAATGAGAAGAGTTAGCACTTGGAAGTAGGGGAAGGGGAGTAGGGGCATGCGATGACACAGAGTTACTTGAGGTTGTGCGAGTGAGAAACTGACTCATTGTCGAGCGCCAGCCTCCATTGTTCAATGAATTAGCATTAGGACTCTGTTCCTCAGACTGATGTTGTGATTGGCTGCTTGGCGATGACGAAGGATTCGCGACTGCCTCGATAGGAGTCGCTTGGCTGTTAGCATGGACCAGCCCAAGTGCAGATGAGAAGAATGACTTGTTCTCCTTTATGGGAGAAGCAGCATCGCCAATGGTGGATATAGGTGGGGTCTTGTCTAAATTTGTTGGGATTAAAGATGCTCCCAATACTCTCCGGTTTTCTTCAGAATCTGTCAACGATGCCACAGGGGTACTAGGATTGGAATCTGCAAGTGGAATTTCCGAGAAGCGTTCAGTACCTATAGAAGTTGTTGGAGGGTTCTTCGATGGTGTTTGCAGCAATGGCGGTAGAAGTGCCAAATCTGAAGCTATTAGAGGGCTAGACTTGGGCTTGGGAGAGCTTGACAGGAAGCTTTTGCCGGAAGGAGACACAGGTAACTTCACAAGAGACTTTTGTGGACTGTTTCCTTGTCCGACTGGCACCGATCTGTACGATAATGGTGGCGACAACCCAAGTCTCTGTGAACTAATTGCGGCAACAGTTGAAGTACTAGAGTTCTCAAACATGGCTGCAGCTGTCTTGACTTTGCTTGGGGCTTTTTTGAATGGTTCTTTTTTGACTGAAGGACTTTTTGGCAGGATATCATCGACTGCTATGTCTTCAAAAATTTCTCCTCCTGCTGAGCTCGGTGTGAGCGGGAGTTCCAGCTCCTCTGCTGCATCTAAATGTATCTTTGTCGGTTTTTGTTCCATGGTTTCCTTATATTTGTATGTAAATATAACTAGAATATCATCTATCCGTTTCTACGCGACGCGACAACCTAAAGCGGCGACCGCCGCCCTCCACCTCAAGACTTTTGAAATTTCAGCTGGACTATTTTGATAGCTTACAGCAATTGTAGAAAAAAAAATGGCATCAGCAAGTATATTAGGACCAGAGAAACGATTGAAGAACGCTTCTAAAGCGATTAAAATGGAAGAGGATGTGCTATCAGAGAATGTCTCGGGTTCAGATAACGAGTCTGCCGCTGGATCACAAAGCGAGGACGACAGTAGCAACGATCCAAGTGAGAGCGAGGATAGTGAACAAAACTTAGAGAATATTCAACCAAAAAGGAATACCAAAGAACGTACCAAATCTCTTGCACCTACAGGAAGTTATGAGTAAGTTACGTTCTAGTAGAAGTAATAGACGGATTCTAAGGTCCAATTAGCAAATACAGGCCACCGGTGGGGATGACTGAATTAAAAGTTAAGACAGATTTTGTCAAATCGCAATTTGAATGGGATGCTCTCGCTGCCAGACAAGGGGTTGAATTATGGGCTATCCGAGCCCCCAAAAGTCTTAAACCCACCAAGCTTTCTTCTTTATCCATTCCCATGCCAGACAAGGATCAGCCTTTGACAGGTTACCTCAAAACGAAATCTCAATCGTATACACTTCGTACAGCTGGGGAGTCTTCTAAACAATCTACAGATGAGGAAGGGCTTGATGAGCAGGGGCTTGTCAATTCTTTAGCTAAGGGCAGTGATGCGAAGGTAGAGGAGCTTGCTGTTGAAGGAGGAGAGGAGATGAGTGGAATTAGACTACTGGTCCCTAGAGTCAAGGCTCATGGCAAGCTTTACGTCGGTCAGTCAGTCATCTTGGGGCCTCGCGTGGTGTTTATCCGACTTGATGATAGCTCCAATGGCCATAAAGCGCCGACTTCTGCTAGCTCCGGATCTTGATTTCAATTCTCAAGTTGACGAACGACAAAGAGAATACATTTCAACATCTCTGACAACAGATGTATCCTTTACCAGTGCGGTTACCACCGTCAAGCGTCTCCAACCTACAAGTTTGCTTAAATTTAGAAATCATGCCTACGGGTTTGATACTCCAGGTCCTGAAGTGACTAGCAAAAAATTATTAGAACAAGAAATGGAAGTGGATTCATCGGCATCCCTTCCTGCAAACTACGAATCCAACAAGAACGAGAAGCGTAAGAAGACTGAGGATGATAGTCCTGCTAAAACTAAGAAAAAATCACATAAATTGAAAGGCGAGCTGTCATGATGTAGGTGGATAGATTGAACATGTATGGTACATACGATCGTCTTCCCGTAATCATATTAGAATATACATATGATACCGAAAAATATATTTTGCTTAACGAGACTATGTAAGCGAAAGGTTATCAGTACCTCGAAATGCATCATAGACTCGTTTTGAAAGGGCCTGAGGTGACATCAGCAAGACATTTTTTGTTGAAGCACAGTGATGCATACTTTGTTCAGTTTTCGTCCACTATTACGTCCATCTTTCGTATTTTTCACCTCACAACACTCCAGCATCATTACTGCCCCCTTGGATCCGCCTTTTTGCTCCTCTCTCTCATATGCCTCCATTAATTTCTTGAAGGTTGGGTATACTTCGGCGATGCCCGCGGCAGCCGAAGGCGTGATTCCTTGAATTTCTTGAAGCATCAGTTCTAAAACTGAAGTTGGTTGAAGAGCTTTCTTTTGGCCGTCAGCTGGTGCAAAACTGAGATGAGACTTGGACAAAAGCTTATACTACGAGAAAATCAGTGTCAAACAGCTACTTCAAACGCAAATTTACGGGTCGGATAGCGATATCAGCTGCGATGTTGAAGACCCAGTTTTCGACGTCATCTGTCTTCTCCACATACACAATAAAACATCGCTCGCTGACTTGCAGTTTAATTATCTCTGCCTCAATTGTTTCCTCTGTTGGTTTCGATGGGTGTCTGTTGTTGATAGTCTGTAACTCGACTCTGTTGCACCCAAGACTAGCCTTGGTGGTATTTATTCTGTTCTTTCTAGCTGATAAACAGGATCTGGAATAATATCCACGAAGATCTTTGATCATAACAATCACCTGATCAGTGCGGAACAGGCCAAGAAGTCGACGAGTATCCGAGATCCACTGAGTGAGCATGTTCTCTCCACAGGCGATCATATTTACAAGCTTCTCAGCAGTAACAAGGACAACCACTGTTGTTTCCCATTCCCACTTGGGTTCGTCAAGAGGTATAAATTGTTTAGAGTTATCATCCCATCGAGCTTGCAAAAATCGCTTGAAGCGAATCACACCTGGTACGGGAGATTCAGATTCAGGAAGAAAATGGATTGAAGATTGATTTTCCTGTAATCGTTCACGAATTTGAGGGAGAGCATCAGCAATAGGAGACGATGAATTTTCCATATCAGAAGACATGACGACCTGCACTTCATGCACAGTATCCTTTTTAGATACTCGAAGCTGAAATAGATCAATATGCGATACCGCGATAAGTTATCATCTTAAACTCGCCTTATTTACTTTCTGTAATTCTCTTCTTGAAAACTTTTCCACTTGTCTTGAAGCCTAATACAAGTCAACATAATTCAGCGGTAATCATGTTTGGCATTCACTTCTGCTGTGTTTAAATATTTTGTTTCATTCTCCTTGAATTTAAGAGCAACTTTGTGCTTCTCTTGTGCCCTCATTACTGCTATTTCTCGACTTGATCGACTCTATGCAATGGTTAGATAGAAGTCTAGCAT
The DNA here is from genome assembly GCF_001720195.1 of Cryptococcus depauperatus CBS 7841. Lineage (NCBI taxonomy): Eukaryota > Fungi > Basidiomycota > Tremellomycetes > Tremellales > Cryptococcaceae > Cryptococcus > Cryptococcus depauperatus. The sequence continues at coordinate 838,966 of NC_089475.1, read as the reverse complement.
AAACGTCAACTTTTGCGCACATCTTCATCAGAATTTGGCCGTTTTCTTGTGGTAATATCATCACCGGAAGTTCGCTTCTTGCTAATTTGTTTTGACATTGAGAATGGCTGCACAGGTTCTTCAGAAAGGTCAAACAGATTTGACTAATAACTTTCAGTACAGTAACCATGTTGCAAGAGAAAGCTGTACTTTGAAAGCCATATTTTCCTCATTCATGGAATGACTTTTGCTAAAAACCCTGCTTTTACTTTTTCCATTATCATTTGGATATATCGTGCTTCTCCCCTGTGATGTCTTTCCACTAGCTATTGATGCCCCAAATATGCTTCTTGTGGTTGATCCAGAACCAATGGCATCCACACTAACTGCACGCCTACTTGTAAAAGTGCTCTTCCTAGGCGGCGTCTTGCCAGTGGACGCAGCAAGAAGACTGATTAAATCCTGATCTTCACCATTATCACTTTTAATACTGATTTCGGAGTCTGAATCAACTACAATAGCTTGAGAGTTACTAAATATGCTTTATCAATTGCATGACTCGGACTGGTCGGGTTGATCAGGTTCATGCATACCTTGCCGTTGTGATGGCAGGCCATGAACGTTGACTAAGAGGTTGCGAAGCTCCTAGAAAACAAAGTTCATCATCAGAATTGTCATCGCTGACGACAAAGATGTTTGCCGATGACATTGGAGGATTCTTGATTTCAATTGATAGGCAAAGATGTACAACTATAAAAGAAAAAGTTAAATGTGACGCCTTAAAGTTGCCAGGAGTTGACATAATCTGTTTTGGGGGGCTTTTCTAATATCAATGTAATAATTTTATTTTTTAAATTCAGATGCACTTTCATAAAATAGCTTTCAAAGTATCGTCATTAGTACTTGCCAATTCAAATTTGGCAGTAATATTTCCTAACTTGATCATATATAAGCTTTCAATATTGCTGCAATTGAGCTATAGTTACAATTCAGTAAGTGTGGTAGGTTCTGGCTGCAGAACACAAGATGTACAGAGCCAGCCAGCACTAGCTGGTAAGAGTCAAGGAGCGTGAACAAATGCAATGAGGCGTTGTTTTGAAGTGGAAAGCAGCTGAAAGACGGGCCCTATAAGAGCAGAGGTACATCGTTAAAGGATTATTACTACGTCATGAAGCGAAACCAATTGATATACGTATCAACCATCTCATTACATGATGATACAACATGCATTTTGCTAAGCTGTAGTCAGTTTCAATCCCAAACGAAAATAAACGGTATATTCACCTTCTTAGCAGTCTTGTAAAACATCTTGGATTGAGTTGAAAGAGCATTAGAACGCTCAACAAGATTGTCAAGTTTTTCTCCTCGCTCAAGAACCGATTCAATTGTCTTGTGCTGTAAAAAGACGGAGTTATAGATATCATTTGAGTTACTTGATATGACACTTACAAGAACAAACTTTGTCTCATCCAATTCCTTTTGCACCTTCATGATGGTGTCTGCCTGTTTGGGATCTTGGTATTTTGTAAGATAATTTGCCAAAGTTCCCTCCAATTTTCCCTTTTGAGCTGGAGGAAGACCACCAGCAGCGTTTTGAGAAGGATTACCACCGAAAGCGTTAGCAGATGCAGAAGCCAAAGATGGTGCGGCCTGAGGATTGGGTAGGCCGGCAAGGAGTCCGGTATGTTCTTCTATAATCTTTGTGAGAAGAGAGAAGGCTGGTCGAAGGGGGTACTCGAGGTCAGTGACCATGACCGCTTTAGGAGAGGTTAATATGCCAATCAAATTATATGGCTGATAGACAAACCCGCAAGGCCTGGGCCATTTGGCGTCCGACCAGAAGATCTAAAAACATGAGCCTTGTAATTGTTCTCTTCGACAGATGAAGGCTGGTTAGGAGGGGTTCTCTCTGCAACCGTCTGTATATTGTGTTAGTTTGATTCGACATATTATAATTGACCTACCTTTGTGAAAAACGCCATAAACTCGCCCACGCTGCTTCGCTGGTAAAAACTAAAACTACTGAGGTCCTGGGCAGTCGCAAGAGAGGTAGCGACTGCAGGAGTCGCCGCTGTGACTGACAGAAGAGAAATGGAGAATACCTTCATGGCGGAAGCTTATAGAGACAATGATAAAAAGAAAATGTATTTAAACAATGTATGTTAATAAAATGGGCTACGTCATAGGGAAATGGCTTAATTACTAATTTAATAATTATTGCGAGTTTATTCATACTTATAATTGCTAGATAGTACCTTTTAATTCTTTTTTTTTCTTATTCCGCAATGTCTGACTCTCTACCGGCTGATGCATGGATCAACAACTTCCTTGCAGCACCACCACGGCCACTGCTCGCAAACCTTCAAAAGAGACTGGTAACCTCTTCAGCCCACCTGGTTGGTCTCGCCGAAGTTTACAAGCAGCGAGCACAGATAGAGGCCCACTATGCGGACAATCTCGCAAAATTAGCACGAAGTGCTGACGCTGGTACTCTGTCCGGTCTCAAGAATGGTAACGATTGGCCAAGAAACAGTGCAGAGGCACGTATATGGGACAGCGTCGTCTCCGAGATTACAGAGGTTGGTCGTCTCCGTCCTTTCACTCAAAACAACGCTAAAATAATACTATGCAGACATCTACCACACACTCGACGTTGGCTGCTATGCTTAGAGCTGATTTTGAGCAACCACTCAGAGATTTGCCTACCAATGTTGTTGCTTGGAGGAGAATTGCGGAACAGGACGCTTCTCTTGACAAAGCACTTCGAGACTATGAGAAAACATCCGCCAAATTAGAAAAAGCTTCTGCAAAGTCCAAACCTAGCAAAATCGAAACCCTTCAGAGCGACCTCAACCAACTAACAACTACTCTCTCGTCCCTCTCACCCTCTGTTTACACTACCTATCAGAGGCTAGATGAAGAGAGGCTCAAGGCTCTCAAAGAGATCACTGTTAGGTGGGGTACAGTGAAAGGTGATATTGCCAACAGAGACAGCAGTAGATCCGAATCTATTATCTCTAGTTTGCTTTCTTGGGAAGTTCAAGATGAGATTTTAAATGTCGGACAGAAACTCGGTGGAGGTGGAATGGGTGCTGGTAGTGCCAGCAAGGTTCCTCCCCCCCGCATTCCAGAGAGCTCTGCTTCAACTCGTGGGTGTTCCCCTTCTATGCCAGAGCTGACTTCTTAGCACGATCTAATCGTCGTTTATCTATGGCCACATCATCTGCCACTCACGATTTTTCTCCACGTGCATCCACTCCCCGAGTCAATGGTACATCAGCCACCGCAAACACTAGCGCTCCGGGCTCGTCTTTCGCTAGCGGTTTCAAGTCAATGCTAGGTAGAACAAAGACCATGAGCGCCAGAAACAGAAGCGGAAGTAACGCAGCATCTACAAGGAGTGGGACACGAGAAAACTTCGGGGTCATTGGAGAAGAACCACCAAGAGTGCCAGACATGTCACATGTAAGTTTTTGCGTGGCCAGTCAAACGCTAATTGACCAGGCACCGCATGTTGACGAAGAAGGCTTTTCTGTCGCTCCTGCTGATCGTCATCGAGGTCCTTGGGAGGATCCGAATCTCAATATTCCCGTTTCTTCAGACATGGATTCCCCCACTGCTACTGCAAATTCTACAAATGTGTCAAAAATGGGACAAGCAACTTCTTCAACTTCTGATGCCTCACAAGAAGACACTATCTCTCCTACATTGCAAAACCAGCAGCCTCGATTGAACCTTTCACTCGCACCACAGCCAATTCAAGAGAGCGAAGAAGAGCGTCAGGCAGCTTTAGCTAAAATGCAAAAAACGTTGCAACTTCCGCCTTCTCAGCCTTCAAGAAGATCTACCATTGCTCGAGGCAGAAGGGATGTCAGAAATACGATGTTTGCGGGAAGCACAGACGAAGGTACCATTGCTGGTGCTGGCGCTACGGCAGGATTGGCTGCATTTGCTTCACCTAAGTTTGCAGAACCCGAAGAGCAACTTGTGGAGTCTCCTAAATCTACTCGCTTCAACACCCAGTCAAGCTTTGATGTTCCTTCTCAGTCCCCTCTTGTACGCCGTACATCTCTTTCTTCTGTGTCTTCCAATAATCCGTTTGACTCCCCTGGCACTGCAGCAGCGATGACGCCCCCAATAGTATCCTCTTCTTCTGATCACCCGGGACTGCGTGCAAACATGAGTGAACACATTAACGTCATTTTCCGTAACAAAGAGATAGCGAAATTTCAGATCGCAGGTGAAATCCATCTATCTTTGCGCCCTGTTGAAACAGCTTCGTTAACGGGACCAATCCACATCTGTCTTTCGGCATTTGAACGCCTGGAAAAGATTGCACCTAATCCAGCATATCTTGCGCAGGTTCCCGACAAACCGGGCGAATATTTTTTGAATGCTGAAATGTTGGCAGCTGCAACAACCAAAGGTGCTCCAGGTGGAAGAGGTATACTACTTTTTAAATATGTTGTCCATGTCCAGCCGGGCAAGGAGTTTGCGCACCTTCCTCTTATCCTTGATCCTGCTTTCCAATGCAAGTCAGGTGAAACGCGGATGATACTGCATTACCATCTGAATTCGTCATCTACTATTTCTTCCCTGTCCAACGTCAATTTCGCTGCATCTTTTGCGCCCGGACCTTCGGTGGTCAACGTGCAGGCTAAGCCAACTGGTGGAGTGTGGTCTCCATTGACGAGAAGAATACAGTGGAAACTCGATGAGTTGCCATCCGATGGGAAGATAATTGCGAAATTCCTGACTGAGGGAGAAGATTCAATGTCTCCTATTGGCATACAAGCAGCCTGGGCAGTAGAAGGCAAGCTCATTAGTGGGTTAGGCATAGATATTGTTTCTGGTGAAATTGAAGGCAATTGGAAATTCGACGAAATTAGGAAAAGCACCACGACGGGCAAGTATCTAGTAGAACCAGTCGTTTAAAAATATCAAGTAGTAGTTGAATTCTACTATTTGGATAAATTGTAGATATACACTGATTACAAAAGTCATAATGAATGTCTTGCGAGTTAAATTATCTTTATAGTGAATCACTGGTGCATGATGCTATACTACCAGAATCTTTTGACTGCCGCAGCTTAATCATCATACAGTAAATCCTTGACCATGTAAGGACCATCCAGATGATAACCTAAACGCCTGTAATAGTCTCGTGTTCCAACTCCAGAAATGACCGCGATACGTCCACTTCCGTGTTCTTCTCTTGCAATACGTTCAGCTTCCTCCATGAGAAGAGTACCTATACCTTGGTGCTGAAACTTTTTGGGGTCACGAGAGTGTACAGGGGCAGCTGTCCCGTAAACGTGCTGCAAAAGGTGTCATCATTGCAAAAGGGTGAAGCTGATAGACTTACGAGCTCTCTTACTAAACTAGATCCACCCTTCATCCCTACTAACTCCTTTCTGAAGGTTCCTTCCTCTGAACATTTCCTCAACCTCAAAAGTCCCACCAAAATATCCGATTGAGGATCTTCATAAGACAAAAAAGTTTCCCAGCCCCCATTTGCGGCATAGTCTCGTCGAATTAACTCGATGTCTTGTGGTCGTACTCGATGATGAATCTCGTGCAGGCCAACCTCACGATATCGAACATCCCTACATTCTGCACCAAAGTCTTTCATACGAGCAAGGGCAAGTTCTCGTAGATTGCCATTCTCAACACCAGAGGAGACTAACGGCATGGGGATATCTCGCTGGACACGATAAACCCTGGTCCAAGGAGGAACGAGGGCCATGATTCTGGCGACAATGTCCACGAGAGAGTTGGGAGGATAATTCTTGTATCTTCCGGTCCTCCAAAGCTCATAAAGACCAGTACCACGTATGACAAGGGTAGGGTATAGCTTCAGACCATCTGAACGGAAAGCGGGATTTTCGAAGAATTCTTGAAACTGCCAAATATCTCGTTCAACACCGCAATTAGGTAGATCAGGCATCATGTGCGCAACGATCTTGTAGCCTGCATCCTTAGACATGTGAAAAGATTCACTGACAGCACGCACTGTGTGGCCTCGATTTGTGTCTCGTGCGACGTCCTTGATACTCCCATTAGTTCACTTACAGAGACCACAACTATAAGTACTTACTTCATGAACTGATTGAACACCAATCTCTAGACGAGTGCAACCATATCGCAACATTTGACTCAAATGAGGTTTTAGACAATAATCCGGACGAGTCTCGATAGTGATGCCGACACATTTGATCTTGCTCTGTTCCGAGAACCTGACTGCCTCGTCTACATCGTCTCCTGTATGTCCGCTCAACGCATTATGCAGCCCCGCAATGAACTTGTGTCTATAACCTTCAGGCATGGACATAAATGTTCCTCCCATTAAACTATACATGCGTCAGTATGCTGATCAGGGCCAAGCGATTGTCTAACAGACATAATTTCCACCTTATCTACGCTGTGTCCCAAATCACGTAGCTGATTGATTCGGCCGCGAGCTTGCTCATACGGATCATACCGAGCGCGAATAGCCCGCATGGACGTTGGCTATGAAGTGTTAAAAAGATTTAAAGGCTAATACTAACAACTGACTTCATAGCCTGTGTAGGATTGGGTCGAATATTCAAAATCAGAGTCTGGGCCTCCAGGGCAGTAGCTATAATGGCATGAGAAGATTTCTTGGTCGCGGTGCAAAAATGTACATACACGCAAATGTTTCCAGTCATGGCAACATGAGGACATCGATGAGGCTTGCACATAACTGCGACAACTGCAACGCCACTGGCAGTTCTGACGGGCTTTGCTCTCAGCCATATTCTTAGTCTGTCTTTCCATTCGTCGGGAACAGCAGCAAGAACATCTGTCAAACGAGGAACCGCTTTGAGTCCATATTTTTTTGCATATTTTGCCCTAATGCTGTTAATATTTGGAGTTGAGCTTGAAGAATTGTAGGTATTGATAAGATCTCGCACGACAGCAGATACGCATAGAAGGTGTAACTCTGACTGGGATGTTGGAGGTGCTGTCATTTTGGTCTGCGATGGAAGAATCTAGGTGATGGATTATATTAAAATGAGAAAATGAAGGAATAAAGTATAAAAAACAAGAAAAAAACAAATACGGGAAAAAAGCCTGAAAAAAAAGACTAAGTGGATTTGACAAACTCCTATTTCAGCTCTTTTCTTTTCAGCTCAAACAAATATAAATGCTAAAATCAGTCATCTCTCTACGCTCTCACTTCATTTCGAAATGGCCAATCCAGAACATATGTATCGCTAAAAATATACACATTCGAGACATCTCTTCGTCTCAGACAAGTGCAGCTACCTTGCCATCGTCATTTAGTACAATCAATGCGTCAGAGATCTCTCATTTTTCCAATCTCTCTTCCCATTGGTGGTCAGAAACAGGAGAATTTGCTCTATTGCACCGCATGAACCCTACAAGAGTAGAGTATATCCGCCACAAAGTTACCCTTGCACCTACAGCAGATGAAGAATGGTCGTTTGAGACACGTCATCTTGATGCCCAAATGGAAGAAACAAAGGGAAATGGGGATTGGTTGGCTGGTATGAGATGCCTTGATGTTGGTTGTGGAGGTGGGCTTTTGTCGGAATGTTTAGCAAGATTAGGAGGCAACGTGGTCGGCGTCGATGCGAGTGAGAGTAATATTGGGATTGCTACTGCTCATGCTAGACAGGATCCCATGTTGGTTCAGAAAATGAATCAAAGAGAGCTGATATACCGGCACGGTACTGCCGAAGCGCTGAGAGATGCAGGTGAAATGTTTGACATAGTTTGCTCCATGGAGGTTTTGGAGCATGTAGACGAACCGGGAGAGTTTATGAAATGTCTAGGGGAGATGGTTAAGGTGCGCTCCTTCTCGCATAGCCAATGATTGGACTGTGATAACACCGTGTATAGCCCGGAGGCCACCTTATTCTTTCCACCATCAATCGCTCGCCTCTCTCACAACTTCTTACCATCACAATGGCTGAAGATGTTCTTCGTCTTGTCACGCCAGGCACTCATACCTACCATAAGTTTGTGAAACCACATGAGCTCAGAAGATTTGTTTACTCTGATATGGGCGGTTTTGACACATGGCATAAGAACGATGATGGCAGCGACATACGGCAAGATGAGGTTGGAGAGACAAGAGGTATTGTCTACAATCCGCTCAAGGGAGCTTGGAAATTGTGGGATGGCGAAGAAAGGAGTTGGAAGAAAGAGGTAGGGGAGGCCTGCAACTACATGTATCATGCGAGAAAAAAGGCATGAAAAACAAACCAAATACCATTCAATCACTATTTGGCCAACAGACTCCTCTCATTGGAATTGGCTTCAGTGTCTGGTCAAGAGCCATATTACAATTGGAGACGGTTAACGGAAAAAGTCAATACTATCCTGACCAGAATTTGGCTTGTAGTTTTCCATTCAATTTAATGAGCTGTTTTGAGAAAATGAATTGCACAACTATTGGTATTCTTAAATGGTGACGTAATTAGATTGGATTGGTTCTTTGACTTTTGCTATTGCCGGGATCTTTAAATGTGAAATGCAAAGAGTTGATAGATGCATTAAGATCAATTTCATAAAGTCTACATTCTCAATAAATCATCGACCGAGAAGAGTCAAGCAGTGCTGTCTATCAAGTATGGCTCAATCAAGAAATGTCTCAAATATCGTCTAATCCTCTTCAAAGAGCGCATGCTCTATCAGCTAAGGCGAATCAACTACTAGAACATGATCGGCCATCTGTAGACAATCTCAAGCAGGCTTTGCATGCGTATGAGTCAGCAGCAAACCTCTTTGAAGCTTCCACCAATGAAATAGGAGAGGATGATAGTACAAAGGGAACGCTTCGATTGTTGACAGCTCAACATCGCAAGCTGGCTAGAGATTTGGAGAGGAGGATTAACGCAAGCCCAGGGAATGATGCTGGCTCTTTGGCGACACCGGAAAAGAAGTTGAATGAAGGTCGGATACCAAGAGGTCACCTCTTAGAAAGCTCATCTCTAACAGTTTCCAAGGCTTCACCTTATGAACAAGCGCAAGGTTCTGGCCTGAGACCCAAACAAGGTGAGTATCTGGAAATGACTCTTGGAAATTCAAACAAAGCATGATAACAGCTTTAGGTCAACCGCCAGCTCATGGGGTTTTGCCTTTTGCCTACCGGTCACCGTCCTTAAATGCACGCGCTCAAACCTCACAGCTGAACCCTTTTGCTGAATTATCACCTCTACATTCCTCCTCTTCTTCTTCGGAAGCTGCAGAAGAATCATATATCCACTTTGGTGCTCCACCAGATACCCTCGATCCATTCAGTCGGTTTTGGGCTAGGTTAGATAATATGCTAGAAGACATATCTAACCCTGTCGCTTTCGCCAGTGCCCCGCTAGATAATTCAGAGATGCCCATGGCAAGGTTTGAGCAGGTCAGAGCTCAAGAAAACCAAAAAAAGAGCATAAATAGAAAAGGGAAGGCAAGTGATGAGGCACCTTCACCATCAGGATCCTTCTACATAGTTCCAAAAGAAAAAAAAGATCTTGGTAGCTCTAAGAACGATGGCAGTGTAAGACGGCATGCGTAAGCAATTTTTGTTATTGTATTCCGCGCCATTTCTAACGACTATATAGTGGGCCTCAGCCCAAAACATCTGAAGAATTGGCATTAGAAAACCTATCTTTCCGTGCATCACTCGACTCACTTGCCTCCCATACCTACTCCCTTGAACAAGAAAATGCAGTCTTGAAAGCTCAATTGGCTGAGAGAGACAAAAAATTCATGATAGCTATGGCAGAGATTAGGAAAGAAGCAGGACGAGCGAGACAAAAGCAAGAAGCTTGGAAGAGTCAATTGCTTGCTGGATCTGTAATAAACGGAAGAATTCCTAGGCCTGAGGGAAGTATGATAGGACCGACAGCTGGAGACAGAGATTGTTTGCTAGCAGAAAATGCAGGTGAATACCTCTTTGCTTTAGGTGAAGCCGTTTATGTTGATGTCTTCAGCTTTGAAGAAAAAAGTCAAGGAGCTAGAACAAGAAGTTGCATCATTGACGTCAGAATCAGAAAAACAGAAGAGTCATATCGAAAAATACAAGGATAGGGTAGGCAATTCCTCACTTAGACAGTCATCCTTGCCTAACAACCTGATAGTTTGAAAAATTAAAAGCAAACGCCAAAGCGAAAAAAGAGGCTAAGCTCGCTGCCGCTGCTGCGGTCGCTGATCATGTTGAAGAAACATAAACATAGGGTACCATGTATGAAACTTAATCTCAAAAGGCCACTTTGTATGATTATTGCAAGAAGCGATTCAACTTGTAACAAGCTTATGTTAGTGCAATGTATCTTTTAAGCTTGCCATAGCGATCTTGGCCATTACCAAGGTTTTGGGCATTTTTACGGCACCTATCCACACTACAATTCACGACAAAGACTGTATCAAGAAAGGACATGCACATATGAACAGCATCGGCAAGTGACTTTGATATTAAAAAAAACTAAAACATATAACCATTGGACGAAGAAGCACTATAAAAATTAAATAATCATTATTCCATGCCTGGCAAGTGATACTAATGGCCAAACACCATCATCTCCATGCAGGTGCAATATAATCTGTGACCTGTTAATGCCCACCAGTATTTGCAATGTACATAAGAAAGTCGACATACCCTGTTCATCTTCCTCTTCCTCATATCGTCTCCTTCTTCGCCTCCAGAACCAAAGACCAGCTATGGTGAGGATGACAACAAATGCGATTACGATCACAGTTACAGATACCGCGATGGTGGTTGTCCTATATGATCCGTTCGTTAGACAACCATCTCAGTTTCAATATCATATAAATACTCACTTATGGTTATTTGGCTCATTGCTTTCTGCAGTGGTACCAGATGTCACACCTAAGCTGGATTCTGTAACCTGGGTTGAAGGTACTCCGGCTGTACTGGGATTAAACCATTGCGTCATAGTCAAAGAAGACCCATTGCTCATTTGTGATGCCGAACCTGTCTGCGCTGTTTTTGATGTTGCAGATGTAGTGAAAGAAGACGCCGGTGATGAGCTCTTAGTAATTGATGGCGATGAAGCAACAGCAGATGTTGTATTTGCAGAGTTTGTTGAGAGGTTAGAAGTGAGAGAAGCAGAAGCTGAAGTATCTGAAGTAGAGCTAGTAGATAGTTGTGAAGAAACCGTATTGCTGTTACCAGTTCCGATAGAAGCAGCGTTTGTTCTTTCATCCTGTCAGTTTCATATTTGAACGATTGTACGCTACATACAATTTTCCTATCACTGCGACAGAATCAACATCAAGCCAGACATAATCGGGATACTGGGCCGTATTTCTTGCGTTTTCGTTACTGATTTTCAAAACATGATCTCCTTCTTTTAGCCCGCTTGTGGCGTATAGAGCTTGCTGAAATGTCGAATCTTTAGAGTATCCTGAAAAGTATTGAATGTCACCCGAATCAATCGAGATGCCATATATCCCCTACGATAGTATTGTATGATCAGTAATCGAATGTGAAATGATGATCCGAAAACCTAACATGGCTATTTAAACATCAGCATCCTGGCAACGGGCAGATAACAGGACAAGAGTGGAAAACACACTTTGGTCTTCTTGCTCCATATACGGTGATATCGGTTCCATACCATGATATTGTGCAGTAATCACCCTAAACCATTAACATGACTTCATCCTGAACAACTCCACGAGCCTGCCGCTTTCCTATTCCGCTCAAACTCACAGTGTTTGTCGATGTATGACTAACGATTAATTAGCCAACACACAATATACAAAGATAGGCTATGAGGAACTAACAAAGTCTGTTAAAATCTCATCAGTACTTGAACCTTGGGTAAGAATGAGAAAAAAACGCACGCTCTGGTAATAATTTGCAGTATAAGAATCATCTATTTTGGTTTTCGTGAGCGATGTCATCACTGGAAAACTGCAAGAGGCCCATACCGGTATGTTTCGTTCCCCTACCATTACAGGCAACATGAGCGAACGTTCAAATTCAAAACACTCTGAATGAACCTACCAAGATCCATACCAGGCAATGTTGCTGTCATTATCGTCTATAGTGGTAGACATCTATGTCTGTTTTGTATACCAAAATCAGATACTACAGACTTGATGTCAATAAGAACGGCGCCGAAGAGAATATATGGATGTGAGGAAAGATCAAAAAGAATCTAGGTGGAGAGTGCCGAGTGCCGTTGCTGAACAAAGAAAGCAGGCCAGTGTCGTTCATATTAGTTATTCTCCTTTCCTTTGGAGACTGTGACTCCTTTGATAGCTTTGGAAGTATGTGTCAAAGGAATTGCTGGTACAGTCATTTATACAGAAGGAGCACACATAGTTGATGCAATGGGTCCAGAAAAGCTCCAGATTTGTCGAGAAGGACGATGAATTTGTCAGAAAGGAGTGGTGCATTCTTAGGTCTTTTGACTAGGTAGGTGGCTGAAAATACATTGACTTTTGTTTCTAAACACGGCGAAATTAGCGGTAGCGATGTATCCCTTACATTGCATGACAAACTTCTGGCGAGTCCTTCAAGTACTGATAGTTAGAATGTTAATAGATGCGGTATAGGTATTGAGTTGTAAATAGTTCAACTCACTCCTCGCGCTTTCATGGCCCGATAGCCTATCCCATGTGCTGTTAAAACACCCCCATAGACCTAAGAGCCGTTGTAAGTCGTGAGCCTGAGCAAACCTTCAACATACTGTCAGACCAATAGCAGTCAGCGCTATGCCTCTCTGAATAATATCAGCTATAGATAATGTCATGTTCTGTTGTTGCCGATAATGTTTAAAAAATCTGGATGCAAATGATAAAGAAAACGGGATTATTATTATTATTATTATTATTATTATTATTTCCTTTCCATTCTCCCTTTGCTTTTTAATTTATTCTGGCCGCTACAATTAGTATTCATTCACAGCACCAATATACGCATCATAATGGCTCCATCATTTGCTAGTCGTATCGTTTACCTCAAATCGCTCATCCAAACCTTCCCTCGCTCCCCTCTTTCTGGAACAGCACAACTCTCCGATGCTTGGATCTCTATTCTTGACCGTATATTGGATTCTCAGTCTGTATCATCGTCCTCACGAGAAAGTTTAGAATCACCTACACTGAATTCATTGCGAGAGGCAAATCGGCAGCATCGGGATATTCTGAAATTAGAACAGTTCAAAGATTCTGTAACCAGGTTGAAAAATGGATCAGCAATGCAGGATGTGGGCTTTTCTTGGCTACATAAAGAGATAAGTTAAGAAATTATTAATTACATCTCCCAGTATCCCCTACCCAAAGAGCTTTTAACACCTCCCAACGATGAATTTTATTACACTCGAGCTCGAAATGCCATTTTCAATGCAGAAAAGGGCATCAAAAGGCCATGGTGGAAAGTATTTTTCAATGTCAAGGGAACGGATTAGTGTGGTACCCATAGGAATCAGTATACATACAAGCATTCATACAGATGAACAGTCTGTGTTGATGCATTCATGGATAAGTGGTAAATATAATCCAAATTTTGAGGCATAATATTCAAGTATGTAAACTAGGTGAAGATGTATCTTTTCTTTCCATATTTGCGACATCTTCCCTAGTCTTAGTCATAGACTTCGTACAGACTGTCTTATCAACTGCTTGCACTTCCCAAAGATTCAATTCTGCCTTTGCCCTTGGTCTCGTTATTGATTATATCTGTAAGTGTTTTGAAATTGCTAGGATTGATCTGTGCAATCTGTAGGTACAGAAATTAGTCTAGATAATAACCACAGCCAATACGACTTACCGCCTCCCACTCAGTTCCCATTTCTTCCTCTTCGATCTCTTCGACTTCTACCACAATTTTTTCTTTGCATCTTTTTGCGTCCTTGCTAGGCATTGTGAGCCTTATTCTCATCCTGATTCTTCTGACCGAAAGTATGTTTCCTTCACTGAGCTTTTTGATCAGCTCTAAAGCTTGTGCCTTGGCTGGCTTATCGGCTCGAACGCTGAATCCCACTTCCGACATTGCTTTCTCAACCATTCCTACAGTATGTTTTCGTGATGTGTTGGGGTCTACAGTCATCTCGGTAATAATGGTCGCAATTTCGCGTGAGAGAGCGGACAGATGCTGAGTTCTCTCTAAATTGTTAATTTGCAGTTCTCCTTTTCTTAAAATCTGAGCAATGGTTAATTATTAGATTTACTAGGTCAAGCGTGGCATGTTCAGAATTAGGCTTACCTCCTCAATCACTCTGCTCATGTCATCGGTCCCAAAGCATTTTGTCCATTCCTCTTTCTTTGCTACAAGGCCCTTCGGTACATTTGTGAAAACCTGTTCGATCTGAAGGACTTCTGAAAGGTCGTTTTCTCTGTCCTCAGTCAGAGTGGATAATCTTACACAAACCAATGTCAACCGATATTTACATTCCCGAACGAAACTCAGAAACTTTGTTCTGATAACAAGCAATCTGACCTGTATCAGAAAGAACTCATGGCTAGAGCTTTATTATGATTTTGGCATACCTCAAATCGCTTTCCTCCTTTCTTCATACGGACAATGCTTACATTGGTAAGCCTTGTTATATCCCAAGTCAATAGACAGCCCATGGTAATCCAAAGCCCTGTAACCTACTTGATCTGAGTTCCTGGTTGTCTGAGCATGGCTGCTGGCACAAAAGTATGTGATAAAAGAGTAATTTTTTGTAGTCTTTGATTTACTTGGTGGAGGTAATATCAGGAACGGATAGAGTGGCGGAAGATGTCAGTGAGAGCATTTCTTTCAAAAGAAAAAAATCTTAAACCACGTAATTCTTGAAAAATACATTAATCGCTCATAATGTACTATTCAAGATGAAGCTATTTGAGAATGATGTTGTCTATGAGTGATTTCATTGGTTTTTAACTTTTTAACTTTTGCTAACATTGCTTGAAGCTTTCCAGTGACACATACCTTGAGCCGTCTTCATAGTAAATATCCTAACCCTTTTGCTACACACGTCTATTCGGTAGATACTATAGATCGGTCAATAGACACAAAGACAGGGATTGTGCGTTCTGAGAGATTGATTGGAGTGTCACAAGGTGCCCCAAGATGGGTGACCAAGGTGAGGACCGTTCTTATGCTCATGTAATTGTCACATTATTAGGCTCATCTACCAAAATAGCTTTTCAAACTCCCTGCTATTGCTTATGTCCGCGAAGTTATATTCATAGACCCTTCAAAAACTCTGGCAACTTCGATGTCTATCAATCTCAACCTTGCACAATACGTGTATGCCAAGCTATTGGTCTTTGTTAACATAGGCAATGAGCTAAATGACATTTAGTTCATGTCTAGAACTCATCACATATTCTCCTCATGACAATGAATCTACACTTTTCCGACAACGAGCTTTACTAGTATCGAGCTTTCCTACAAAGCTTGTTGCAAGAAGACTTGAACAAGTAAGCCTGGACAGATTCAAGAGTAACGCTGGTATAGGAAAGCAAGGATTTGAGTGGGTCTTATCACGTCCAGGCGATGTTCCTTCAACCACATCCGGTCCATGCGGATTATAACTCTCCAAACATAGGAGAGAATTGGACAGATTTCATCTGAATCAAAACAAGTACAACGCCTCTATACAGCTATTCTTATGCATCGTGCAATTCCATCGCTGTTCCAGCATGATCATATCAAACTAGTTTATGTTTTTAACGACTTGATGCATGTTGTTCAGAGACAGTTGAGCGGAAGAATTTTTTCAATTTAAAAAAGGATATAAAATTAATTAATGGTTAATATCAAAACAGTCGTGGCTCTAAAACCGCCACCAATCAAGCGAATTTGTCTTTTTACTTTAAATAATTATTTTAACAACCAAGTAAATATTATCAGCGGTAATATGTCTGACAAAGAGACGACGCCAAAACCCACATTGAAGAATTATCGAGGAGCCTGTATCGAGGTGCAAATTTTCTATCTTTCACAGCTACCATTCTAACTATCCTACCAGGATCTTCAACTACCCCCAGCTTTCTGCTTACCCCAAGATGCTCCAGTTATCTCAGCCCTAGAGGCAGCATATGAGAAGGAATTTGATCATTTGCCGTGAGTTATAGAATGCCATATTTCGCATCATCTTATGGTCCTCAAAGTATTCTCAATTACAAGCGGAAACCAATTGGCTATCTAGATATACCCTTGTTGAAGGCCAAAATTGGGAATGACACCGTCAAGCAAAATGAGTCAGTGTGTGAGCTGCAACAATACAGTTTTACAATTATCATCAACGCTAATTTCATGTCCTACAGCAAATTACATGACTCACTTCACACTCTCAAAACGTTCACCGTCATACGTTACAATAACTCCTTTAACTTCTTTGGAGGAACTAGAGTCCTTTTTTGAGACTAGAGATGTCAGCTTCGCATTGGGTAAGCCCATATTTGCTTGATTTTCTTGTATATCACCAACATTTCTTCCTCTCTGCAGTGACAGATGCTGAACGAAATTGGGTTCTTGCTGTGGCAACAAGAGAAGATCTGGAAGTAAGTAATAGCGAATTTGTTATCTAACCGAATTTTTAGACGCTGATGAAGCATTTCTCAGACTTTTGTCAAGAGGAGAGGGTAAAATGATAATTTCCGACTGGGATGTCCATTTAGCAGCTAAAATTCGGCCAGCAGACTCATTGCATACTTTTATAGCACCACTGCATTTGTTGAATCTCGAATTGCCTCTGTTTCAGAATCTCTCTTAGCTTGCTTCGACTCGAACCATCGTACAATACGTCTTTTGTCGTCTGGTTGCTAATCTTTGTTAAATGATTTACGCACACCTTTAACATAGATGCATCACTGGAAATTTTGTAGGGTGTTTAATCTATGGTGACTAATCGACAATTACAAACTTTTTCTTTGGGGAGATCAGTCACTATTCCAGCAGATGTTTTGGAATAGAGTTCAAGTATCTTGTTAAGAGACATATTTTACCATTGACCGACTACAAAATGTCAATAATCGACTTTTGATAGGTATCGAAACAATCAATTAACTGATGATTATGTAGAACAAGTATTCTTGCGATATTTTCGTTCTTTCTCAAAACTCCTGTCTCGCCTTGTCCTACACCAGCATCAATATCACTAATCTACAGGCAACCAATAGTGAAAACTTGAGAGAAGTATTAAACTGCGACGACTATCTCACCACATACTCTCAACATACAATCAATTACGACAATGACGATGACAGGTATCATGATCCTGTTCTTCCACGTCTAATATAAACTCAACACCCAGAACAATTCAGGTTATTCTATCCCTTTCTGGAGTGTAACCAGGCTTTGTTACGACCCTGCACTCGCTGTTCTATTATCACGTATTGTTTAGGGCAGGGCTGCAACCTTGGTGAGGTCCTGTCAGGATCATGCACAAGGTGCGGATATAAGAAGACAGGATACTGTGTATGCAGAGGAATGGTATAGTCGGTTCAACTAGAACCTGGCTGAAGGACGTAGAGCAAACAAGATATAAGGAAGGGATTGTGGTTCATAGTTCCCCAAGGAATGAATCTTGATAGCTGTCTTCATCTATTTGAGATAGATACTCCTAGATACTCCCACTCGTCCCAAGGACTCCCAGACCAAGCTCAAGAACAACCGAACTCCTGACAGGTTCGCCTTTTGGCCTTCTTCTATTGTCTTTTCGTTCTGATCCGTTTTGATCTTTTATTTAATTATTGTGCAGTAAATAGACGTATGGGAAACCTTCATGGATTGTGCGATCTTCTTCGAGGATCTATTATCGTATGTTATACCAATAAACCTTATCAGTTATCACACATTCAACACTCTGAATACTATCCAAGTCAACTTAACCTCGACTCTCGCACGAGTTTCCACTACTACCTTGCAGCCACGCCTGTAAGCCAATTGCCACCGTCCTCCTGCTCCGTATTCAAGGTCTCCGGCATAGGGTTATAACACAAATACCTGTTACCTTTCTTAAGGCTACTCGAATAATGACTGCTAAGTAATCATCTATTTCCGAGGATGGATGTATCATATTATACATCCATCACTGCCTAGTGTTACGACCCTGCACACTTACGGTATATACAGTGGGCGCCAAAATGTTTCAATGTTTTCTTATTTTGGATTGGATCACCAATAACTTCCGAACGATTGCAGCGGTAGCTATCGAATCACGATGCAAGGTACGACTACTCCTTAGCTCTACAACGCATCTTCAATGACGTCATAGACTGTCTCTATCGCTGAGCTATGCGGCTTTGAAAACAGAGGCAACATTGAAACATTTTGGCACTTTTTTTTGAGAACATAAATTCATGTTTTTAATACTTTATATAGCCTCCCTTGGCACGAAGAACCGCCTGTATCCTCCGTGGCATACTCTCTATAAGGCTCTGGCAGACTGAGACCGGTATCTCATCCCAAACCTTTTCAATCCTCTCCCAAAGTTCTAACATGCCTTTGGGCTCATTTTTCTCCCTTTTGAGCTCTTTTTTGAGGTAATGCCATAAGTGCTCGATGGGGTTGAGGTCGGGAGACTGAGCGGGCCACCGCAAAGTACTCATGTTGCAATTTTGAAGCCACTCGCTAGCTTTTCTGCTCGTATGTTTGGGATCGTTGTCTTGTTGAAAAATGATCTTGGAGCGGTTGAGGGCATAGTATTCGATGGTTTGTTGTAGTTCGTCTTCCAATATTGCGCAATAGAGGTCCGCATCCATCTTTCCTTCAATCTTGGCTGCATAGCCCACACCGTACCACGTCATACATCCCCAAATCATGACACTTCCACCACCAAACTTCATTGTTCCAATCACCGATTTCTCATCTAAGCTCGATCCACTACTAATCCACACCCGATTGTTCCCATCTGGGCCTAGGCGATTGATCTTGGTCTCGTCTGACCATATGACCCGTTTCCAGTCATCCACAGTCCAGTCTTTGTGCTGTTCTGCAAACTCCATTCTTGCACGCCTGTGTTGTGATTTGAGGAGTGGCTTTTTTTTCTTCGTTACGTTTTTAAACCCAGCGTTTTTCAGGCACCGTCTTATTGTATTTACAGATGCGTTGTTGCCGGTTATGGTGTTGGCCATCTTTGTTAGTTCTACAGCATCTTTTGCCTTGTTACGTTGGATTAAAGAGGCTACCGAATCAATTTCAGATTGGGACAATTTCGATTGGCGGCCTCTAGCTCTTGGAGTATCCGACGAAAAGTGTTTAAAACGGATGCGGCTGATAGTGCTGGCGCTTAAGCCTAGTTCTAAGGCTATTTGCCGGTACGAACGGCGGGTATGTAGCAATGAGATCGCTTTGTTGACTTGGGTAGTAGAAACAGCGCGCATGATTATTGTTCAGGCAGCTGAGCACAAACGTCTCCCTTTTATACCATCGCGCTACGGATGCGGGATGACGCTACATGCGGAATGACGTATTGAAGAGGTGACGTCATTCAGGGCCGTGTTGATGGAGCTATAACGAGTTTTGTATTTTCAAAAAAAAGTGCCAAAATGTTTCAATGTTGCCTCTGTTTTCAAAGCCGCATAGCTCAGCGATAGAGACAGTCTATGACGTCATTGAAGATGCGTTGTAGAGCTAAGGAGTAGTCGTACCTTGCATCGTGATTCGATAGCTACCGCTGCAATCGTTCGGAAGTTATTGGTGATCCAATCCAAAATAAGAAAACATTGAAACATTTTGGCGCCCACTGTATGTGTGTACACATGGTCGAAACACAAGGATTGCTTGCTGTGCTGTATTGTTTATTGTATGTAGCCATATCGAATACATATATATATACAGCATTCATAGTTGTGGATCCTCTTCGAGGATCAAATATCGTATGTTACATCTATAGGCCTCTTTCACTTGCTACAAGCATTTATCATCGTCCGACCTCCACGCGGATTACAGTGGGGAGCAAAATGTTTCAATGTTTTGTTTTTTTGGATTGGATCACCAATAACTCCCAAACGATAGCAGCGGTAGCCATCGTATACCGATGCAAGGTACGACCACTTCTTAGTTCTACAACGCATCTTCAGTGACGTCATTAACTGTATTTATGGCTGAGCTATGCGGCTTGGAAAACAGAGGCCACATTGAAACATTTTGCTCCCTGTTTTCTGAAAATATGAAACTCGTCATAGCTCCACCAAAACGGCCCTGAATGACGTCACCTCTTCAATACGTCATTCCGCATGCAGCGTCATTCCGCATCAGTAGCGGAATGGTATAAAAAGGGAGACGTTTGTGCTCAGCTGCCTGAACAATAATCATGCGCGCTATTTCTACTACCCAAGTCAACAAAGCGATCTCATTGCTACATACCCGCCGCTCGTACCGGCAAATAGCCTCAGAACTAGGCCTAAGTGTCAGCACTATCAGTCGCATCCACTCTAAGCACTTTCCGTCGGATACTCCAAGAGCTAGAGGCCGCCAATCAAAATTGTCCCCATCTGAAATCGAATCTTTAGCCTCTTTGATCCACCGTAACAAGGCAAAAAGTGCTGTGGAACTAAAAAACATTTCCAACATCTTAAGCGGTAACAGCGTATCTGTACATACAGTAAGACAGTGCATGAACAACGCTGGGTTTGAGAACGTTACGAAGGAAAAAAGCCATTTCTCAAATTGCAGCACAGGCGTGCAAAAATAGATTTTGCAGAACGGCACAAAGACTGGACTGTGGAAGACTGGAAACGGGTCATATGGTCAGACGAGACCAAGATCAACCGCCTAGGCCCGGATGGAAACAATCGGGTGTGGATTAGTAGTGGATCGAGCTTAGATGAGAAATCGGTCGTTGGAACAATGAAGTTTGGTGGTGGAAGTGTCATGATTTGGGGATGTATGACGTGGTACGGTGTGGGCTATGCAGCCAAGATTGAAGGAAAGATGGATGCCGACCTCTATTGCGCAATATTAGAGGACGAACTACAACAAACGATTGAATACTATGCCCTCAACCGCTCAAAGATCATTTTTCAACAAGACAACGATCCTAAACATACGAGCAGAAAAGCTAGCGAGTGGCTTCAAAATTGCAACATGAGTACTTTACGGTGGCCCTCTCAGTCTCCCGACCTTAACCCCATTGAGCACTTATGGCATTACCTCAAAAAAGAGCTCAAAAGGGAGAAAAATGAGCCCAAAGGCATGTTAGAACTTTGGGAGAGGATTGAAAAGGTTTGGGATGAGATACCGGTCTCAGTCTGCCAAAGCCTTATAGAGAGTATGCCACGGAGGATACAGGCCGTTCTTCGTGCCAAGGGAGGCTATACAAAGTATTAAAAACATGAATTTATGTTCTCAAAAAAAAGGGAGCAAAATGTTTCAATGTGGCCTCTGTTTTCCAAGCCACATAGCTCAGCCATAAATACAGTCAATGACGTCATTGAAGTTGTGTTATAGAACTAAGAAGTAACCGTACCTTGCATCGAGATCCGATAACTGCCGCTGCTATCGTTTGGGAGTTATTGGTGATCCAATCCAAAAAAAGAAAACATTGAAACATTTTGCTCCCCACTGTATTATCACCACTTACAGCTATCTCCTGTAAGCCTATCACCACCGTCCACCTGTACCGGTTATCCAAGGCCGCCGGTACCAGGTCGTAACTGTTACAGTCTTACTGTAACCCCTGCGGAGATGGAGGGATGTCCGGCGGTGGAGGCTGGTGTATATAGTTTACATTACTTGTATCTTTGTTCTTTTCTTTATATTTCTATTAATGCAAGTTCTTGAGTTTTAACTACTCAGGCCTGTAATAGAATAAACCTAGACAACTGCATCACCTAGAAAACCTAGACAACCGAGAAAACCTAGAAACCTAGAAAACCTAGAAACCTAGAAAGCCTTGAACAACCCACCAACCTGCGCTACAGAGAAATTGGGACAGGCCGTAACAGTAACACCTAGTACTGATGCTTTTATGTAGGCGCTGCGGCGGCCACCGCTTTCTGTGTAGATTGTTGTAAGTCTGGCTTTGTCCAATGTGATCATTCAACGTGGAACACAAGCATTCCCTGAGGGAAATATATAAATGGATGGGATGATTGTAATTCATCTTCTGTTTAGACATTTATTTCTATGTATTAACCAGTGCTAGATTTGCTGTTCTCATAACGCCCGTTGGTATATTATATAAACATATAGTATACCAACTACAAACGCAGCGTGGCACGCTGTGTTTTTGTTACAGTTCTGTAACAATAGGTTATAAGCAATGCATAAGTTGGTGTTCGAGCACCATTAACAATCCTTTTGCGGGTAATTGATGCATTGGTTAAACCGTTACAAATTAATGGTGCTCAGCCTTGGCAGACGCTCGTGGGTTCAAACCGTAGATGGGGTGAAAGATTTTGCACTTTCGTGTTCGACCCCGAATCCAGGTGACGTATCACCTTCTAGTATCGAGTGATCTAGTAAACCTAGGAACCCGCGTCTCGTCCAGGGTGTTTGACCTTCAGCGAGTGGACAGGCACCTCTAAGGGTAGTCATCGAAAGGAGTGGCTATCTAGACCTGCCGAAAGTCCCATGGAGGCCAAACGGAGGACCTTATGACCTAGCGTTGTGACTCACCAGGAGGCTCGTCCTTCCAGAGTGAAGGAAGTCAGACTGTTACAGTTCTGTAACAATAGGTTATAAGCAATGCATAAGTTGGTGTTCGAGCACCATTAACAATCCTTTTGCGGGTAATTGATGCATTGGTTAAACCGTTACAAATTAATGGTGCTCAGCCTTGGCAGACGCTCGTGGGTTCAAACCGTAGATGGGGTGAAAGATTTTGCACTTTCGTGTTCGACCCCGAATCCAGGTGACGTATCACCTTCTAGTATCGAGTGATCTAGTAAACCTAGGAACCCGCGTCTCGTCCAGGGTGTTTGACCTTCAGCGAGTGGACAGGCACCTCTAAGGGTAGTCATCGAAAGGAGTGGCTATCTAGACCTGCCGAAAGTCCCATGGAGGCCAAACGGAGGACCTTATGACCTAGCGTTGTGACTCACCAGGAGGCTCGTCCTTCCAGAGTGAAGGAAGTCAGACTGTTACAGTTCTGTAACAATAGGTTATAAGCAATGCATAAGTTGGTGTTCGAGCACCATTAACAATCCTTTTGCGGGTAATTGATGCATTGGTTAAACCGTTACAGTTTTCACCATGTCAGCAAAGGAAACGGCAAACTTCGAATGATGTGCGATTATTGAGCACTCAACAACGCCACTATTCCAGACATGTACCCTATGGGTAATGTCCAAGATATCTTACAACGAGCTACCCGCTCTGGTCGATTATTCGCTCAGCTGGACTGTAAAGATGCCTTTTTTCAGACACTGATGCGGGAACAGGACATCTACAAAACGGCAATTACCACTCCTCTTGGACTGCTTGAATGGGTCGTCATGCCCTAAGGCATTCGCAACGCTCCTGCTGCTCAACAACGCCGAATCAACGAAGCATTACAAGGTCTTACTGGAGAATGTTGCGAGGCTTATGTGGACGATATCATCATCTGGTGTAATGAATACAGTTGTGTAAGAATATCAAGTTAAGTATCCTGGTTATGCTATCGGGAGTTAATTAACTAATTAATTACTTGTAAGATAACTCGCATCCTAGTTCCTGTATCTGTGTATTGGGTTATTGTATTTGACTTGTGTATAGCATAGCATAGCTTGGACTTTACATATATATAAACAGGAAGTCTTAAACTTACCTTTCCCCAGAGATGTATCACACGTCTACATCACTATTACCTTGTCTCATCTATCTTGTTTCATCCACCTTGTCCCAGTAACGAGAACACAGTCAGAGACACTACCCACATACCAAACTACGGATCCTCATCACTGAGATCCTGACATCTGGGGAAAGGATGTTAAGGACTTGTATGACAATACTGTTACAGTCTGTAACAACAGTATATAGGCAGTGCATAAGTTGACCAATTGAGCAGGTCAACAATCCCTTTTGGGTTAATTGATGCACTGGTTAATACCGTAATAAATTGACCTGCTCACCCTTGGTAGGAATCCTGGGTTCAAATCCCAGCGGGGTGAAAAGATATTCCACTTTTCATGGCTCAGCCCCGAACCTAGATGACGTAGTTGTCTTTGTCCTAGGAACCCACCTCCAAGGCATTTTACCTTCACCCTTGCGTGGACGGCACCTTGCTAATAGTGATCATCCAGGGAGTGGTTGCTTAGAGCTGCGGCAGTTACAACGAAGGTTAAATGGGGGACCTTATAGACCGAAGTTCTGGCTCTTCAGTGGACTTGGCCCTCTGGTGAGGGAAGTCAGACTGTTACAGTCTGTAACAACAGTATATAGGCAGTGCATAAGTTGACCAATTGAGCAGGTCAACAATCCCTTTTGGGTTAATTGATGCACTGGTTAATACCGTAATAAATACTGTGAGCGTTCTCCAAGCTCTGCATCGAAACGGATTACGATGTTCCTAGACAAAGTCAAAGTTCTTTCTTGAGGAAGTATCCTTTCTTGGCCACATCCTTAGGCCGGGGAAGATACTTCCTTGTTACAGTCTTACTGTAACCCCTGCGGAGATGGAGGGATGTCCGGCGGTGGAGGCTGGTGTATATAGTTTACATTACTTGTATCTTTGTTCTTTTCCTTATATTTCTATTAATGCAAGTTCTTGAGTTTTAACTACTCAGGCCTGTAATAGAATAAACCTAGACAACTGCATCACCTAGAAAACCTAGACAACCGAGAAAACCTAGAAACCTAGAAAACCTTGAACAACCCACCAACCTGCGCTACAGAGAAATTGGGACAGGCCGTAACAATTTAATAGAAATATCTTTGCGCACCTTGGAGGGGGAAGAAATTTATGGACCGCTATCAGTTGAGAAGTAGAGAAAAAGAACAAAATTTTCAAGAAAATCTGTTGTCAAACGGACAAACTCTAGGGAAAATGGAGAACAGTGCGTTTCAGGAGCAGCTTGAAATGATGAAGAGGTTGCAGGTAGAGATGGAGAGGATGAGGGTGCAACAGGAAGAGTTGAAAGAAGAGAACAAAACTTTAAAAAACGAAATAAAAAGCATGATAGTCAAAGAAGAATACAAAAAAGAAAAAGAAAATCAAGAAAAAGTAGAGGTGCCAACAGCAGTGATTCCATCATCTGGAAAACGCGTAGTTACTCCTGAGCGTTTCGATGGAAGCAACCCAGCCGCTTTAACCCATTTCCTTTTTCAATGTCGTAGCGAATTCTTGCAAAACTCTTCCAGTTACCCATCCGAAGAGTCAAAGGTCCATTTCGCAACCAATCACTTGGCCGGATCAGTCGCAGAGACCGTGGTGATATACCTACAAGGGGACGCTTGTCCTTGGGAAAGCGACTTCGACGCCTTTGCAAAATTCTTGGTGAACGGCTGGGGAAACCCTATAAAGCGCCAGTTGGCCCGACAGAAACTCCAGAATATCCGCCAAAATGCTCGAACGGCAAAAGAATTCTTCTTGGAATTTGATAAGTACAGAGCGATGGTGAGTGATTGCCCGCTGGATATCATAATTGGATTTGCAGAGAAGGCGTTGAGGGTGGAGGTTTTGGAAAACATGGCTATAAAGGAAGCTGAGGATTGGGAAACCTTTGAGGAGTTCCGAGAAGAGGCTATAAAAGTGGATGAGCATCGTAGAAAAATAGAAAACCTGAAAAAGAGAATTACGGTAGGTATCCGGTCAACCGCCCTGTGCTACCTAAACAAAACTCCTCTGGTATGTACACCACGCCAGCGATAACTCCTGGTGAGCCGCCAGTTGAGTGGTTCAATGGACAGCTATCGGTGGGTGAAAAAGCGTGGAGGAAGAACAACAACCGTTGTTTAAGGTGCAGAGCACCTGGTCATATCGCCCAGTTTTGTCCAAGTGCGATGAACCAGGTGAGACACGTGCAGCTGGAAAAGGGTGAGGAACAAGATGTAGAAGTGAGTAAACGTACTCGTTCCCTCCCAAGCCTTAAGCCATCAACACCTTTTTCTCCTGGATCTCTACCATTGTCACGAACTAACAAGCAACCAGAAGTAAAAATGCTTCTGAGTAGCGATAGAAATGTGTACAAAAATGTGATCGCGTTATTGGATACCGGGTCCAGTGGCTGTTTCATTCAGCCTTCGAGTGCGCTATTGAAATCAGCAAAGATTACCCAACATAAGACGAAAGTAATAATGAAGTATCTTGATGGCCATCAAAAACAGTTCGACAACCTCAGTTTTACTGAATTATGGATAAAAGTTCACCCAAATGAACCAGCCATCCAAGTCCAAGCGGATATCATAGCATTCAACGGCCCAGAAATGTTGTTGGGCGACGAATTCATGGCTAAGAATGGTTTGAAGATTGATTATGACAAGCTTACAGTGACATTTAGAAAACCAAGTTCGTTCGGTACCAGTGTAAATGCTATTAAAACAGCAGAACATAAATGGAAAAATTCGATGCTGAATGTACGAAGAAATGAAATAATAAATGTTGGTGAAAGTAAATTAAATAAAGAAGAAAAAGAAAAGGAATTAGAGGAAATTAAGCAAGTTGTTCCTTTGCCATTTCATGAGTTTCTTGACTTGTTTAGAGAAAGCCGAAGCAAAACACTTCCACCTTCTCGAGCAAAATATGACTTGCCAATTGAATTGGTCCCGAACGCGGAAGTCAAGAAAACGGGCATTTACCCAATGTCACGTCCTGAAGAAGATTTTCTTCGACAATGGATAAGAGACGGACTTGCCAGTGGTCATCTACAAAAATCCCAGTCACCCTATGGTGCTCCTGTCTTCTTAATTCCCAAACAAGGTAAAGTACCATACCGTGTGGTGACTGATTACAGAGCAATCAACAACAAAACAATAAAAAGCAGTTATCCGATTCCCCGCCTAGATGCTTTAATTGAACGTCTTCAGACGGGTCATGTGTTCACAAAGCTCGACTTGAAAGGCGCATACCAACTGTTGCGCATCAGAGAAGGAGATGAGAACAAAGCGGCACTGAAGACGAGGTATGGTACGTACAATTCTCTGGTCGTTCGTGACGGGTTGTGCAATGCTCCTGCAAGCTTTCAATATTTCCTCAATGATATCTTTGAGGATCTACTGGATGAAGGAGTAGTGGTTTATATTGATGACATTGTTGTTTATGCAAACACAAAGAAAGAACTTACTGCTTTAGTTTTCGAAGTGTTACGTCGATTGTGGGAAAATAGGCTGGTGGTGAACGCAACAAAGTGTGAGTGGGAACAGGAAGAAATAACATTCTTAGGTCACAAGGTATCACACGGTAAAACACATCTACCCAGCGATAAGATCAAAGCAGTAGTAGACTGGCCAACTCCAAAGACGATGAAGCAATTAAGAAAATTTCTTGGGTTCTCCAGTTGGTGTCGAAGATTCATTAAAGACTATGCTCACATAACAGGACCATTATCAAAACTTCTACGCAAAAACGCTGAGTGGGAATGGGATATTGATTGTCAAAAAGCATTTGAAACATTACGAAACGCATTTGTATCTGATCCGATAATGAAATTATACGATAACTCCCAACAAGTCATTCTTGAAACAGATGCGTCGGATTGTGCGGTAGGTGCGGTAGCCTTTCAATACTTTCGAAACACAGAAACAGGGATTTTACACAAGCATGCTGTGGCTTATTGGTCACGACTTATGTCTGATACTGAACGTCGTTATTCGGTAGGTGAAAAAGAGTTACTAGCAATCGTAGATGCACTCAAGGAATGGAGAACTTGGCTATTAAGTTGCCCAGGGCCAATTCAAATCATCACGGATCACAAGAACCTCGAATACTTTATGGAGAAGCGTCAACTAGGACGTAGACAAGGAAGATGGCTTGATGAATTAGCTGAGTTCAATTTCCAAATATATTATCGACCAGGACATGAAAACGATGCTGCTGATGCTCTATCGCGTAGACCAGATTACCACATAGGCAAAGGCGTATCAATAGACGAAGCAACAAACCCATCTAGCTTCGCACAATTGTTACCTACGATGAAAGAGTGGAATGAAGAAAAAGAAGTAGAAAGGCATATTAGAGGAGTCAGAGTGAGCACAAGTTGTAATGAGAAAAACCTTTCATTGCGAGAAAAACTTATCAGAGGCATCATGATCGATGAAAACTTGGCCAAGATGCGTGCTAGTGGACTTCAGATGGTACCTTATGGGCAAACATCGACAAATCATTGCAAACTTGTTGGCTGGACAGTAGACGGATTACTAACATTCAAGGATCGTATAGTAGTTCCAGAGTATGAAGGCGCAAGACTCGATATTTTGCGTATGCGGCATGATTCAAAGTTCACTGGCCATCCCGGTAGAGATCGAACTCTTGGGATGATAAAAGGGATTATCACTGGGATCAAATGAAAAAGACGGTTACTGCCTACGTCAAGTCATGCCATGAGTGTGCTCGACATAAACCAAAACGGCATGCTCCTTACGGTCTACTACAACCTCTACCAGTTCCATCTCGTCCATGGACAGAGATTTCGATGGACATGATCGGCCCATTGCCCAAGTCTGAGGGCTACGATGCTGTATTAGTCGTAGTAGATCGATTCTCGAAAATGGCTCACTTCATTCCTGTCACAACGAGCCTTACGTCGGCTACGCTTGCTCAGCTTTTTGTCCAACATGTCTTCTCAAAACATGGAATTCCAGAAAAGGTGGTATCCGACCGAGGTTCTATATTTATTTCTCAATGGTGGCGTGAGTTTGCTAAACTTGCAGGGATGTCGAATGTATACTCTTCGCCGTATCATCCTCAGACGGATGGTCAAACTGAGAGAACAAACCAACATCTTGAGCAGTATTTGAGTATCTATACATCTTATCAAATGGATGACTGGAGTAATCTTTTACCTTGGGCTGAATTTGCTTACAACAATTCTCCTAGCCACAGCACCGGACTGTCCCCATTTGAAGCCTTATACGGCTGTAACGTTCGATTCGACATTGACGCAATCGAAGGAAGACTCGAAGCAGCAAAGGAAAATCGAGTAGATGTTAATACATTCGAAAGGTACAAGGGAATAGAAGAGTGCATAAAGCAGGCGAATAAACGATCAGCAAAGCAATACGACAAAAAACACATACCGGCGCCAAAAATGGAGATAGGAAGCGAGGTCTTCCTGAGCACCAAGAACTTGTCAACAGAAAGACCTTCTGCCAAGTTGGAGGCTCGCTACATTGGACCGTACAAGTTGACAGCATTTGTAGGCAAAAACGCTGTCAAGCTGGACCTCCCTACAAATGTCAATACTAGCCCGATCGTTCATATCTCTCGTATCGAACCTGCCTACCCGAATAAACTCCCTGGCCGCGTACAACCGCCGCCGCCGCCTGTTGTTGTTAACGGTGAAGAAGAGTTTGTGGTAGAGAGGATTGTGGACTCGAGAAGACAGAGAAAGAGGGTAGAGTATAGAGTTGAATGGAGAGGGTACACCGGGCCGGAGCAGTACGACTGTGTCACGGCCTTCTCTTTCTTGGTTGCAGGCTGGCAAATGTTGGCAACCTCGGGTTCTAGGTATTCGTTACTTGGTTCTTGGGCTAGGTCTAGGTGGTTTCTGGATGCAATGATCTTTAATTTATAACAGGCCGAGAGTAATACTCCTGGACTTGCATTAATAAAGATATAAAAGAAAAGAGAAACTAAGATACAACTATAAACTATATACACGAGACCTCCTCCCACCTCCATCAGCGGACATCGCCGCAAGGATAGTTACAGTCAAGACTGTAACAGTCTGACTTTCTCCAACCGAAAAATGAAGCACTCCTGTGCGATGAACTTATCAGTACACATCGTTTACTTTACAACACTTCCCTCGAGTTATTTTACCGTCTTTTCGGACGCCTTTTCCTCTTCCAGCTTCCAACACTTCCTCTGGTCCTCCTGGCTTCTCTGGGTACAGACGATGGAACTCGTCTAGAGCTGTAAGCTCTTGAACCTCTTCTGAGGGCAGCCACTCATATTGCTCAGTTCCAATATATCCTTTCCACTCGACTCTATATTCTAGCTTCGACCATCTTCTCCTAGAGTCGACTATTCTCTCAACCACGAACTCTTCTTCACCGTTAACAATAACAGGCGGCGGCGGCGGTTGCTCACGGCCAGGGATCTGGTTCGGGTAAGCAGGCTCGATACGAGATACGTGTACGATAGGACTTGTGTTGACACTCGGAGGCAGGTCCAGCTTCACTGCGTTTTTCCCTATGAATGCCGTCAACTTATATGGTCCAATGTAACGAGCTTCCAACTTGGCAGAAGGTCGTTCTGTTGACAAGTTCTTGGTACTCAGAAAAACCTCGCTTCCTATTTCCATTTTCGGCACTGGCAAGTGCTTCTTGTTATACTGCTTCGTTGACCGTTCATTAGCCTGTTTGATACATTCTTCTATTCCTTTGTATCGCTCAAACGTGTTGACATCCACTTGATTCTCTTTTGCTGCTTCCAGCCTTCCTTCAATTGCGTCAATGTCGAATCGAACGTTACAGCCATATAAGGCTTCAAACGGGGACAGTCCGGTGCTGTGGCTAGGAGCATTGTTATAAGCAAATTCTGCCCACGGTAAAAGACTACACCAGTCATCCATCTGATACGAGGTATAGATGCTCAAGTACTGCTCCAAGTGTTGGTTTATCCTCTCCGTTTGTCCATCGGTCTGTGGATGGTAAGGCGACGAATATACGTTACTCATTCCTGCAAGCTTAGCAAACTCGCGCCACCATTGAGAAATAAAAACAGAACCTCGGTCAGACACTACCTTCTCTGGAACGCCATGCTTCGAGAATATGTGCTGTACAAAGAGCTCGGCAAGTTCTGTTGATGTGATATTTGTAGTAACTGCAATGAAGTGTGCCATCTTTGAGAAACGATCGACTACTACTAGGATTGCATCGTGTCCTTTTGACTTGGTGAGTGGCCCTATCATATCCATTGATATTTCTGACCATGGTCGAGTAGGAACTGGCAGAGGTTGTAAGAGTCCATAAGGAGCATGACGTCTTGGTTTGTGTCTAGCACACTCCTGGCATGATTTAACATACTCAGAGACCATTCGTTTCATGTCATCCCAGTGGTAATCTCTCTTTACCATGCTCAGTGTCCTGTCTCTTCCAGGATGGCCAGTAAACTTGGAGTCATGTCGCAATCGAAGTATGTCTAACCTTGCGCCTTCGTAGTCGGGAACCACTATGCGATCTTTGAACGTCAGCATTCCATCCTCAGTCCAAGCAATGAAATTGTTATCGTATGATAGGATTTGCCCATAAACCACCATTTGTAGACCATTGTTGCGCATCTTAGTCAACTTTTCATCAACCAAGATGCCTTCTTGTATCTTTTGTCGTAGGGATAAATCTTTCTGAGCCTGGTTCATGCTCACCGTGGCTCCTCTCATATGTCTTTCCGCTTCTTTCTGCTTATTCCAGTCTTCCATAGCAGGTAGCAATTGTGCAAAGCTAGATGGGTTTGTTGCTTCATCCGTTGATACACCCTTGCCTATATGGTAATCTGGTCTACGAGATAAAGCATCAGCAGCATCGTTTTCCTTTCCTGGTCTGTAATAAATTTTAAAATTGAACTCAGCAAGCTCATCAAGCCATCTACCTTGTCTGCGTCCTAACTGATGTTTTTCCATAAAATATTCTAGGTTCTTGTGGTCTGTGATTATTTCGATAGGTCCTGGGCAGCTCAATAGCCAGGTTCTCCATTCTTTGAGGGAGTCTACTATTGCTAGCAGTTCCTTTTCACCTACAGGGTACCGACGTTCAGCATCCGACATTATGCGTGACCAATAAGCTACTGCGTGCTTGTTCACACTGCCTGTTTCTTTGTTTTTGAAATATTGAAAAGCTATGGCACCTACCGCACAGTCAGAGGCATCCGTCTCTATAATTACTGGTTGTAAGTTATCGTAGAGTTTCATTATTGGATCCGCCACAAACGCGTCTCTTAGCGTTTCGAACGCTTTCTGACAGTCGTCGCTCCATTCCCATTCTGCGTCTTTGCGCAATAGCTTTGAAAGCGGTCCTGTAATGTGAGCATAGCCTCTGATAAATCTGCGACACCAACTGGAAAACCCAAGGAACTTTCGTAATTGTTTCTTTGTCTTCGGAATCGGCCAGTCCACCACTGCTTTTATTTTATCGTTTGGTAGATGTGTCTTGCCATGGGATACCTTATGACCTAAAAACGTTATCTCTTCCTGCTCCCACTCACACTTTGTAGCGTTCACCACTAATTTATTTTCCCACAGGCGACGTAGTACTTCGTAAACTAAGGCAGTAAGCTCTTTCGTTGTGTCTGCATAGATAACAATGTCATCCACATAAACAACCACGCCTTCATCCAATAAGTCCTCGAAGATGTCATTGAGAAAATACTGAAAACTAGCGGGAGCATTGCACAAACCGTCTCGGACAACAAGAGAATCGTACGTACCGTACCTCGTCTTCAACGCAGCTTTGTTCTCATCTCCCTCTCTGATGCGCAACAGTTGGTATGCGCCTTTCAAGTCGAGCTTTGTGAACACGCGGCCAGTTTGAAGACGTTCGACTAGGGCATCTGAGCGAGGTATGGGATAGCTGCTCTTGATTGTCTTGTTGTTGATGGCCCTGTAATCTGTCACCACACGGTACGGTACTTTACCTTGTTTTGGAATCAAGAATACAGGGGAGCCATACGGCGACTGGGATTTTCGTAAATGTCCACTAGAAAGCCCATCTTGTATCCATTGACGAAGGAAGTCTTCTTCAGGAATAGACATTGGATAAATGCCTGTTTTCTTGACTTCTGCGCCCGGGATCAATTCGATTGGCAGATCGTACATCGTTCGAGCTGGTGGAAGCGTTTTGCTTCTGCTTTCTCGAAACAAGTCAAGGAACTCATGGTAAGGCAAAGGAACAACTTGCTTAATTTCTTTTATTTCTGTATCCTCTTCATTTTTATTTCTCTTATTTTCTCCAGCATTTATTATTTCACTTCTTCTTACATTCAACATCGAGTTCTTCCACTTATGCTTTGCTAATTTAATAGCGTTTACACCGGTAGCTCGCGAACTGGGTTCTCTAAAAGTCACAGTGAGCTTGTCATAATCAATTCTCAGACCGTGCTTAGCCATAAACTCGTCACCCAAAAGCATCTCTGGTCCGTTGAATGCTACAATGTCTGCTTGGAGGCGGATGGCAGGTTCATTTGCATGTACCTTTATCCACAGTTCAGCATAGCTGAGGTTGTCAAACTGTTTCGTATGGCCGTCAAGATACTTCATGGTGATTTTGTTCTTATGCTGGTCTATTTTAGCTGACTTCAATAGTTGACTTGAAGGCTGAATGAAACAGCCACTTGATCCGGTATCCAGCAAAGCGATAACATTCCTGTACACAATTCCTCCACTACTCAGAAGCATATTTACTTCTGGTTGTCGGTTAGTTCTTGACAATGCAAAGGTTCTAGAGGGAGATGCTTTTGGCAGCTTGGGATTGGGATGAGAGAGAAGACGTTTACTCACATCTACATCACTCTCCTCCTTCCTTTCCCTTTGCACATGCCGAGCTGGCCTGTTTGCAGTAGGACAGTGAATCGCAACATGCCCAGGCGCCCTGCATCTCAAGCAGCGAAGGTTATTCCTTCGCCATTCTTTTCACTAGCTGATAACTGGCCGTTAATCCATTCGACTGGCGGGTCGCCGGAAATAGTAGCAGGCGTAGTATACACTCCAGTAGTACTCGGTTTGCTTGGTGCTGGACGGCTTGCATGGTATCTGCTCTTCTTTGCCTTGTCAAGCTCTTCCATCTTTCTTCTGTACTCGTCCGCCTGTACAGCCTCCTCCTTATACTCTTCAAATGTCGTCCACTGTTCAACTTTCTTTCTTGCCATGTTCCTCAGGACCTCCATCTCCAACCCATTCTCTGCGAAACCGATAATTGCGTCCAATGGGTAATCGCTTAGCATTACTCGGTATTTCTCGAACTCTGTAAAGAATTCCTTTGCAGTGCGAGAGCCTTGGGTGATCTTCTGCAGCTGTTGTCTTGCAGTTGACCTTTCTATAGGAATGCCCCAACCATCCATGAGAAACCTTTCAAAGTTGTCGAAACTATGTTTCCAAGGACAAGCATTTCCCCGTAGACAGAGAACAGCTGCTTCTGCTGCAGCCCCGGTTAGTATGATATCGCAAAGGTCACCTTTGCTTCCTCCGATAGGTAGTTACCAGGGTTCTGCGCGAATTCATTCCTGCACTGGAACAGGAAATGGGCTAAGGCCGCTGGTCTCGTTCCGTCAAAGCGCTCCGGCTCAACAGTTCGTTTATTTGATAAGTGGGCCGGAGTCCTCGTAACGTCCACGCTGTTGGCTCTCAACATTCTATTCTCTTCCACCAGTTCTGCTTGCTGAATCCTCATCCTCTGCATTTCCTCCTTCAACATCTTCATCATTTCAAGATTTTCTTTTAGGGAAATTTCTTCCATCTTGATTAATGATTTTTCTTTCGAGATTATTTGGTTTGTCTTCCTCAGATTGTATCTATTTTCTTGACCGCCTTCGTCTAGCATGAGTATTTGCCAGAGTGCACGTGAGATATCTTTATTAAATTGTCACGGCCTTCTCTTTCTTGGTTGCAGGCTGGCAAATGTTGGCAACCTCGGGTTCTAGGTATTCGTTACTTGGTTCTTGGGCTAGGTCTAGGTGGTTTCTGGATGCAATGATCTTTAATTTATAACAGGCCGAGAGTAATACTCCTGGACTTGCATTAATAAAGATATAAAAGAAAAGAGAAACTAAGATACAACTATAAACTATATACACGAAACCTCCTCCCACCTCCATCAGCGGACATCGCCGCAAGGATAGTTACAGTCAAGACTGTAACATGCCGTCAACTTATATGGTCCAATGTAACGAGCTTCCAACTTGGCAGAAGGTCGTTCTGTTGACAAGTTCTTGGTACTCAAGAAGACCTCGCTTCCTATTTCCATCTTCGGCACTGGCAAGTGCTTCTTGTTATATTGTTTGGCTGACCGTTTATTAGCTTGCTTAATACATTCCTCTATTCCTTTATATCGCTCGAAAGTTTGGACATCCACTTGATTCTCTTTTGCTGCTTCCAGCCTTCCTTCAATTGCATCAATGTCGAATCGAACGTTACAGCCATATAAGGCTTCAAACGGGGACAGTCCGGTGCTGTGGCTAGGAGCATTGTTATAAGCAAATTCTGCCCACGGTAAAAGACTACACCAGTCATCCATCTGATACGAGGTATAGATGCTCAAGTACTGCTCCAAGTGTTGGTTTATCCTCTCCGTTTGTCCATCGGTCTGTGGATGGTAAGGCGACGAATATACGTTACTCATTCCTGCAAGCTTAGCAAACTCGCGCCACCATTGAGAAATAAAGATAGAACCTCGATCCGACAATACTTTCTCTGGGATTCCGTGCTTCGAGAACACATGCTGTACAAAGAGCTCGGCAAGATCGATCGATGTGATGCTTGTAGTGACTGGAATAAAATGCGCCATCTTTGAAAAACGATCAACGACTACTAAGATCGCATCATATCCGTTTGACTTTGTAAGCGGTCCTATCATATCCATCGAGATCTCTGACCATGGACGAGTAGGAACCGGCAGAGGTTGTAAGAGCCCATAGGGAGCATGACGTCTTGGTTTGTGCCTTGCACACTCGTGGCATGATTTAACATACTCAGAGACCATTCGTTTCATGTCATCCCAGTGGTAGTCTCTTCTTATCATGCTCAGTGTCCTATCTCTTCCTGGATGGCCGGTAAACTTGGAGTCATGTCGCAATCGAAGTATGTCTAACCTTGCGCCTTCGTAGTCCGGTACAACTATACGATCTTTGTATGTCAGTAATCCATCTGTTGTCCATCCAATAAAATTGCACTGCTCTAACGGGTTTTGCCCGTAGATTACCATCTGTAGTCCATTATTGCGCATCTCATTTAACATCTGGTCAACTAAGATACCTTCTATTATCTTTTCACGTAGCGATAGATTTTTCTGAACACGGTTTGTGCTCACAGCGACTCCTCTTATATATTTTTCTTCTTCTTTTGTCTCATTCCAGTCTTCCATGGCAGGTAGCAGTTGTGCAAAGCTAGACGGGTTTGTTGCTTCATCTGTTGATACACCTTTGCCCATGTGGTAATCTGGTCTACGTGATAAGGCATCAGCAGCATCGTTTTCATGTCCTGGTCGATAGTATATCTGGAAGTGGAACTCAGCTAGCTCGTCAAGCCATCTACCTTGTCTACGTCCTAGCTGACGCTTCTCCATAAAGAACTCCAAGTTCTTATGGTCGGTAATAACTTGAATCGGTCCTGGACAACTCAAAAGCCATGTTCTCCATTCCTTGAGTGCATCTACGATGGCTAGCAGTTCCTTTTCACCTACAGGGTATCGACGTTCAGCATCTGACATTATACGTGACCAATACGCCACTGCGTGCTTGTTCATGCTGCCTGTTTCTTTGTTCCTAAAATATTGAAACGCTATAGCACCTACCGCACAATCCGATGCATCTGTTTCGATAATCACTTGCTGTAAATTGTCATACAGTTTCATGATTGGATCAGATACAAACGCATCTCGTAGTGTTTGTTACAGTCTTGACTGTAACTATCCTTGCGGCGATGTCCGCTGATGGAGGTGGGAGGAGGTCTCGTGTATATAGTTTATAGTTGTATCTTAGTTTCTCTTTTCTTTTATATCTTTATTAATGCAAGTCCAGGAGTATTACTCTCGGCCTGTTATAAATTAAAGATCATTGCATCCAGAAACCACCTAGACCTAGCCCAAGAACCAAGTAACGAATACCTAGAACCCGAGGTTGCCAACATTTGCCAGCCTGCAACCAAGAAAGAGAAGGCCGTGACAGTGTTTCGAATGCTTTCTGACAATCGGCATCCCATTCCCATTCGGCATTCTTGCGTAGTAGTTTGTACAATGGTCCTGTGATGTGAGCATAGCCTTTTATAAATCGACGACACCAATTTGAAAACCCGAGAAACTTTCTTAACTGTTTCGCTGTCTTTGGGCTCGGCCACTCTACGATTGCTTTGATTTTATCACGAGATAGATGGGTCTTGCCATGCGAAACCTTGTGACCTAAGAATGTGATTTCCTCCTGTTCCCACTCACACTTTGTTGCGTTCACCACCAGCCTATTTTCCCATAATCGACGTAGCACTTCATAAACTAAGGCCGTAAGTTCCTTCTGTGTTTTTGCATAGACCACAATATCGTCAACGTATACCACTACACCTTCGTCGAGCAGATCTTCAAAGATGTCGTTGAGAAAATATTGAAAACTTGCGGGAGCATTGCACAAACCATCTCGGACAACAAGAGAATCGTACGTACCGTACCTCGTCTTCAACGCAGCTTTGTTCTCATCTCCCTCTCTGATGCGCAACAGTTGGTATGCGCCTTTCAAGTCGAGCTTTGTGAACACGCGGCCAGTTTGAAGACGTTCGACTAGCGCATCTGAGCGAGGTATCGGATAGCTGCTCTTGATTGTCTTGTTGTTGATTGCCCTGTAATCTGTCACCACACGGTACGGTACTTTACCTTGTTTTGGAATCAAGAAAACAGGAGAACCATAGGGTGACTGGGATTTTTGTAGATGACCACTGGCAAGTCCATCTCTTATCCATTGTCGAAGAAAATCTTCTTCAGGACGTGACATTGGATAAATGCCCGTTTTCTTGACTTCCGCGTTCGGAATCAATTCAATTGGTAAGTCATATTTCGCTCGAGAAGGTGGAAGTGTTTTACTTCTGCTTTCTCTAAACAAGTCAAGGAACTCATGAAATGGCAAAGGAACAACTTGCTTAATTTCTTTTGTTTCTTTTTCCTCTTCACTTTTACTTAATTTGTTTTCTCCAGCATTTCTTATTTCGCTTCTTCTTACATTCAGCATCGAGTTTTTCCACCTATGCTTTGCTAATTTAATAGCGTTTACACCGGTAGCTCGCGAACTGGGTTCTCTAAAAGTCACAGTGAGCTTGTCATAATCAATTCTCAGACCATGCTTAGCCATAAACTCGTCACCCAAGAGCATCTCTGGTCCGTTGAACGCTACAACGTCTGCTTGAAGGCGGATCGCAGGTTCATTCGCATGTACCTTTATCCACAGTTCAGCATAGCTGAGGTTGTCAAACTGTTTCGTATGGCCGTCAAGATACTTCATGGTGATTTTGTTCTTATGCTGGGCTATTTTAGCTGACTTCAATAGTTGACTTGAAGGCTGAATGAAGCAGCCACTTGATCCAGTATCCAGCAAAGCGATAACATTCCTGTACACAATTCCTCCACTACTCAGAAGCATATTTACTTCTGGTTGTCGGTTAGTTCTTGACAATGCAAAGGTTCTAGAGGGAGATGCTTTTGACAGCTTGGGATTGGGATGAGAGAGAAGACGTTTACTCACATCTACATCCCTTTCCTCTCCTACCACCATCTGCATGTGTCGAACAGGCTTGCTCGCAGTTGGGCACATTTGAGCAATGTGTCCAGGTGCTCTGCACCTTAGACAACGATGGTTTTCTTTTCTCCACACCTTTTCAGCAACAGATAACCCCCCGTTAAACCATTCGATTGGTGGATCTCCAGGCATTGTTGCAGCCGTGGTGTATAGACCAGCAGTGTTTGACTTGGAGTTTGTAGGACGATTTGTCGGGTACTGGCTATTTTCCTTTTTGAATCTTTCAATCTTTCGCCACTGCTCGTCTCTTTTTATAGCTTCTGCTCTGAACTCCTCAAAGTCCGTCCATTCCTCTTCTTCTTTCGGCTCCATCCTTTCTAGCACTTCAATTCTCAGCGCTTTTTCTGCGAATCCCACAATTAAGGACAACGGGTAATCGCTTACAGCAGCTCTGTAGCGGTCGAATTCCAAAAACATCTGTCTCGCTGTTTGAGATCCTTGACGTATGTTTTGCAATTTTTCCATAGCTACTTGACGCTTTTTGGGGTTTCCCCAGCCTTTAATTAGGAACGTCGCAAATGCCTCGAAGTCGTATTTCCATGCACAAGAATCCTCCTCGAGGTATGCAACTACTGTCTCGGCCACTGATCCTGCCAAGTAGTTCGTTGCGAATTGTACTTTGGATTCCTCAGACTTGTATCTCTCTGCGTTCTGAGAAAATTCACTTCGGCATTGAAATATAAAGTAACTCAAGGATGCCGCGTCCTTGCCATCGAACCGCTCAGGAGTAAACGAGCGTCCTCCTGTTGCTGAGACCACCGTTTTCTTTCCTTCTTCCGAGTTTTTATTCTGCTCGCCAACGTCCGTTCCTCTACTTTCTATTTGCGTTTTTAATTTTTCATTTTCCTTCTCTAAACCCTCTTGTTTTAGGCGCATCCTCTCCATTTCCAGCCTCAACTCCTTGATCATCTCGAGATTCTCAAGTATAGCTTGGTTCTCCATTTTTATTTCTTCTGGGTCCTTTTTTACTGAAGAAAATTTTCGTTGTGCAGTATTTCTCAAGTTATACTGCTTCTCGTCAATTTCTTTTTCCATACGATTTTCCAAGGTGCACAAGATAATTATATTAAATTGTTACCGCCTTGCTTCCTGCTTATTTACGTGCAGGTTGGATAATCGTTTAGGATGTGAAAGCTGGTTCTAGATTCTTGGGTTCTCGATTCTAGGGTCTGGGTTCTTGGTTTTGGACTTGTATATCAATGTAGTATTATATAACGTGCAGGCGTAGAGCGAAGTACTCCAGAACTTGCATTAATATAATTATAAAGAAAAGGAGAAAGCTAAGATACAATTGACTATGTACACACTCTCCACCGTCGGACATCCCTCCATCTCCGTAGGGGTTACAGTAGGACTGTAACAAGAGTACACTGAAGAGAATGAATAGGGACGTATTGTGAAGTACAGTGGGGAGCAAAATGTTTCAATGTTTTCTTTTTTTGGATTGGATCACCAATAACTCCCAAACGATAGCAGCGGCAGTTATCGGATCTCGATGCAAGGTACGGTTACTTCTTAGTTCTATAACACAACTTCAATGACGTCATTGACTGTATTTATGGCTGAGCTATGTGGCTTGGAAAACAGAGGCCACATTGAAACATTTTGCTCCCTTTTTTTTGAGAACATAAATTCATGTTTTTAATACTTTGTATAGCCTCCCTTGGCACGAAGAACGGCCTGTATCCTCCGTGGCATACTCTCTATAAGGCTTTGGCAGACTGAGACCGGTATCTCATCCCAAACCTTTTCAATCCTCTCCCAAAGTTCTAACATGCCTTTGGGCTCATTTTTCTCCCTTTTGAGCTCTTTTTTGAGGTAATGCCATAAGTGCTCAATGGGGTTAAGGTCGGGAGACTGAGAGGGCCACCGTAAAGTACTCATGTTGCAATTTTGAAGCCACTCGCTAGCTTTTCTGCTCGTATGTTTAGGATCGTTGTCTTGTTGAAAAATGATCTTTGAGCGGTTGAGGGCATAGTATTCAATCGTTTGTTGTAGTTCGTCCTCTAATATTGCGCAATAGAGGTCGGCATCCATCTTTCCTTCAATCTTGGCTGCATAGCCCACACCGTACCACGTCATACATCCCCAAATCATGACACTTCCACCACCAAACTTCATTGTTCCAACGACCGATTTCTCATCTAAGCTCGATCCACTACTAATCCACACCCGATTGTTTCCATCCGGGCCTAGGCGGTTGATCTTGGTCTCGTCTGACCATATGACCCGTTTCCAGTCTTCCACAGTCCAGTCTTTGTGCCGTTCTGCAAAATCTATTTTTGCACGCCTGTGCTGCAATTTGAGAAATGGCTTTTTTCCTTCGTAACGTTCTCAAACCCAGCGTTGTTCATGCACTGTCTTACTGTATGTACAGATACGCTGTTACCGCTTAAGATGTTGGAAATGTTTTTAGTTCCACAGCACTTTTTGCCTTGTTACGGTGGATCAAAGAGGCTAAAGATTCGATTTCAGATGGGGACAATTTTGATTGGCGGCCTCTAGCTCTTGGAGTATCCGACGGAAAGTGCTTAGAGTGGATGCGACTGATAGTGCTGACACTTAGGCCTAGTTCTGAGGCTATTTGCCGGTACGAGCGGCGGGTATGTAGCAATGAGATCGCTTTGTTGACTTGGGTAGTAGAAATAGCGCGCATGATTATTGTTCAGGCAGCTGAGCACAAACGTCTCCCTTTTTATACCATTCCGCTACTGATGCGGAATGACGCTGCATGCGGAATGACGTATTGAAGAGGTGACGTCATTCAGGGCCGTTTTGGTGGAGCTATGACGAGTTTCATATTTTCAGAAAACAGGGAGCAAAATGTTTCAATGTGGCCTCTGTTTTCCAAGCCGCATAGCTCAGCCATAAATACAGTTAATGACGTCACTGAAGATGCGTTGTAGAACTAAGAAGTGGTCGTACCTTGCATCGGTATACGATGGCTACCGCTGCTATCGTTTGGGAGTTATTGGTGATCCAATCCAAAAAAACAAAACATTGAAACATTTTGCTCCCCACTGTATATGATGAGTACTGATATGTTCATCGCACAGGAGTGCTTCATTTTTTTCGGTGGGAGAAAGTGTTACAGTTCTGTAACAATAGGTTATAAGCAATGCATAAGTTGGTGTTCGAGCACCGTCAACAATCCTTTTGCGGGTAATTGATGCATTGGTTAAACCGTTACAAATTAATGGTGCTCAGCCTTGGCAGACGCTCGTGGGTTCAAACCGTAGATGGGGTGAAAGATTTTGCACTTTCGTGTTCGACCCCGAATCCAGGTGACGTATCACCTTCTAGTATCGAGTGATCTAGTAAACCTAGGAACCCGCGTCTCGTCCAGGGTGTTTGACCTTCAGCGAGTGGACAGGCACCTCTAAGGGTAGTCTATTACGGTATTAACCAGTGCATCAATTAACCCAAAAGGGATTGTTGACCTGCTCAATTGGTCAACTTATGCACTGCCTATATACTGTTGTTACAGACTGTAACAGTCTGACTTCCCTCACCAGAGGGCCAAGTCCACTGAAGAGCCAGAACTTCGGTCTATAAGGTCCCCCATTTAACCTTCGTTGTAACTGCCGCAGCTCTAAGCAACCACTCCCTGGATGATCACTATTAGCAAGGTGCCGTCCACGCAAGGGTGAAGGTAAAATGCCTTGGAGGTGGGTTCCTAGGACAAAGACAACTACGTCATCTAGGTTCGGGGCTGAGCCATGAAAAGTGGAATATCTTTTCACCCCGCTGGGATTTGAACCCAGGATTCCTACCAAGGGTGAGCAGGTCAATTTATTACGGTATTAACCAGTGCATCAATTAACCCAAAAGGGATTGTTGACCTGCTCAATTGGTCAACTTATGCACTGCCTATATACTGTTGTTACAGACTGTAACATAGTCATCGAAAGGAGTGGCTATCTAGACCTGCCGAAAGTCCCATGGAGGCCAAACGGAGGACCTTATGACCTAGCGTTGTGACTCACCAGGAGGCTCGTCCTTCCAGAGTGAAGGAAGTCAGACTGTTACAGTTCTGTAACAATAGGTTATAAGCAATGCATAAGTTGGTGTTCGAGCACCATTAATTTGTAACGGTTTAACCAATGCATCAATTACCCGCAAAAGGATTGTTAATGGTGCTCGAACACCAACTTATGCATTGCTTATAACCTATTGTTACAGAACTGTAACACCCGCTTCATTTCAATATCTTATGAACGACAATTTCAGAGACATGCTGGACAACTTCGCAATTATATACCTTGACGACATTTTAATATACTCTGCTTCAATAGAGGAGCACACCAATCAGGTCAAGAAAGTATTACAGAGGTTGAGAAAAATCGGACTATACGCTTAAGCTGAGAAATGCGAATTTCATAAGGACAAAGTAGAGTTTTTGGGATTTGTCATCAATAAAGACGGCATACAGATGGACAAGCAAAAAGTGCAGTCAGTTCTGGATTGGCCAACATCGAAAAAAGTGAAAGACGTACAAGGATTCTTGGGTTTTGCGAATTTCTATCGACAATTCATCAAAGGATTTGCGAGAAAAGCGGCTCCCCTTACACAATTGACACGAAAAGACGTTGCATTTGATTGGAATGGCCGCTGTATTACGGTATTAACCAATGCATCAATTAACACAAAAGGGATTGTTGACGGTGCTCATTCATCAAGTTATGCATTGCTTATATGCCGTTGTTACGGACCGTAACAGTGACTTATCATTCATCACACTTCTACCAGCCATCACTCCAATCGTCCGGGGTTCTTACTAAACCTATCAATCATCTTTGGCTTACAAATAAGCCACTTCACCTCTACTGTGGCAATTCCTTTTGCCACTCATCGTCCACCTTGCCGAGTTATCTCATAGACAAGGCAAGTCGTAACAGAGGTGTTCTTCTGCAGTGGGTGTAGTAGCAGAAACTGACGAGCTAGTAGTGAACAGTTTACTATAAAGAGGCTCATCAACGTGCATACTGTAACGGTTTAACCAATGCATCAATTACCCGCAAAAGGATTGTTGACGGTGCTCGAACACCAACTTATGCATTGCTTATAACCTATTGTTACAGAACTGTAACACATACTTTTATGAGATTGTACGGATTGCCCCTGTATTTCCCAAGCGGGGCTTCTTACTGAGCTTGGGACTCTCCATTTTTTGCCAACTCCAACGAAGTTGTCACGGCCTTCTCTTTCTTGGTTGCAGGCTGGCAAATGTTGGCAACCTCGGGTTCTAGGTATTCGTTACTTGGTTCTTGGGCTAGGTCTAGGTGGTTTCTGGATGCAATGATCTTTAATTTATAACAGGCCGAGAGTAATACTCCTGGACTTGCATTAATAAAGATATAAAAGAAAAGAGAAACTAAGATACAACTATAAACTATATACACGAGACCTCCTCCCACCTCCATCAGCGGACATCGCCGCAAGGATAGTTACAGTCAAGACTGTAACAGAAGTATCCTCCTCGTCGGGCATAACGTTGACCGCATGGACTCGCGACGGCTGTTGACGATCATTGCTCTTAGGTGTAGCTCTACAATTTTCCACACCATGTCCTGCCCTTCCACAGTACGCGCAAAGATTATTGATGCGCCTGTACTCTTTTTCTTCCCTTGTAAGAGGAC
Organism: Cryptococcus depauperatus CBS 7841; assembly: GCF_001720195.1. Lineage (NCBI taxonomy): Eukaryota > Fungi > Basidiomycota > Tremellomycetes > Tremellales > Cryptococcaceae > Cryptococcus > Cryptococcus depauperatus. The sequence goes on along the minus strand of NC_089475.1, from coordinate 794,835 downwards.
CACGGCGTTGTCGAACAGCATCGACTTCCATCGGCGTATATGTTGGTTGCGCCGGGACCGAGAGTTGTCTAGGCGTAGACTCGCGTGGGACAAAAGCAGGTCGCGAGGGAGTGATAGGATTGTTCGTCCTGACCTGGACTGTGGTTTGGACCTCCCTGTTATGACCCTGCACACACAAGGTCATAACACGTGGATACAGGCAGGATACTAGATATATATCATATATATAGAGTAGGTAGTTGTTGAGGATTCTCCTTGAGAATTCAAATATCATATGTTACACATATAGGCTGTTATCACTATTACTTCCAATCATCAGTATCGTCCAGTCCCATTCGGATACGTTACCGTTATATCGTCAACATGGCCACCAGCGTCATTATTATCATCGTCCACCTGTGTCGTTATCCCAGCCGCCGGCACTGGTCGTAACACTCCCTTCGTTTATGCAACAGGTTGTCCCATTTAATTGACCCCTCAATCAGGATATGAATGGATGCGAACTCGCTAGAGGTCAGCATTCGGTCCTGGAGGTCATCTTTGAGGCCCGCGAAGTAGAAGAACTGTCACGGCCCTTCACAATTCTCTTTATGTAGGCTGGTAAGACTCACAAACTTAGTTTCTTGGGTTCTCGGTAATTCTGAGACTTGAGACTAGGTCTAGATGTAGTTTGGGGATGCAGTATTCTTTAAATATAATGGGTTTAGAGTATAAACTCCTGGACATACATTAATAGAATTATAAAGAAAAGAGAAAACTAAGATACAAATGTAAACTATGTACACAGGCCTCCATCGGCGGACATCGCCGCAAGTTACAGTTCCACTGTAACTCCACGGAGATGGGTTAAAGTACGACAGGGAGGATTGTGTATTAAGTTCTGTATTTTGTATCTTTGTTCATTGTCTTCAATTTAATGTATGTCCAGGAGTACGAACTCTAGGCCTGTTGAATAAACACATACATATACATATATATATATATATATATAACCTTGAAACCTAGAACCATAGAACCCGAGAACCCAGAACCCCTAGAACCCCAGGACATCTTCTTCAACCCGCCCAAAAACTACAAAAAAGGGCAGGGATGTCCAATGGTGGAGAGTGGTGTATATAGTTTATTTAACTTAGTTCTTTCCTTTTCTTTCTTTCATAATTCTATTGATGCACGTCCGAGAGTATTAACTTTAGGCCTGTTTTGGTGAAAAATTACAGTCTACATCCAGAATATACCTAGAAATATATTAAACAATCCAGAACCGAGAAACCTTAGTGATACCTATCCAGCCTGCACAACAGAAAACAAGTACAGGCCGTGACACCTCTCATGAAACAACCCCATCTAACAGCGGCGGCTGGCGCTTTGGAAAAGTGGCCTCCCAGGCACTTTGTGCCCGAATCAAAAGAGCGTCCTGGTGCGCTTTGGTTATAATTTGTAACCCAAAAGTCCTGCCATTAAAATCTAGATAATTGAGAGGTAACGACGCAATTGGGTACCCTTAAGTACACTTGTTAGATCTTGAAACCCTGTCATTGCTTCGCCACTGACCTGCTGAGCCAGCAATGCTGAACAGTAGACCATCTTCGGGGCCCATGATGATGTCAACACCATTCTCTTCAAGGGTCTTGTCAATCCCTCTTTTGCCACAACTGTCGCGAGCGAAACTTAAGAGACTGTGATATTGTTCGTCTGTCATATTGGGGTGCAAGGCTCTAATGAGATTCGCTTGATTGTTGGCACCTGCATAGAGCGGTGAGTATTCTGAGCTGTCCAAAATACACGGATGACTCACTAGGTGGAAGCTCCTGCTCCGCATGCTCTTTGTTGAAGTCAATGAGGTCTGCGAGTGTGTGGACTTTGCAATCGTCAATGCTTGTAAGATAGCCTTCTAGGAGACCTTTGAAAGTATAGCCTAAACGGCAGTTAATAGGAGTTTCCATGGATGGTTGTTTGAGAGGCAGTACGAAAAGCGTTGTTAATGTCCTTCTCGCCGTTCTCAGTAGCCTCATCCATCGATATCAGCCTCACGGGCTTCACTACCTTGGCGACAGATGCGAGTTTTGCATAGACTGATTTCCAATCTCGTAGCTGGCACTGCCATGAGCTGCGGTTCAACAGTCAACGAGTTAGGCAGCCTTACCATCTGATCCGACGCCTCCTTTTCGTACTTGACGATTTTGATTGGGAACAGTCACACATCAGGCTCTAAGATGCCAATCCTGATATTGCCCCATTCTCCAGTAACAACACTCTTGTACCCACCTTCAGGTATAATTGTCTTGCTCGGGTCTATAATCACGTCGAGAAGATTTGCGAGGTCTAGAACTGATTTGGTCATCGGGCCAGTGGAGTCTGCTTCCAATGAGGCCGGAATGATACCATCCTGTGGGACAATCTTGAGGGTAGGTTTGATGGTATACAAGGCGGATCTATCGTTCGGCATGATGAGCGAGCTTATGGTTTCGGTGCCGATGGAAACAGGTGAGAATCCAGCGGCAACAGCGACGGCAGAGCCGGACGACGAGCCACCAGGATTCTACAAAACTGTTAGATGTGTACCCAGTCATTTTGATGGGTCGGTAGTTACATTGTGACCAGCACAAGGATCGTCTCTGCGAAAACCGCCCCAGACGTATGCAGATTGAGTTTGTCTCCCCACAGCAGACCATCCCCAGTCAGCAAAATCAGACCTTGGTAAGGAATGAGCGGTGTCGTTTCCAGGTGAAGGCACAGACGAACCTGTACAAAGCCCACTCCTAAGGAAAATCAGACAACTCCCAATGCATGATATTACGAGGACTTACTGAAAGGTTTGCCTCGCCAAGAATAATTGCACTGGTTGCAATAAGCTAAGGAGGAAGTTATACTACACTCCGACCAAGGACATAGTTCGGCTCGCTCGTTCGATGATGGCGGCATTCTTCCTTGGCTTTGAGCCTAGAAGTGCGAGACTGCCACATGTTGTTGGCAAGCCTAGTTCCGGAACGGTGGCAATATTAACCTAGATATAAATGAGAATTGATATCGTGCGAGCTGAAACAATAGGAACACAAAATCGAACCTTGACAAGAATTGAAATGCCGTGGAGCGTGCCACGGATGTTACCTTTCGTACGTTCTTCATCGAGTCCTGCAGCTGTCTCGGCCAACAGATCTTTGGGCGCGACGGCAATGACAGCTTTCAAGTACGTATTGTATTGCGCTATTTGCTTCAGATAGAGCTGGACAAGCTCCCTGCTGGTGATAGAGTTGTTGGCGAGCTTGGCTTGGAGCTCTGAGGCTGTCACAGTGAGAAGGTTGATACTGGTAGCCACGTTGGAATATGGCGATAAGACAGCCTACTGATGTAGAGAAGGGCTTTGTGTGATGATCATGGGTTTTGAGGAACTATTGGATTATTTATCACGTGACTCTTTTTGTTGGTCAAGGATTTGACTCCGTTACAGTGCTTGGTACATGGAGAGGTAAAGTATAAACATAAATGTTTATGGAACTATGCTACGTGGTACCTAGTTAGGCGTGCCAGTTACTCCGCAAGCCTATCTGCTTCTGACATTGTTCAAACATTGCATTTTTATTCACTTCTATTGTTAACTAGTTTTTCTCATAATAAACTTTGATTGTAAGGTATTAATACAAGGACTCTTTAGACTTTAGTCTTTTCTTTGGCGATGTATTATACGTCAATCTATAAATCAAACCTTGCATCAACCAAGTCATTCAGCTATCTACCAACAGTGCGAAGTCAGAGACATTCATCCGTTTCTATATCAGTCCTTGCCTTATCATCCACCATCCCGTGACACGCAATCTTGACATTATTCATCATGAAATCAAAGGATATAAAGAAAGAGAAGGAAAAGAAAGGAAGAAAACAAATGATATATCATTCTACTAGCCAACAGCTTCTCACAAATTGTTATTACCGTGCCAAACTTTTGGGTCAACTTGTTACGACCGGACTAGTTATTTGATTCCAGGCCTTAACCAAAAAGACTACGAAAAGTCTTAATAAGTATTCACGGTCCTTTTGTTGGCTACATTGCATGTTGCGAGACCGAGCTCATGGTACTGGACGACAACTGAAGACAATGAACTAGGTCGCTTTCAGGATATAAGTCGGTTATAAAATGCTTGGCGCAATAAGATTATAATTCTTATCCAGTATGTAAAGCTATCCTCGGCCATAGAATTTGCATCAAATACCACGTCCCGTCCGATCCGTGAAGTCAAGTTGCATATCGCTCGGTTAGTACCAAGGTGGGGGACCACTTGGGAATCCCGAGTGCTGAGGTTTTTTTTGGTTGTCTCATATACTCTCTTATTTCTTAAATAACGCAAACAAGTTTTTAATCAATTTGGAAACGGACTCGGCATAGCAAGATATTTTGCCTACTATGAGGTCAATTGAGTGATTCGTCGTCGTGAAAGGCGTTGACTACGCTACTTGGAAGATAGTTACAACACATGAGTAGATATGTCAAATGTACATTCCAAATTGCCGTTCATTAAATTAGTGATAAGAATGTTTTAGCCACAATAACATAGTAATGGTGCGTTGCCCAAGTGATAGAAGTCATCAATGAAAACGAATAGACAAAAACAGTGCAACCTCGAACTGGGGTGGAGCACTTGACATAAAAACTCATATATTGTCCATTGTTGACTTTAGTTGCCAAGCAAGAAGGGCGATACAATATGAGCCAAGCTTTCGTTATAGCCCTGCATTATGCTAAGTCTGACGAGCGCATCAGAAAACAAAACGTCAACACTCATCTTATAGCCGTCGGTGCTATTCCCTCACCCATGGTGAGGGTGCGTGGTTGTAGTACAGTTGGTGTAGGCACAGGAGTGTCTCACTGAGTTGTTGAGGACAAATACTATGTAAAATAGTATGTATATATATTGTTAAAGTTCTTGATACAGCAAAACTAGCACTGGTCATGCATTGAGATGAAGTATCTATAGTAAAAGTATTCTACTGTTTATCTATACATATATATATGTATATTTCCTTATCCTCTTGTGTTCCTCGTTGACGGACTTATCTTCGACCTTCACCAGTGGCAGTGTAAAGTGCTGACGCGCTTACAGTTGGAGTGGGTAGGATCTCTCGCCTAAATTCTGGTTATATCATCGCCTGTCGCACTTGCTGATACAACAGGCGATTCAAAACAGCAAAAAAGAAACATCACGTATTTTCATAAAATCATGTCATATTGTGCAAAGTGATAAAAAGCACTGACTGCATATCATGTTGGCAATCTTTCATTGTCATTTAGTGTTTTGGCTTTCTAAAAAAATACATAAACTTCTTTTCGCTTATGCAGAATTTGTCCACTTGAGTGACTGCTGAATAGAAATAATCTACAGGGGCATGAGTTGACTTGTCCCTCACAAGATTTTACATGCTGAAGAATGCGCACAGATCAAAGCATTATGACAAAGACGACGAATAAAAATGGGACAAGTATGACTCAGTTCGGTATCAAACAATGAAAGATGTTGCGATTACGATATCTGAGGCGATTGCAACGTCGGAGAAATTTACCTTCAAAAAGACACGTTGAGATTATGAGCAGTGACTCTTCTACTTCCGCAATAAGATCAGATACGGAAAGCCAATATCAACCATAAGGTTGCAGACTTAACAATTTTGGGGATGTTTCTGTTTTATATGAGCTATGAGATGTTAGGTTCAAAGCAACCATCGAATATATATGCTAAAACACTTACTCGCAGTGTCTGCCAAGGTTCTTTCAATCTTAATCTATCTCGGCTTTAAGACATGGGAACCTTTTTATCCGGTTGCTGTTATATTTACGCATATCATTAACATACGCTCTCGATTTCATTCTTTCAGATTCCAAGGGACGAGAAGTATTTGAGATGCAATAACCATGTATGGAACGCAAAAAGACACCCTCTGAATGTCTATGGTATATGTGTTTATCTACTGATGATTAGTCCACGTGCCAGAAGATTCATTGTAGATGGCCTGATTAGCATAAACGCACTGCGACAAGAGTGTCCCTTATGATAATTAACAGGTTTTCCTTCTAGTTGCTTAGGAAGCTTCATTCTGCCGATTATTGATGTATCGTACCTTGAGTTCCACGGAAGCCAACAGCTGATTGAGACATTAACCACATTCCGACTCGCTGCTGTCAACCGCGCTTGGATAATTTGGATCGATAGGAAATTCAATTTGGGTTGTTGATTCCAAGTTTTTTGCTATAAGCGTTTACTACTTGGGCATCAATGGGCAAGAATTCCGAACCAATAGGGTATTGAATAGTTGAAAAAGAAGCTTACCAGTTCCTAAAACTTGTTTCATGCCGTGTTATCGTAGAAATTAACACAAACCAATCACCGGCCTGTCACATTGAAAGTAAGACGCAAATTGGCCTTTGAATATAATTACGGTTGTGAAACGAAACAGTTCTCTGGCAAATGCTATTCACTCTTGAAAATTGGCAGATCAGGTTTCGCGCAAGTTGCTGTACATGTTTTCTGGTTGCTCTGTTGACTCAAGCGTAACAGGATGTGTATTCCCGGGTAGATGACCCGCTCGTCCTTGCCAAGTTGTCGCATGCGAATGTGTCTTGCGTATCCAATACTTTCAGAATTGTAGGTTATCCTGTTCAGCTGCTTGTTCATGTGTGGTCTTTGTCCGGACTACATGATCTTGAAGGCGATCCCCACTGCATTTTTGACTGGCTGAACTACAACTGGCGCCTTGGGATAATTTTAGATGAGTTAGCCGCAAATGCTTGACTGATTGCAAATTCTCAACAACTGTTGCGAGGGTGCAATTCTCGTACGTAAGAAGGATTGTGTTTTCATGTGGCTGTTGACAAAGGTAAAAGATAAACGATAAAAGATAAAAGAAAAAGAGAAAAAACAAAAGTGAAATACCGACAGCAACAAGACTTGTGGAAAATTCTAATCACTTACACCATACCAATGTAATCTGCTCACACGCTACCATATAAATTTACGTAACATATAGCAGGGTCCAGATTCTCCACTGCTTTGGCTAATGATTACGTATACACACGTACATAGTGGTACTGTTGTCTGGCGACGAGAATGAAACGGGGGCTCAGGGTACTACAGCGTAGAGCACAACGGCAAAGGGGGCAAGAACACTTGGTGTAAAGGAGGCCTTTGATTACACGAATTGAGTGACTTGACGCACAGACCATTTTTAATCCCTGTCTAATGAGGGTGTACATTGAAATACCACACATTTGTTCATCCTCTTTACTTTTTTCTTTTCCAACCAAGCTGCGCTTACTCTTTAGTTTTCTTTCTCTTCTTTCCACCAGACCATTCACGCTCTTTTCGCTGCCACTTTCGTTGTCTGATACACCTTCGCCAAAACACGCCCGTTATGAAGCTCACGGTCTCGGTGCTCACAACCGCAGCTTACCTCGCTCTTTGCACCTCGGTACTCGCCCGTACAGACACTCCAGTCCCACGTAGAGGGCCAGGTGGCGTCCTCATCCGGGCCCATGATAAACATTTTGCGCGTCAGGACGCGTCCACGGATGCATTCGCCTCGGGCCAGGACTCGGCTAAAGGTACCGCCACTGCCTTGGATGCCGCCATAAGCAACACTATTACTGCTACTTCATCAGTCACTGCCACCCCCACCACCACTCAGGCCTCTGGCGGCGAAGGGAACAGTGAAGACCAGGACGGAGAGGATTGTGACGAGGAAGACGATAGCGGCGTGTCTGCTTCTGCTACTTCTTCAGCTGATACCATTAAACCCACCGCTCCCAACAGCGCCCCTGTTGGTACTGGCAGTGACAACGAGGATTGTGAGGATGAAGAGGACGAGGACAAAAACAGCGAAGATGACTGTGAGGATGAGGATGAGAACAACGACGATGATTGTGAGGATGAGGACGAGAACAACGACGATGACTGTGAGGATGAGGACGGACAACAAGGTGGACCTCCTGCCACAGAATCCTCTCATCCCTCCTCTGTTGTTGTCAGCCAAGTGCCTACCCCTACAATTACCTCTAAAGCTGCTGACGGAATTCCTACTTCTGTCGTCTCAAGCGCCGCTGGTGGTCAGTCTTCTGATACAATCGTCAAAGAGTCCAGTGCCGTCAATGACGCCCCCACTTCCGGCGCCACCTCGACGGCCTTGGGAGCTGTCAATGCTGCAGGTGCTTCCGCCGACCCCACTTGCGGTGGCGTACGTATTCTTGTTACACTTTCAACAGCGGGCTGATACCTAGATAGGTTACTACGGTTACTGTAACTGTCACTCAGACTCAGGTACCTTCAAGCTTTCCTGTCGGAAACGCTGCCGTTGTTACTAGCAGCCCTGCCGTACAAGTTTCCCAAGTTGGCGCTACCTCTACTGCTGTCTCCACTCCCACTGGTGCTTCTGGTTCCCCTGGCTCTATCCCTTCTGGCCAGAGCGATAATAATGACTACGTATGTCAGACGTAACACTCTTGGGTACTCGCTGATTTGACTGACTAGCCTGATTGTGAGGACGATGATGAATTTGACGACGGGCACAATGACAACTCTGCTCCTCCTGCCACTTCTGTTGGTGGGAATGACGAAGAAGACTGCGATGATGAGACTGTGGATGATCAAGAAGAAGATTGCGACGATGAGAACACAGCCACTGAGAAGTATGTTATCTGCCATTGATCTTATGGGTCAACTCGTTTGTATATGCAATGTTCAAAGCTGACACGAATTAGCATTCCTTCATCTGCTAGTGCTACCTCGCATACCAGCACTGTTCAGTCTTTGGCCCAAACTGTTTCTGTCAGTCAAAATGGCACCGCCTCCGGGACGCAGGCCACCGTCACTGGCTCCTCCACCGCAGCTGCTCTCGCAGTTGACCCTTCAACTGTAACTGCTTCAGGAACTCAGTCTACCAGTATTGTTGATACCCCTTCCCCCTCTGGTGAGACCAGTGCAGTTAAGACAGATGTCTATAACGACACCCCCGTCGTTGTGAATGCCGCAGACGCTGCAGCTTCTCCTGCTCCCGGCAAGCGTAGAATTGTCTTTTGGTAAATGACCTGATAGCGAATCCACCCGTACTCTCTTTACGGATGATCATCTCGCAACGCAACATAAATCCTGCCTACATCCTTTTCTTGGCTTTTAGTCATCCACTTCTGTCTGTACGTTAGACGAGTGCTAGTCACTTCATGACGTGTTTAGTTTGTGTTTTATTTTTCGATTCTCTTCCACGCTTTGATACGAGTATTGATTGCTACATTCTTGCGATGTTAGGGCTTTGCCAGTGTTCTCTGTAATTTGCACTGTTTGTCTCTTCTAGCATTAATATAACCATCTTTGCATATACACTAATACAAATATCTTGTCACAGCTTGGCTATTTTTGTCAACCACAAGTGGCTCGACAGCCATCCACCGCTGAAAAAAATACTTTAGCCAGGCCTGCTAACGGATGACTTACTCTGACCTCCACGTAGATCGCTCATTGTCATAAATCTTCCTCCTCCTCCACTGCCGCCACCACCACTGCCACCGCCACCAGTTCCTCCACTATTATTGCCCCCTAGTCCGCTTCCTGGCCTTCTTGCTGAGCCCGGTACTCGCCCCGAGGGGTTAACCCAGAGTGCTGGGTTTACTATTGGCTGTTGTTTCCCTTTGTCAGTAGGTTATCGTTAGGATATACAAGTGATTAATCAGGCCGAGACGTACACTGATCAAGGTTTCAAAGAACAAGTATACTAAGGTGGCAACATCACTGGCTTTGCAAGATATCCGAGAAGTTAGGGACTGCGATCCAACAGTGCTCGAAGATGAAACATATGCGGGTTTGTTGGATTTCTGGGACATATTCTAAGGTCGCAGAAATGAAAAGGTGATAAGTGATAGATGCGTAGGATAATGGAAAGTGACTTGTGTGTTGGGAGATGGATTTCAGGCACGGATTCGTAAATGGCATGGACGCGCCAACCAAACATTTAACAAGTACGCATATAAGTAATACATACAGCAATATACAAAGCGTTTGATATATTATATAAGGCAAGTTATGGCAAGAACGTTACGCTCGTTTTTCAACTGATATCTCCTAACTAGAAATTATTGGCATCGTACTGGCAATACTCAGTGACTATCAGTCCTCAATCAGTAATTTCATTTTAGTGCTGAAAAAGCCACATCATAACGATGGGCGTAAAGCCTGTAAGACTAGAGCTGAAGAAACTTACTTGAAGAAACAGCTCATGTCATTTTACAGTTGAGTCGGAAGCTCGTTGTACTAGGAGACGGTGCATGTGGAAAGGTCTGTTCATGATTACGGATATGACGAGTAAAAAGCGCTCATCACGGCAATAGACATCCTTGCTCACTGTTTTTACCAAAGGTTTGTCTATTGCGCGAATTGTTGTGTTTAGAAGTTGACAGGTGCTGCTATAGGTTATTTCCCGATCACCTAGTGCGTCTCTCCGACTCTTGTACTGACGGTAACATTGACGAAACATAGCGAACCAACAGTGTTTGAAAACTATGTAGAAATGGTACAGGTGGACGACCAAGTGGTTGATCTGAGTTTATGGGATACTGCTGGTATGCGTTTTCATTTTGCCGACATGTATATGACCTGAAGCAATTTTTAGGACAAGAAGATTTTGATCGTCTGCGCTCATTGTCATATGCTGATACACATGTTGTGATGATTTGCTTTTCAGTAAGCCCTAGGCGATAATTTTCAATAGGCATGGCATTAATAGAATGACAGGTTGACTCTCCTGTTTCCTTGGAGAACACAGAGTCCAAGGTCAGTCTCGGATCTTAGCTTCCCAAATAAGTCAGAACGAGACTGAGCGTTTGTCAGTGGATACATGAGGTGAACGAGTTCTGTCCAGGGGTGAAGATAATACTGGTTGGCGCGTTATGCAGTATCCGTCCTTGAACGCGGCTCATACGTTGAAAACAGCTCTGAAATGCGACCTGAGAGAAGATTCAAGTACCAAAGAAAAGCTCGCTCGACAATCACTACACACTGTGACCTATGATGAAGGCTTGGCAACTGCTCGTGCAATCCGAGCTAGCCGCTATTTAGGTAAGTGTCTATGACTTTTACAGCAGCAACTCGGCAAAAGGATATTTGTCTGACAGTTTGCTTAAGAATGTTCAGCGAAACACAATAGAGGAGTTCAAGAAGCAATTCACGAGGCAGCCAGAGTCTCTATAGGAAGCCGCCCAAGGGGAGGCGGCTCGGGAATGCTGCGAGATGGATGGAAGGGACGTTGTGTAATCTTATAGACAAAAGAGAGGGATAGGTTTTCCGTCGACAAATCTATCTCGGCTGGACGAAACGTTATGTTTTAATAGCTCAAGGGCGGTTATTCAGATATATTATTCATATTACTCTGTCATTCTCTAATTGGTTTCAAGCTATCTTTGTATATATCCATGTTACAGGGTACAATGTAACAAACATTACGGACACAATTATTCAGCCAGAATATACCAGTTATTGGTAGAAAGTCCCCCAAACCTTGTACCTGATTATCCTGCCGTCGTCAGTCAGCAGTAAATATTCTCTATCTTTGAATCTCCTTTTATTCTGTTCATAACTATTTATTGCCTTGAGACTATAAACACATGTCTTTTTTGAGAAAAAATACAAGTGAGCCATTTCTCGACAGTCACCAAGCTTTGTTACGGACCTTGGTATGCCATGGTAGGTCAAGTCTTTGTTCTTAATATGCTGAGTCTGACTACGCAAGACAGGAATTTTGGCACTTTGCATAGGTTGTTTGCTACATAATGAAAATGAAAAGGGATAATGAAGCGCTACCATTTACACACTCCTTACATTGTTATTGCTGTCTACTGATCGGCCATATGACCACCATTATATTTTTGCTTATAGCTATAACAAATTGGGTCACTTTTCACTACCACAAACGGCCGGTATGTTTTCGAAATATGTACAAATCAAAAAGGAGCAAGACCATGTCTCGTCGACACCATACCTCGAACTATCTTCTTCAAAATTCTATTCAAATCGAAGCAATGTCTAGCAACCTTTGTTGCCTTCTAGGCCCATTATGTTATATAGGCTATTCGGATCGTCTATGTTCACACTGTTTTCAACAACAAAAATGAAGGTTACGATGAGGAATAACATCAGGCCACCTCTTAAGTCGAAGGTGTCGATTCTTTTACAGTTGATTATACTTACACTGAGATTGATGAAAATATCAGAGGGGCAAGGTTCAGCTCTTAATCCTTTCAGGATGGCTTCAATGACAAAAGAAAACTTTGAGTCTAGCTCTGAACCACCACAGTGATAAGGGAACGATCATCTCGACTCTGTCGATCCTCATTGGCGACCATTCCTTCTGTTACCTATACTTGAACCTCCTTTTCCTCGCTTGTGAGCAACTAGATTTTTGCCGCCTCATTATATGGAACAATGGTTTATGGGTGGAGAGACATTGTGTGAAAAAGATGAAATCGGCGCAGAGAAGATGCCAGATGCTACTTCGCTATGGGTCAATGGATGAGATAATAGATGGAAGGATAGCATGATGAATTGGACAAAATAGGAAGGGATTCGCTCGCCTGAGCATCATTTTGGTACGTTTACATATTTTATAATGGATTCCTACTGAATATATCTTAAGGGAGCAAAACAAACTTGTATATTCCATGCATTTCGTATTGGAGGTTTTACAAGAACATCGCCGTACTTTTCATCTGATCCTCGCTGGTTATCAATTTAACTATTCTGACGATCTTGAACTCTTGCCACAATATATAATTTCATCCTTGGAATCATCCGCCACCAAGAAAAAAGATCATAAACATCCTCAAAAACTCAAAAAAAATCTCAGGTGAACAAGCTCAACAATCTTACGAAGAGAGACAGCACATTGTTGAAGCGAATTATCCGACTTTAAGATGCGCCTCATATTCAGAGAAATTACATCTCCCTATTGTAGATAGAGTTGGGCGTATGGAACTACTCGGCGAGAGAGTATGGAAAGAGAAAGAGTAAAGGAAGAAGGCTTTACTGAGCTTCAATTCCATGTCAATTGAAAGTAGTATCGGTTGGCTACCTGGTTTAGCAAGGTTTTTTCACTAACCCATCTAGACAGGACTGACTCAATAGTCCCAGGCCGATGCAACTATCTCTCTCAACGATGGTTTTTTCTTGTTCCTCCCTCATGCCGTCTCTAATCTTCACTCTCCTCTCTACGGCTCCGTTTTCCGTTGTGACCATGGATATCTTCAATAAGTCAAACCAAACATGAAAAAAAAGCCTAATAAATTCTGCGGGCGAAATGGTAGGCCTTTACCATACTAATGCTATCCTTTCTAAACACTTCCCCCTTTGCCTTCGCCTATACTTTTCTCATGTTCCCAAAACTGTCACATGAAGACTTCATCACGAAGCCAGTTTAATGTTCGAAGACGCTCTAGGGAAAAGTGGAAACAGGAGATTCAGAGAGGGAAATATTGATAAAGGTGATGTGCTAATACAATGGCTACTTCTCTTCGAGTATGTTGTTAAATCATCTTTTGATGCTCGGCATATCACTTGAATAGGTCGAACGATGGTGTGAAGCGCTTTTGTGGATGTGGATAGTCGCAAATATGGGAACATGAAAGATTGCTGACATTCAAGGTAACTGAGATAATATCACTCGAGACGATATCAAGACACTATTAGGAGTTGAGGACGGCGATGGCGATGCCATCAATATTGAAGTTCATTGGGGCGATAGGTAGGCCTTTGAGCCTGGAAGAATGCAGAGAATGTTTGAGCAGGTTGGATGGGAAGCGCCCAAGGCGACGGAATTTATTTGGTGTACTTTCATGTCTGACTACAATGTTCTGGTGAAGCTGCTGAAGCTTAAGCTTAGCTTCAATGGATGGACATATGCCTCCCTTTCTTAGCAACAGACAAGACTCTGAATAGAATAATAAATGTGTCATCGATCTCGGTCGATGCTTTGGATCTTTCTGGACTAGGAATACAGATATATTCAAGAGACTTACTTTTCAGTATTCCGAATGTGACGATTGCAGTGTGTTGATGGTAAATCCCTCCATGACGTGGCTGACTCGGTGCAGCGATTATGGTCCTTGTGACTGCCTCTAGACCTTTGCGATTGTTAGCCTTTTTCCCTCCTAAACGAACGAATCTTAGCAATCTCTCTTCGCCTGACAAATTCACTCCCAAAGGCCTTCCTCCCCTCTACCTTTCTTTCAAGCCAACTTGGTATGAAGCTAAATTTTCTCTTTCAAACATCATCTCTACAACTGCATTGCCTGTAAAAAGGTTGATTTGAGAATAGATTATATGAAATGGCTCTCGAGACATCTATATGTTGATGGTACGTATTATGTCCAATTGTCAGTTAGGCTTAGTTGACAAAGTAAATAAGGACGGTCTATTTCTCATTTCCACATGCTCAAGAATGCTGAACATATTATGTGTGTAATAAAGATGATTCAAAACAACTCTTATATATTAACATTGGGGATGAATGGCGAATAGTAAAAGATTAAGACGAAACAAAGAGATTGCTGAACAAATGGTTTGAGCTCAAATGACTCAGGAAGGCTGTTTGGGAAAGAGGTTGGGATGCCAAAAAGGATAGATATGTTGATTAATCTTTTTCGAGGCGGTGCAAGGTCATATTTGTAAATCGCTGTTCCTATGAAATACCCTTCTATTGTGATTGTTCAACACCAACGCTGATGCAGATGCATGACAAGATAACATGAATCCAGTTCTAAATATCTGGATGAATATCGCGATACAGTTTAGGTTGATCAAAGAGAATTTGGAATCTTGCAACAAATTATTTGATCATCCTGACCTTTAATCTTTAAGACTGCTCAATTGTTCTCAAGTCTTTGAATGAAAATGATTCCATACGCCCGAGCCTTCCATCTGCCAGTTTGTAGAGATGTTGCATATCATAACTTGTACCCAAAGTAAATTGGATAAAAGATGAAAGAGGCGTAGATTCGTTATGAAAGACGATGTGTAAATAAGAGCGTAAAAATCATGTTCCAGGCATCAAGCGTGGTCAAATCAAGATAAAAATAAATAAACATAGAGACAAAATGAATACAATCCTGATCATATCTGATTTTAAAATTCTAGATGGCATTGCCTCATTGACGGCGTCATTTAACAGTTCTTGAGGTTGACTATGCTCATTGTCAGATGACATCTCGGACAAAAACAAAACTGCTCACAGTAAGAGCCCAAGGCGTTGCCGCTCTTACCCTGCAGCCAACCATTACAGAACTGATGAAGGTAATCCAAATTGTTTTGAGCCGCACATCTGCCTTGACCAGCAGCGGCAGTGGCAGCATCAACAGTCAAACCGTCGACCCAACCATTGTAAGCACCAATAGCACGAAGAACGTTACCGCCGTTGGCGTTGATAAGATTGGAAAAGAGCTCGGCACCGCGCTGAATGTTGAAGTCAATATCATAACAGCTGCAAAAAATATCAGTTTGCTTTACATTAAACGAAAAAAAAGAAAGAAAAAAGTCAACACACTTATAATTAGGAGCACCATGACAATTGTCAGAAGTCAATTGCATAATACCAGCCTCGCCATTACCACCAGTAGCACCAGGGTTACAGGTCGACTCTTGCATGGCGAAGGAGGCAAGCATAATACCCTTGACTAAAAGGACGTGAGTGCATGCATGCAAGACAAGGGGGGCACTTACGACCGTACTGAGAAGCATACTGGTTGAACTTATCGATATAAGCGCTACAAGGGGCAAAAATGCCATCACCCGAAAGGTCTTTGGTGATGAGTTGATTGACTGGCACGTGAGGTGGGGTCCATCCACCGCTGTTGATACCGCAATTGAGCCAGTCCTCGGCACCGTTGGGAGAGTCTTTGTTGGCATTGGAATAGCCGCAGATAGGGTCAGTAATCGTAAGCAGAACACCCAAGTTACCGCCACCATTTGTGTTGTCGGCCGGTGGGCTCGGCTGGGACCAAGTGGATGTGGTGCTGGCACTCCAGTCGTTGTCTGTAGATGAGGCGGCCGGCTGGGAAGAGATCTAGACAAAGCTTCAGCAACCGGATGGTAACAGCTAATCGTGCTTACATGAGGAGCCCAGGCCTGGTCATTTCCAAGCGAGGAGGGCTGTTGCGAGCTGTCTGGAGACGTAGATGTGGCCGAGGGGACGACAGAAGTCGCCGACGGCGTGAAGGAAGTGTCACGTGTGCGACATTTGGTACCGCGCTTCTTGACGGTACGCTTGACAGCCCTCTTTGCGTCGGCGAACGCCGCATTGTCACGAGGAGGAATTTGGGCACGAGAGTTGATGAGAGCCCTCTTATGGCGGAGATGCGGCGGCTGGAGAGCGTGAGAGGCAGCCTGTGCGCCGACGAGGCAAGACAGGATGGTGGCGAGGAGTGTGGCGGGGAGCATGACGGCAGCGGGTCTTGATGTGAGGTCGAGTTTGGTGGTGATAGATGAGTTTGGATGGGTTTCTCTATGCTAGTTGAAGAAGGGAGAAAGTGGTATGAACGAGTGTGGGTGGAGTTTGTTATAAAAGTTTGGAACGAGGAAGAGATATAAATGTAAAATAAATGGATATTGCGGGGAAAATTGTAGTGGCGGCTCCAACACACCGCTCAAAGGACGCCAGAAAAAAGGGATTCTGCTGAAACACATAGTCTGACTTAAAAACGGAGGCTAATCGTAAGCGTTTTTTTTTCTAATCTCAGGGCTTTGGTATCACAACGCACAAGCCGTGAGTATTCTTGACACGGTGTTACGGAATATCAGTCACGCATGACGGCGGTATTTCTATTCTTACTTTTCTCTTTTGCCTTTCTGCTTTTATTTTTTATTTTTTTTTATCTCTATTCAAGCGAGTGGCTGCGGTGAAGAGAGATAGCGACTGAATAGCAACTACTGCAGGCTGGTCCGAAGCATAGCTTACGCATCGCCACACGCAAACCAGCCATGACGAAGTGATGACGCGTGTATGTGCCTTTGGGCTGGTGATGTTGAGTGACCGTCACCACAACTTGCATCATGACTATCAACCTACGACTTGCGGAATAGAGATGTGGAAAGAACGGACTATGGCTATGCTTATTGACAAGTGAGGATGAGATGGATGCATCACCAGCTCTCGGATTCAGAAAGTTAAGTTCATGTCTCGACACGATATAAGCATTGGCGACTTTGCGCATGGATGGCTTTATCAATAAAAGATTCTCGGTGAGTGCATTGTCTTTTGTGACTCAATATTGACTGCTAGCTTTCAACTGGAGTCAGGCTGTATTATCTGTCTTTTGCTTCTACCGTATACCTCGATTTTTCCACAGAGCAATCACCTGTAGTTTGTTCAATACTCCACGATAATTGGCTTTGATACTTGTACCTTTCCACATGAGTGTACTTACCAGCCCTTCCTTTTGAACAACCGCCATGACTTTGTTGTGAGACTTAGCCTGATAAATCAGGACGCAAATGGTCAGTTTCGAATTTGATAATTATGGGCTCAACTACTCACGCTCTCAGATAGCTCAGTCTGTAACGGCGAGAGATGCCAATGTCTCAAAAAGTACTGACCATTCGCAAAAGTCCTGCCAGACTACGATAGATCTCAAGCGCCAGAATTTATTAGCTAGCATTAGCAAAAACGAAACACAGCTAGTTCACCTATGCGATTGCAGGCCTTTACCCGCCATCTCAAGCAACAGCCAATTTCTGACAACATTCCCTCTTATTCAGATATCTACTACACGATTTTGTCCTAGACCGTTCTCGGTTCGAATGTCTGACTTGCCAAACCCAGCTTTGTTTACGTCGCTTACACGATTGCCCGCACCCCCAACATATGCGAGGTTGTACGATCGTCCGGTCTCTCCATCTATCGGTGACACTCCCCCCGTTACTCTGTTGACAGATATTGCATGCCCCCGTGGCAGTACAATCATCCTGTCTCAGCAAGCCTATGTTGCACAAAAAACCTGGAGATAGATCTGGACAGGCAAAACTAGCCATAGACGAATCCTGTGCAATTAATGCTCGATCAAACCGAAAACCTGTGCTGACCATTCTTCCGGCCAAATCAAAGAGAGGACTAGCAGCAGGCGGGTCGAGATTGCGCAATGTCGCGGCTTGTAATCAATGTAGGAAGCAGCAGAGTCGAGTAAGCAACCCTCTATCGGCGAATACATCATTTTAGCTACTGACTCTTGTTCGTGATGGCAAATAGTGCAATGGCAATTCTCAAATGCAAGAGCCCTGTACTCGTTGTAGCCAGATGGGCAAGTTCTGCATGTACGCGGAGACGAGATTATTCAGCACAGGCGTGGTGAATTTAAAAATAGGACCAAAGTCACAGAAACCGCAAGTTCAATGAGAACAGAAAGTTCATGTCATCCATCTTATCGCCAGCATCGATACCTTGTTCATCACGCCCATCAACCTCTTTTGAACAACTTTTTGTAACCCCAATCAAGCCATTAATGCTTTGAACAGTCACAGAAACAACATGTGGCAGTCGAACTCGTACTCTCAGTTACTGAACAATCAAGATCCTGACTTTGAAATTTATGATCCTCAGCAGCTTGATTGTCTGCAGCCATACTTACATCTTGGCATCTATCAACCTGGCTCTTCGGATGCTCTGAATCAAAAATATTGGCAAACAGATTCTCAACAACTTGACTGCCAGGCATTACGCGCACACCGGCAGGATATCCAACTGCTAGACTCACAATAAATCGACTCTGAAACATTAATCGTTAATTATTCGATTTGCTAGAGTATGGCTTTAAACAACTCTGCCCTCATCAACGCAAACTTGCATACCTCGAGTGTCAGCAGTTGAATCTGCAAAACGTTGGTCATTATCACTCAATGACAGTGTTTGATGATTGTTTCCTATCCTTTTTTCCTTGGATTTGTTGAGGCAGTGGACTTTATCCAGAAAGCTACTGGCAGCAAATGCATTGCGTTCTCTTAATTAGTCGAATCATCCTTGCACTGACCAACGTTACTTATTCGTTACTGCCATATCCATGCCTTCCTGTTTTTCTAAATTCAAGAGATTTCTCACACTATGGTTTATATCAATCGAAAAATAAAATAAGATGTTTCCCACTCTATCCGGAACAATAATGTTCGCATCTATAATGATTGAATCAATTAGCATATTTACCTGCCACCAATACTACGCATATGCCTGATACTGCTTATCTTGTTTACCCCTCTCTTACACGCGGTCGCAAATGAATACATTACTGTCTTACTCATTAAAATCCGCTTATCAGTTCAAAGGTATATTGTCATAGCAGACAGTCGCCCAGAATCACACTTACTATCAATGCATCTTAAACTGTTTGTTATTATCTTAAAACGACGTTAAAATGGTTATAACTATTACTATATTTTACAGTACTTTAAAATGTACTTTACAATACGTTACACAACATTCTGCTTTTGTTTCTTCTTATATACAGTACCATTAGTCCCTCGCTAATCACTGCTGTTTGCTCTTCTGCTGTCCTCGTTGGACTCTACAACCATCGACGGCGCAGGCGAAGGACTTGCGGGAAAAACGAGGTCTTCTAATCCGGCCAATCTATCAATTGTCATTGGACTTGGAGAATCTTTGGTGGAAACGATAGCAGAAGCCGTAGGCGTCGCCATATGATTTACCGAAACAGGTAGAGTCATAGTAGTCTCTTTGAAAGATACTGAAAGCGATGTCGGTACAGGACCTTCTTGATCTATCAACTCATTCAACTCTAGCTCCTCTTCTTTTTCTTCTACAGTCATCTCCTCCATGCCTTCTAAGACTTCTTGGCCCCATCCAGCGTTGTCACTGAAACCATTTTTGAAAGTAGTCGACAGCAACCTCTGTGCCATTAAAGCCTCATAGTCTCCTTCGCTTGCTTCACCGCCGACAGATAGCATCAAAGTCGACAGATCCATGCTTTCGGCCAAAGGGCTTGGGGGAGGTTGAGCAGCACGTTTAGGACGCTCACGCGGGATCCGGGGTGTACCATTTTTACGAAGTTTGGTGATAGTGTCTTCAAAGTCGCCGGTAGAAGAAGTCGTAGACAAACCGGTCGGTTGAGGGGTTAGGTCTAGAGCTTTACGCTCAGCACGCCTGCGAGCACGGTCCTCCACTGCCATTTGTTCTTCAGCCCGAGTTTTGTTCTGAGCCTGGCAAAACTACATCATATAAGCCGTGTTCAAGAATTGTCTTAGTATATGACTTACTCGGTAGGACGAAGTGAAAGTGCGAAAGATACCAAAAAAGTCCTGACTTTGCATACCTCGACCCAAATCATCACTTTCCCCATAAAACGTCTGCACTTCCTTCAACTTCTTGTCCGCTGCGATAATCCCATCTCTCACGTTTCTGATCCTGTCAGCAGCAAGTGTTACAAAGTTGTTCATTTTCCTGGTATATGTTGATTTGTCACCGTCGAATTGTTTATCCAGAGATTCAGATATACGGTAAATTTCGTCCAACATCTGTTTAGAGGTCAATTGCAGGTCGGCATAATTGACTCGCGCGGCAGCAGAGGGAATTTCAAGTTCGACTAAGAAATCAGCGATAGAATTGAAGTGAATAGAGACAGTCTTTTCCAAGAAATGCAATAAGTTTTGCCCTCCACTCGATTTGGTGTCCACAAGCTATGCGCTTGTCAGCAGAGATTATCACATTTCAACGGAAGAATTACTCTATTGATGCTGGCGATTTTAAAACCAAATGCACCACCAGCATAGTTTGTACCATTGATATAATTACCCATGGTAAGAATCAATGCAAGCAGTGCTTGAAATTGTTTCGCATTCATTAAAGTATCACAAGCATCGATAAGCAAAGTCAAGCTGTTTTCCAACATCTCAATATTTTGAGGAAACCGAGCATAGTAAAGCATGCCCTTAACGCGATCGTTAAGGTGTGGAAGCTGAATGAGACGAACCATGAGTCGATCTGCAGGATGGAGTTTGGCAAATTGATCAGGGCCATCAGCAGAGTGTGTTAGAAGTTTGCCTCGCTATCTCTCATGTCAGCTTGTACCAAACATCTACCACAGATGAACATACATCATCATCGCTTGGAAGAATGCCCTGTAACTCTCGTAAGAAGTCCTCTACACAAAGATCAGACTTGAAATCCCCAATTGCTTTAGCTAATGCTTCGGGATTATCTTTATAACTCTTTGCAAATGGCCCGGAGACAAGAATCTCTGTCATTGTGGTTACCAATTGCCCAAGGAGTCAAAAATAGGGAAACTCACCAATGCGCTTTCTATGATCTGGGGCAAGAACACTAACCATCTCCTGTTCTTTTCGTTTTTCTGGATTAAACATGTCAATATCGCTTTCGTTCAAGGTCAGAGAGCTTACTGATGGCATCGTACATCACCTCCTTCGCTTTGAACTCATTTTCAATTTGGTCCCAGATATTGTTCTTTTTCAATGTCTCCAAAACCTGCTCTTCAACCTTTTTCTCTCCTTTGCTCCATACAGTCTTTTCCAACTGGGCCTTGCTGACCTTCTCCCATTGAAGCTGCTTCATCTTCTTGCTAGCAATCATGGTAACGTCCTTGCGCGAGTCATTAGCGCCATGTAAGAGTGAAGATATAGGTGCAAGAGGCGCCCGGGAAGGGACATTAAGACTGGTTGGTTCGGATGAGAGTGGTACAGGCGGTACAGGAACAGTGGGTACTTGAGTTTTCTTCAGTGAAACGCCACCTTTAATACCAGCGAGAACGCCAGACATATCTGGTGCACCTGAAGGGACCAGAGGGGTGCGGAGAGTCGAGTCAAGTTTACAATCTGGTGGTGGAGGTGGTGGTGGAGGCGGCGGTGGCGGTGGCGGTACTGTTGCGAGCGGTGGTGGTGGTGGAGGCGGCGGAGGTGGTGGTGGTGGTAGCAGCGATAGCGATGGAGGCACAATAACATTTTCTATATTCTCTGTAGCCGAACGAGGATTCATCATTATATTCACGTTCTTTTCCTCACCTTCTTGAACAGTTGACAGCCCCGTCTCGGAAGGGAGAAGAATTCCTGGGTCCAGGCCATGTCGAGCATATTTTGCCTTTGTGACGGTTTGCGCTTTGAAAGACTCACGATTCCCCTGTGTTCTTAACTCGCAAGACATACCTGATAGCTCAGATGTATATATTTCATCGTCATCATCTCTGGCTGCTTCATCGTCCAGTTGAAGCATTTCGAGAGATAGCTGATCCAGATGTGCAGGAGCAGAAGAGCTTCTCTGAACTTGCTTTGCCCTCAACTCTGCCACAAACCTTGGCGGGAAAGCAGATACTTTCTTTTGACCCCTCCAAACAGATTTTTCTCCAATGGGTGGTGCATTCGCATCAAAGTTTCTCCTTGTTGGTGTTGCAGCGTCTTGTGCCCTAGCGCTTGATCTTGACGAATGGTGTGCATGAATTCTGGGGCTGGGAGATACCGAATCAGCGCCTTTAGCAAGCGACTCCTCAATATGAAGCAATACACGTTCATCGCCTGCATCTTCAAATTGAGAGCCAGAGATAGTTTTGACGCCTCTCGACGTAATGTTTTTTGAAGCTTGAGGGTGGACAAGTTGTTCATGGCCTGTGGCGTTTCCAAACGCAACTTTCTCAGCTTCCAAAACTTGGCCATCCTCCTCTCCTTCTTCCTCTGGTTCAATGTCAACTGATGCTTGACGTTGTGGCATCCCTTCCAGTCTGTCCAGTGTCAATTGACGTGCTTTACCCTTTTCTTTCTTCAAAAGCCATTCTTCCTCAAGTTTATTGAAGAGTTTACCTCGATCGACAAATTTGTCGATTCCTTCAATATTGTTAAGCTTGTCAATACCAGCTGCTCGCAGAATGTTGTAGAGCATCTGAAGATGCAACCACATTTCATGTAATCTTTGCTCATAGTCCTTCCTCATTCCTTCTTTTTCATCCAAAACCGCCTCCATAGCCACTCTATTCCTACTCAATTTCCCCTCTAAATCACCAAGTTGCTGCTTTAATTTCATCACTAAACCTTCATTCCCGTATGAGAGTTCTTCAGAAAGTTGATTCCGTTCTAGTTCTAATTTTTGGGTCAAAAGACGCAGTTCTTTCACTTCATTGTCGGCCTCATCTAGTCGGTTCTGTTCAACGATTTTACCAAGCGTATGAGTGATAGAACGACCAAAAGCATCACGAAATTCGTAACCCAGCTCAGGACTGGCGCCCATGACAATAGTTGAGATCAATTCGTCTAGCAGTTGGAAATACCTGGCTTCTTCGCCCTCGTCCCCTTCTGTATTAACTAAAAGGAAATGTCTGAGAATGTCGATGAGGTACCACTTAGCCTGCTGACTCTTCTTCATCTTTCCCATCAATTTTGCGATGACCTCTTCAGGGCTCTTGAGGCTCGCCAGCGCTTCTCCTCTCTCTTGATCAACCAAATTTGCCCGATCATTTCGTTCGTTTTCTTCATAAATACTCAACTGTAAGTTGATCTCGGGATCATCCAACGAGCGAAGTGACTTGAAAATAGCTGGAAGAGCAGCAAGGTCGAGCTGAAAGCGAATGGAACACCGGGTCTTGCGGTCATTCGATGTAGGAAGAGATACTATTAAAAGAACCATCGTTCTTGCGTACTCAATAAGATCAAGACCTCTTAGTTCTGACCTTACACTACTGCCCATATATCCTCGCTTTGAGAGTATATCAGAAAGCTGACTCAACCATAAGTTAAATCTCCCGACTTTGGCTTTGAGATCCGTCACACCCTCATTCACTTTCCGTTGCATGTACGCAAAAGCGCCGTAAACTATAGGCAAACCCGGATGATTTCCAGAAGCATTAGTCACTTGACAAAGAACAGTTATGATTTGAGCAGCATAGATGCGACAGCGGAAATTGGGGCATGTTAAAAAAGGGATAATTTTTTCAATCATCTGAGGCTTCGATAATGCATCATTACAGCCAATCTATCGAGTAAATTAGCTTTGTGCAGTAGACATGTGATAAAGACTCACACGATGCTTAACTATACTCCGACTGAGGCAATGCATGATACCTTCGTCAATGTCTGTAGGCATCGGGCAACTTCCCTCGGTATAGACAAGCGGAGTGAAGCAATTTACAAGAGCAGCTTGACCTTGGTGATCCATGAAGCTCTGTATCCAGCTACAATATGTTCAATGGATGTGTTTAGATGAGTAAAATTTAGACTTACTCCAAGGTTTCTGTCCTCAGAGATATCTCCAAACTTGCAAGAATTGCCGGTGTGAGTTCCCTGGATAATGCAATCTTCATAAAATATTCCACACTTCCTTTTCCGCTTGTCTGTTTCGGGCCATGTTGCCTCGAATGATGCTTTCTTCCTATTGTTTTTGAGGTTGGCGTTCCGTCTTTACCTTGGTTTCGGCTCTTCCAGTACTGCTGCACAACCATCCATTTACTCTCTATCGGGAGATTTGCAGCTCGCTTAGCTTGAACGGTATGAACGCCACCATCTCCTCTTGAACGGGAGGAGGAGTGAGAGACAGAGGGGATGGAAGAGAGTGATGGTGATGGAGAGGGACGAGAGGGATCGAGGTCAACGTTCTGAAGGATGTGTTGGTACCACTCTTCGATGACATGGTCAGCTGGCCTGGCGTACTCTGATAGTCTAGAAGGTACAGGCGATGGCGGTGGCAGAGCTGATGACGAAGGGAGTGAAGGTGTAGTCCGCCCTGTGCTACTCTTGCTCGAACCATGGCCTCCACCATTACGAAAATATGACTTTGGCGTTGAAAAATCGTCATTCATAGCTCCCTCTCGGTTGCTGGCGCTGATACTTGGCGTGGACGTTTCAAACTTTGGGTATCGATCATACTCCTCGATATGGCGGATGCTGGTTGAAGAACTGCCAACCGTGTTGATGGATGCCGTCTCTGGATTCTTGGCTCCGTAGGAGTTGTAAGGAGCTGCCGCGTAAGGGTGTTGCAAAGAAGGACGCACTCCAAATTCATGCGTTGGTGTCGTAGAGCGCATTTGGGATACTGAAGAGGATGATGAAAACGAGTCTCTTGATCTGGTGAGAGAGTTGTCTGGGGACATGCTTCGTCCCAAATCAGTTGCGTAGGATCTTCTCACTTGGTAACTGTCCTCCGTCCTCCTCTTTTGTGGAGTAGCTGTTGCATGCTTTCGCTGCAGATTGAAGGATTTACCGTCGTCTGTCAGGGTAGGATTCGTGTTGGGTGCACTGATCAGTCTTGCCGCCTCCTTCGCCGCCGATATCGTACTCGGCCCAGCGATGGGCGGCGGTCCTGATGACAGCTGAGAATAGGGTACCGCTGCAAAGCCTACAGACAAGGTAGACTGTTGAGAGGCAGCAGAAGCGCGGTGTTTCTTGCCAAAGATGGACGCCATGGCAAGAGGTGTATCGAGTTTGTATGGGTAGCTGGCAGGGCAGCAGTCTTCGTAGTCAGCTCCCTTGACCCCTCAGTGCAGTGGACGGATGTTGTCCAAGGATGAATGTGAATTAAAAATAAATAGAAAAACAAAAAAAAAATGGTCGAATTATAAAAATAAAAAAGATATTAAAAAATAAAGTTGTATTTTCCTTTTTCAACAAGTTCTTCCGTCATGTCTTTTTATCTCGCCATCGTTTCTCCAACAGATTCACCACTTTTTGAGCTCTCTTTGTCGTCTTCAAAACCACTTGTACCTCCACAGACATCGTCGGCAGCCTCTTCGGCATCCACTTTTCCCTCATGGTCGACATTCACAGCACCAAATGGGGCAGATCTCGCTGACAATGCCAATAAGCTCAAGGGACAGTTACTAGAGACAAAAGGGCAGCCTGAAAGAGATAGAGCGATGTGCCAAATGGTAGCTAATATGAGTTTGGACAGCGTCGAGGAAACCATGGAGACTACAGGTGCATTGTGAGTATTTTGTTGCTACGATTACTGACAAAGGCAGATATCTCAAGAATGTAGACAGACACAACGAATGGGTGGTGTCGGCATTCTTGCCTACCACTGGCATGTCCCGAGTATCGTTGCTGGAACTGAGCTGACGGCAGAGGCAGTCAAGTTTATCCTTCTCCATGATGTCAAGAATGACGATGCTATACGGCAGTTTTTCATCAGCCTTTGGGAGTGTTATGTCAAGGTAAGCTGTTCGTCATCAGAGCTATGCTGAATAGTAGATTTTGCTGAGCCCGTTTCATACTGTAAACACTCCGATAAGAAGCCCAGCGTTTGAAGCTCGTGTAAGACAGATAGCCAAAAAATATCTGTGATATAGATATGCATATTGTATAATTTTGTTGATGTCTTTGTTGACTTATTAGGCAAACTCTCCAGCCTTTCCTGACTGCACAAGAGTTAGTACTGATATACTTGGCAAGCGTTGATTCACAATAAGGAGACCAACTGTGCTTGAAGATTAGCAATGGCGGGTAAGAATAGCTTTCATGACTTACCAATCAGTCCAAAGAGTCCAAGGATGGAACCAAAGATCTGCTCTCCGTCAGCAATTCGCTGTAAACGAAAAGAGAGACTCACCTCAATGATGAGAATCTTGACAAAGAGCTGTGGATCAGCAGCGTCTGCCACCGCAGCTGTCGAGCCTGTGATGCCAACCGAAACACCACATAAGAGATTACAGATACCCACAGCGAGTCCTCCCCAAAACAACGCAAAGCCTAGGTGGTCAGTGACTGTCGGCGTCAGTCGACGTACCGGTATAATAGTTATTGGAGGTGTAGACATCTTGAATATCTCCATTCAAATTGGACGAAAATATAATGGCCATAATAACTCCATAAATGGCCACAACTTCACAAAAGATGATGCTGCTCGCCGTCAACATCCAAGCTTTACCACAGCACCCACGAGATGAGATTCTTGGTACGAATCCGAGGAGCGCGAACACCACCGCCCAAGATGGATGCGCCAGTGATATAGATACCCCTATGCCTCATTAGTACTCCTTTGTAAAAGATATTGACGACTGCACGCACCATGCTGCTCCAGATACACTCAAGCCGATGCATAATGCAATGCCAACCAATGCCCACACATAAGGGTTGCTCTCAGCGAGGAATTTGCCCACATTAAACACCTCTCCTTGCCCTATGTCGGTGGATGTCAGCGGCAGGTAATTTTGTGGGGTATGTACTCGCCTGTCAGTAGCAGATAGAGGCCTATGAGCGTAGCTGTAGCTACCGAGGGATATATCAAAGAAGAAATAGTCATTTTATAATTAGATGGTTGAAATGCAAAAAGTATCAAAAGTGCAAAATGGATAAAAATAATAAAGTGTCGCGCAATTTCAACTTGTTTCTTTCTATTGCTTTTCTTTTCTTTTTATCGCATTTCTAGCTAATACCTTCCAATGCCGCCCACAACACGTTCAAGGTCATCATCTGCTGAACCGGTGGCCCAAGGTACGCTCAATTTAGAGCATGCAGCACCAGAAATATCCTCTCTCAAACGAGTCCGAGAAGGGTCACTGGTAAGTTGTCCTATCGCATACAGCTGCTGATCATGTAGGAGCCGACACAAGCTGAGCCTGCGACAATGACCACAAAGAAGAATCGAGTCTCTACATTGTTTGCCGCCGCCTCTACAAGCGATCTGAGAGATGTTAGTGCGCCCACTGATAACATGGACAAGTTGGACGAAGTAGAAGGTGGAGATAATGAAGAAAGAGGCGCTTCAGGGCAACATGTCAAGGAAGTCAGGCAGAAAGTCGCAAAGATGTCTTATGAAGAAGAACAGCCCGCTTCTACAGCTGGAGCTGACTTGGGAAAGAAGTCTGGCCAAGTAAAAGATGAAGATGGTAGAGAGAACAAGTCTGAGGGTCTCAAGAGGAAAGCATCAGAAAGAAACGAAAACTCGTGTATTTTTCAGGATGATACGAAAAAGCAAAAAGATGCTTCTTCAGTCAGTATAATCTAGGTTTATATTGACATTTGATAACCATTTATATTGTAGCCAGCAGGAGAACCTGCCAAAACCTCTTCTGAGCCTAAGAATGTTGCCACTACACCAGCCAAGAAACAAGCAACATTCTCTTCATTTGCGTCTTCTGCTTCGCCTTTTGCCGCTTTGAAGACTACTTCGTCTGCTCGAGACTTGGAGGGTGCCACGCCAAGCAAACCCTCTTCCACAATCGCTCTGAATCATGTGTCAACTGTTCCGACAGGCGAAAAGGTTAAACAAGCAGAACAACTTGGTGAATTTTCTACAGAATCGGTACTCCATAGTACTAAACCTCCCTCTCATGCTGAAGATGCTATACGCAAAGAACTCACCAAGGAAGTTGAAAGCATACTCCCGATAAAGACACAGTCCACTTTTGCAACTTATTCATCGTCCTCGCCCTTTCCAAAGTCTAATTCGACACCATTCGGCTCTAGATCTACCGTTTCACCTTTTGCTGCTGCCTCAACACCTTCCAAAGATTCTGCATTTGGGACATATTCTACTAGTTCCACAACTTTTGGTTCCATGAAACCACCTGCTGCCACCTTTGCGCAAAAAGAAGGGAAAGAGGGAAATGAAAAGAAGGGTTTTGGCGATATTCTTCAGGAAACCAAAGGTGATGTGGGTGTGCAAGAAACAAAGGTCGAGATGCAAGAGCTAGATGTGACAACTGGTGAAGAAGGTGAACAGACCATTTTCCAGGCTCGGTCCAAACTATTCATAAATGAAAATGGATGGAAAGAACGTGGCGTGGGATTGCTAAAGTTGAACGTCGATCGATCGGATGGGACAGGTGCTCGTCTAGGTATGTTTTACTTATATACTTGTAAACGATCGCATACTAAATATTTAAAAAGTCATGCGGGCAGATGGTGTCTTTCGTTTATTACTCAACTCCAAACTTTACAAGGGATTAAATCCTACTGTAGAAGGAAAGACGGTACTAATGACACTTCCAAACGTCGGCGAAAAACAACTGGCGATCATATGTCTACGTGTATGTTTTAATTACTGCCACGAGATGAACAAGACACTGAACAAAAAATAGTTGGCTAATGCCAAAGTAGCGGAAGAATTAGCTGATCATATTCACGAATATATTCCTCTGGATAGTAGCAAAGCTTCGAATTCACGTCAATCCATTGCTGAGGTCTAAGAGTAAACATAAACGCTCAAGATTTCGTAATGATAATTACAATGTCCTCTAATGATCAGTGTGGATATGTAATTCTTGTTTTAACCCAAATTAACTAACAAAAGCTGCCACTTTTGAGCTTCTGCGTTGAGTGAGTCTTGCCTTACAGCTTTGTAGACTTCCTGAGAAAATGACAAGGTCAAGAACCATGACGGAAAAGATGAAGGACCAATCCTCCATTGGGCTTTCAACAGATACTCTATCAGTGAAATGTGGAAGTTCTCAGCAAGTTGGTTGACAATGAAAAGTAAACGCGGCAGTACTCGAGAGTATAATGATCTTGTCTGGGCTCTTTACCTTTGCGCTTTCAACGATGGAACAAAACATCTCGCAAGGATATCCTCGGTCGTTTTCAAACATCAAAACATATTTTCAAAGATTGGCGACTCAAACCTATCGACCAATGTTCTGAGCGTCATAACGGCCGTTAATAGTAAGCTGTGATGCCTGCTGTGACGAGATTCATTCTTAGACGTTCCTGGCAATACTCATAGCGTCTCAACAGAATGCTGTCTTTACGAGGGGTATAAATGCTTCAAATCCGAATTGTCTTTACCTCTCACTGTCTAACTCTAAAACTGTCCTCACTATATCAAAACAATGCTGCAAAACAGCAACTCTCTCAAGAAAAATAATAACAAAATGTTTCATTCACATCACCAGAATATGGACAAGAATGATAAATAGATAAATCAACCATACAATAACATTGGCAAAACGCAAGAATATTCTAATTGTGAATACTGACGAACGTAGCATTTCCCTCGTACCAACACATTAGCTGTCGTTAACATATCTAGCCTACACGATCATTTGAAAGATGTTTATAAGAAATAGTCATTGATTCTTCACTGCGTTGCAAGACGAGTCATTCACACTCTCTCTGGACCGACTGATACCCTTCCCATGGCACCTACTTGCAGCTGTGACATTGGCTGTGTTTCAACCATTGGCAATGGCCTAAAGGCTGCAAATTCTGCCGGAGAAGTGTATAGACTCGCAGGTCGACCGCGAGGAGACAGGTATCTGTGGTTTGTAATGAGCACTTGAGATGTTATTTAAAAAACAAGACACACTGAGGGAAACCGTCGCTATCTCCAGACGATGGAGGTGTATGCTGCATCCCCTCTAGTTCTTCGGCAAAGCTCTTCTTCTCCCAGGTTCTACTCAACTTGGGTTTGCTCAAGAGTGCTTGGTAGAGCTTTTTAGACATGCCTTTGGGACTCTCTTCTCTACTCTTGGACGGAGGAAGTGGTGCTTCTTCAGAGCCTACTTGCGCCTGCGATCCAGCAGGAACGAACGAAGTAGGAGACGCTGGCGAGGGATAGATAGAATTAAAAAGAGCGTGCGATGCGTGCGACGTATGGGTAATCGCCATTGGAGGAGGTGGCAACATGGGGTCAGTCTCGACTGGCCCTGACGCTGTACCATCCATGCTCATTCTTGATATTGGGGAAGCATACTGTCCACGCGGAGGGGACGAGAAGTTGTAGTGGCGAGGCGACTGAGGATGCTGAGAAGAATAAACATAGTTTGCCATGATTAATAGAATATCTTGGGTAAAGATGTAATTGAACTTGATGAATAGAATAAAATAAAATAAAATCTGTTGAAAATTGTGAACGAATGTTTGTGTGTGCCGACAGCCAAACAAATACAAACAGTGATTTGACGTGGTATTTCAAGAATTTAAGCCATGTAGAGCGTAAGGTAGTTTTATAAATGGTTCTTTGTTAAATAATATACAAAAGTGATTCAACTCAGCGAAAAGAAGAGCCGAACCATAAGGGATGTTTGATTATTTGGTTGGATCAAACGGGTGGAGCCAAACATCAAAGGAGTTTGTACTTTCTAATACTTTTGGATATGAGACATGTTTGACCAAGACAGCATATAGCAGCAACAACACATAAATATAAAAGAAGGATGGTTAACCAATGCATGGTTATTAACTTTGCTATTTTTAAAAAAAGAAAAAAAAAAGCCCCGTCATCTTGTCCGTTATACGGACAAGATGACGGGGCAAGATATTCAGTCAACAGCAAACTGTCCTCGAAAAGGCCGGAGAGCTGTCGTATAAAGAGATAAACAAAACCCAAGGAAAGAGAAAGAAGAGGTAGTGTGTCAACGCTGATTAAACGCATGACAATGTAACAAGTTACGAACCCTTTGTGTGATCCAATAGCTCAACTTTCCAAGCTTTCCCAAAGACTGCCCTCTAAAAAACCTGGTTCAGCCCTCATCTCGAGATGTATTCGACGGAGATGTATGGGCGATCGACACTTGTAAAATTCCAAAATGAGATTGAAAAAGTAACCCCGCTCATGTCTTTAGTGTTCATGGAACAAACTCTCAGACTTTCACAGTGAGTACCTCAGACAACCTCAAAAGGCGAAGCCAGTGTGGAACCAACGTCAGTAACTCAAGTCCCAACGCCACTTGAATAACCTCGCTGCGTTCGCCAACCAGTGTAGACACTCTAGAGTACCACAGGAAACTCAACAGAGGCTATGTTGAACGGGCACGTCAAGGCGGGGGAAGGCAACTCGAGTCCTTTGCACCAATGTAATGCTCCAAGTGTTGCGC
The DNA here is from genome assembly GCF_001720195.1 of Cryptococcus depauperatus CBS 7841. NCBI lineage: Eukaryota > Fungi > Basidiomycota > Tremellomycetes > Tremellales > Cryptococcaceae > Cryptococcus > Cryptococcus depauperatus. The sequence goes on along the minus strand of NC_089475.1, from coordinate 763,076 downwards.
GCAAGTGCCAATGCTCAGCTACTACTTGTAAGGTAGATGTTGACCGTCGAATCAGTCGATGAAAAGCCGATGCTCTTTAAACCTGATGCGACAACACAAGACTAGTGACCAAAACAGGTGGCAGTGCGACAATGGACAAAAGCTGACGGTTTGCTCAGAGACACTTGAAAAGTGACAAAGTGAGGGCAGATGGACTGGTTCCGCTAGACAGAAAAAGGAATAACAGCAAACAAGTCCGGTGGACGAACGCCTGGACCTCACCTGATAATGAGAGAATGGTGTCAACACTCTATGATCTACGAGGACCGCAGGTCACGAAAGCTCACTAGAGGCCGTTGCCCATATTTTCGTCTCGCGCTTGTAGTAGTATGCAAGCTTAGTATGTTTGATGTTTAGCTCATGTTGAAGAACTCAAATTTTATTTGGCGAGATTGATGTAATTGATGTAATGGGAAAAAAGAAACGACGGGAGATGGGTATTTATACTTTTTCCGATCCAAGTGAGTGGCAAATATCCCTTCATAGAGAGATTGCAAATTTTTATTTGGCAATTGCAAATATTCATGTGAATTGCCAAATGCGGAAGGAGCCTTTCAGCTGATATTGGTTTTTGCCACTTTCGGTATTTTTCGGACTTCTTTTCTGTGGCACCAACCAACGAGTTTAGTTTCTATGTCAATGTACATTAGCCAAGTTTGGCAATGATGCTGTCCAAGTAAAAGTATCGTATTGGCACTGGATAATTTTCTCTGGTCACTTTTCAAGCTGCCAACTCAAAAAATCAACTACTCCATTTCTTAAGCATCGCAGAAAATACAATATGGCTATAAATAATCCATTTGGTATCGTGGATAGCCATTTCCTCTACTATTCACCTGTTTAAATTCGCAATGAAATCATCAAAGACATACCTTCAACATTGTCTATTGCGAGAACAGTTATCGTTCTGCCTTGTCTCAGACTTGGTCACTGAGAGAAGCGATGATGATGGAGCCGTTTCAACTACGTAATCATGAGAAGTGAAGGACTAGTAGAAAGATGAAAGATAATCAAGAACTTGATCAATACTGTCGAACATGGAAGAAGCTAATTATATTTGAACTGTGACGGCCTTGTGGATAGTGGGAAGTATGAAAAAGGACATTGAAAATGCTAGCAATATGTTGAGCTTCAAAAGCTGGCACAGAAACGTAGCATGGACCACACAAGTTTGAGTAGCTTTATCACTTTGCTGCAGAAAAAGTGGCTTTTCGGGTTGTCGACGGAACGACAACTAGATCATGGCTTGTCATGCATATAGGAAACCCATGAAGTATGAAGCACAGAGCTTGAAACGAAGAAAAAGTTAGTAAAATGTTTCGCCGTAATTATCACAATTAAAAAGCGAGTTCATCTACATATGGTAATGCGTATCGCATTGACTTCCATGAGAATAGCAAGATTCCTGACGTGATAGCTTCACAAGCTGGCAAACGCCACGCCTTCCTGGCAACTCTATCCCATCTCGTCTCAATTCGATTGACTGTACAAGCTTTGTCCCCTCAGTTTTGTCATTGGAGCATTGACATTTGTACCAGACAAGATCTCTCTATCTAGTGCCAGCATTAACAGCAGAATTTCTTGTTCTAAACGTATTGTTGTCAGCTTCCGGATAAACCATAGAACCACTTTTATACAAACAAGTTGTCAACATAAAGGTTTAGTGTCTCATTCTCCTTTGCAAGCTTATCATTTTCAATCTCAACCTCGGATATTCGCACCATTAATCCTCTCAACCCGTCACGTAGTGTTATGATATCTTTGATAATCTTTTCCTTCTTGAGAGCCGACTCGACGGTTGGTTCAGGGATAGGAGCTGGAGAGTGAGCTTCCCAGGTCTCAGACTCGCCTTCAGCAAAACCCGAATAAGACATCATAGAATGATTTGATGAATAGTGATAGATAAAAGGTGGGTTTCAAACGTGGGTATTATTCGTTACGTAAACTTGGTTATCGGGTGGAGGTATGACCCATCTTAATTAGAGCAATTACTTCACTTCAAACTTGAGTTCAGACTTGTTGGCAACTCAGAATGGCTCTTGCTGCCAGAAAGACCTTTGAGATTAACAATGATATCCAGGTGGGTAGCAAAACAGAAAGACCGAGCTAATAGATATACAGACCCTCGATCCATCTGCTGCGATCTTTCAATATTCTCGGGAAGAGGAACAACAACTAGATAACGAGGCACCTTGGAAATCCAAGTATGGGCGATATGAGCATGAGAATACGATTCCTGACAATTTGGTTGTAGTCCGCACCACTTTCACACTGTCAAGATTTCTTCAATTGCTCTGATCAAAATGGTAATTCAACAGATAATCCTATACCAATTATTAGCTGATATATATGGTTAGGTCACTCATGCGCGCTCAGGAGGCCAATATGAGATTATGGGTGTCATGTACGGGAAGGTTCGAGATGGTGCTTTCTGGATCACGGATGCCGCCGCCTTACCCGTTCAAGGTACAGAGACACGAGTGAATGCTGGGAATGAGGCTATGGAATATATGGTCAACTTTCAAACAGCAAATGCAGAAGCTGGAAAAAATGAACTGTTACGAGGCTGGTATCACTCGTAAGATTGACTATATAATGAGCGTTGGTGAGAACGCTGTTCACTCCTGCGCAGACATCCCGGTTATGGCTGTTGGCTTTCAGGTATTGATGTTAACACGCAACTAAACAATCAAAAATTCAACGACCCATATCTTGCCGTTGTCGTGCGTCTCTCTGGTGGCAGCTCAATACTAACTACTCTCAGATTGACCCGAACCGAACCATTTCTGCGGGGAAGGTGGAGATTGGTGCTTTCCGTACTTACCCTGATGCAAGTGAAAAGGACAATGTTGGGCGTCATACGGCTAACACATCTTGTATAGTCATACAGACCTACATCTTCAACCAAATCTCTGTACCAGTCTGTTCCCATGGATAAAATTGAAGATTTTGGTGTTCACAACAATGCGTATTATCAGCTTAAAATTGAAATATACAAGAGCAAACTTGATGATCAAATGCTCGACTTATTATGGAACAAGTACTGGGTTGCTACTCTGTCATCAAACTCGCTTGTTTCTGTCAGTGAACGCTGTGTGACCAGATGTAGAATATCTGAGCTGATGCGAACAAGAATCTTGAGTACTCAACATCTCAATTACATGATTTGAGTGCCAAACTTCGAGCGGCTTCTCAAGCTCTTGGTAACAACAGCGCAAAACTCAAGCTTAAGGCAGTAGAAATTAAAGGCGAAGAATTAGATGTGAAGGAAAAAGGGAAGGACACTTTTGAGATTGAAGAGGAAGGCACACCTCTCAACAAGGCAACTCAAGACAGGTTGGTCCAAAAGTTTTACAAACGGAAAGGGAATTGACCTGTGAATAGTTCCAGAATCGCTATAGAGGCTCAAAATGGTATAATTTCTCAGCTCCTCAAGAACAAACTGTTCAACACTCCATTATCAGAGACGGTGGTTAAAGAAGAAGCGTCAGCGGTAATTCGAGGCAAGCTGACATGATATTTACAATAGAAATAATAAGATGTATCAGGTCGCAGGCTGCATATACATGTATGATAAGTGTATACATATTTTCTTCTTCAGAGTGTCACGTGCCATTCATCCAGGGGATTCCATCACGTATCATTCTCAGTTCACGAATGGGTATGGTGACTTGATATTTATATATTTGATTATCATCTTTTTCTGGTTTATCCTTCATCTTTCTTTCGTTCTCAATACTACTCGCCGCAACTGTAACGCTCTGAGGGCAGTGTCTGCGCCGCCAACTTTGAGGCGAAGACCAACATTGACCTTTGCTCTTTGTTACGACACGTCGCGCGCTTTCACCATGCCTATCCGAGGGTTAGATAGTGAGTGCTAGCTGTTTATTGGCAGACTAACCCTTCAAACATGTAGGCTATCTCAAGGAGAGAAAGCTCATCCAAAATTGTCCTATCTCGGCCTTGAACAACACTCGTCTCGGTATTGATGCCACATACTACCTTAACCACTTGCTCACTGATCCTGATACTCGCGAACCTCTCGTTGCTGCTACTGGCGGCCTCCCCCTTGCAATCGTGCTCAAAATAGAGAACGACCTCCGCGCTCTCGAACGCCAAGGTATCAAACCAGTTTTCGTCTTCAGTGGTCTTCCTCTCGCTTCTCGGCCACCACCCAAGGGACCCGATGCTAAAGCTGAAAGAGAGAATATCATCAAAAACGAAGCTTGGGCATTGTATGATCAAGGAGAACCCCTTGCGGCTGTTGAGAAGCTCATTCAGTTCAACAATGGAAACTTTGTGGATCAAAAGGATTTGCTGAGGTCGATAATGAGGCTATTTAGGCACCGTTTTGTAGAGTTCGTTGTAGCCCCTTACCTTGGCTTTGCTCAGGTGAGATTCTTGCTTTGGGTGACTTGCATACTGATGATGCTCTCTCAAAGCTTGCATATCTTTTACAACATCCGAAAGGGTATATCCACGCCATATATTCCTCTACCGAGTGTCTTCTTTGGCCAGTTGAAAAGGTCATAACCTCTAGCGACTGGAACACCAGCTTTAGCTTTGTCGACAAGGCAAAGGTTCTCAACGATTTGAATCTTGCTAGTGAACAGTTCCTCGATTTTGGTCTCCTCGCAGGCTCTTCCATTACCCGTACCCTCCCGCTCCCACCTCATGCTGAATTCTCTATCAAATCCGTTGCGGATCTCGTGCGTATGCACAAATTCGGTCTCGCTGTTTGCCACAGTTTGCGTCAAGAGCAACCATATAAGACACAGCTATATGTAGAGTCTTTCTGGAAAGCCCGCCTGGCCATCAAATTCTTCCTAGTCCTTACAACTGATGGCACTTGTGTGCCTTTGCCAACAGTTATAACCTCTCAGCAGCAAGCTTTCACTATTCAGGATGTTCCGGGGGACCTCGAAGAAATTTTCTCACCACGCATTCCTGATGAGTTATATTTCCATATCTGCCGTGGACTTATTTCTGCTCAGGTTGTGGGATGGTTAACTAGCGGAATGATCGTTGAATCTCAACCTCTTTTGGAGACGAGCGAGTACCGCAGATTCATAAAAGATGTGATCACAGAGGGCCACACTTCACCACGTTGTACTACCGTCGCTCTTCTTGCGGATGTGCTTCACCCGGATTGGTCAAAACGGCGAGTTGTAAGATGCTTTTGTTGATTCAAAAAGAATGAATCTGACAGGCTATAGAACGTGCATTATTACTTTGACCCACCTTATGCTCCTGTTCGAGGATCTTGCGTCCCTTTTACAGATGCTCTTACTCAATCGCTCATCGCCAGATGCACAGATTGGATGGTTCCCATGTTCAACCTAGAGATGGAGCTCAGACGGCAGAATGTGAGTCTTCTGAGATAACGTCGATTCATGCACTGATGTCAATCTTTCTAGTCTTCGACCATCGATCTTAAACTTTGTATTGGGGCTTTAGCAAAAGAGGAATTAGTCAATAGAACATTAAAACCCAAGGGGGAGAGAGTGCTCGATAAAAAGGACGAAATAGTTGCAAATGTTATTTGGCGATTCCTGGAAGTTCGAGGGTAAGTCACAAGAGAGCCTGGTTTGTCTTATGAGGTAGTTTTGTGCAACAGAATCACACGCATTCACTCATCGGCAAAGCACTTCATGCCTGCTTCTCCGTCTCTCGAGTCAACGATCGGTTCCAAGAGTCTCTTTATCTAATTCTTGAGCTTCTGCGGGCGGGAGTGGTACATGGTGGAAAGTGGGGCGGAGCTGATGCCGAAGGTTTTGCCGGTGGGCCAAGTTATGGAGATAATGATGAACAAAACAGGGTCAGGCTCATTATGAGGTGTATCAGCGTGTTACCGTTGATGTTGAGAGTGAGCTCCCATCTATCTGAATGGAACGTAACGCCACTGACAGCTATAACTAGCCTCAACAATGGATTGGACCGTTATCTCAAGAACTTTTGGCTTTTAACTCATTTGTTCGGGCTTTGTCCAAGTCTCTTCGACAACTTTTTGAAGCGGTCAGTGTGCATCTGCTGTTATCTGGGGATGGGAGACGGAACAGGGATGACTATAGCGATATCATGCTTAGTGAGCTATCTGTTACTTCTACAATTATATGACCTAACAATGATAATTGAAGGTCTTCCTTTCCAGACTGACGTGAGTACCGGGTTTGGCATCCTCATCAAGACTTATCTTGATGCCACGACCTATCACAATGAAGGAGAATCAATCAACATGGATAACTACCGGTCAGAAAAGGTGGTTAAGGCCAAGAAGGATGCTATCAGTTTTGTGGAAGATAACCTCACTAGTATTAGAAACCCTGTGCAAGAGCTTTCACGAGGTTTCCGTTTCTGGGATACAGTGAGTTTCTTGCGGTCCTAGTTGACTTTTCTGACCTCCCATATGTAGATTATGGTAGCCATCCGTAGCCTTGAAGAAGAACAGGGACCAAACCCCAAGTTCCAACACACGGTCGTAGGGAAGGATGTTATTGACCAATTTGTGAGAGCGGACGAATGGTTGAAGCCTATGCGACCATGAGGATTGGCAAGGATAGTCATGTTGAGACGAGATAGTGTTTCAAGCTTTATGCATCAGAGAAACACTCGTGTTGGACGCAAACAACGATTGTGATTTCCTACATGCCAATGGTCGGCATTGTAGAACAGCAGAAGCAAGTTGGCATTATAGTTTTTTTAGTTTGCGGATGTTCCCAGGTTGAGACGAGCCAACCTTTGCGATAAACACAAGCCACAAAAGAGGAAGCCAAGTAGCACATGTACAACTCTTTAACTGGTTGCCAAAATGGCGGCCTCCAAATAAGATAAGCAGGACGAAATTTACAATGGATACCCAAACCTAGACGAATAGTCTCGGGAAATTAAAAAAAAAAACAAAAGCACATAGACGCAATTGCCAGAATTCACTCATACCAGAAGATCACAAGTTGCATTCATTTTGACCATATGAAACAGTAGACAATAAGCTTGATATAACATGCAGATATCATGGATCACTCAAGCATTCAACCGTCTAGTAGTGAGAGACGTATGCTGTTCTCAAATCCAAACCTCACATCGTTTGCAAGATTGATTAAGCCTTGTGGATTGAAAAACCTAAACCTCTGCATCTGCGGGTTGGGGCGGACGATAAGAAACTCTCTTTGCGTTCCATGGGAATTTCCTTAATGTTTGGCGAATCTTCATGGAAACTTTTGGTGATTATACCAGCTTTTGTATGTGTACACATGCAGAGCTGAAACCGTATAAGGAAAGCCAACCGAGGCGAAAAGCCAGATGGTAGTTTCATCCAACACGCCAGCAGAGAACCATCACTCAGAGCTAATCTTTGTCGTCAGCGATAGATAGTAACTCAATGGGAAAGAACTTGCTTCTCCCACCGTACATCTTGAGTAATACCCCAATACCGAGACTTTATCCTTTGATTCTCCTTATCACAACTCTCATTTTTCTCAGAAATTTAACTTTCTTTTCATGAACAACAAGTTGTGACCTTTTCTTCAGTGGCTATTTTTTAATACCAAGTCTTCATTGCTGGAAATGCAGTTGAAAGAGCAAAAGAGAAATAGATTTCTATTTCAAAGTAAGAGTATCTATCATAAATCAATTAACTATATGCACTGATCCAAAGGATGTTAATTAACAATATTCAGATTGCGTAGAACGTATTAATGAATGAATTTTTAACATCTATTATTACCGGTACAAGAAAATGCCCAACTCTTGTACGTACATGTTGCGTTTGCTTGTTTAAGTTACGTTTTATTCCATTTGCGGACAGATGGTATGTGAACGAGTGGCTGCTTTGGCGGTAGGTATATACTCTAGTTTTCCATTTGTCTGGAAGATAACAATTTGATCTTAGGTCGACCTTCTGTTTGAATGTCCTCGACCATGTACCATCATTCAACCTATGTCCCTACTCCAAGCAGAGGCGCTCTAAGGAAGCGTATCTCCATGGCTTGTCAGCACTGTCGGCACAGGTGAGGTTTAAAACTGTTCTCTTTCAGACAAGTCATATTGACCCCATTTGGTAGAAAGATAAGATGCTATGGTGGCTCTCCCTGTACCCATTGCGAGCGTTCCAAACGCAAGTGCGAGTATGCCCCAGTACCGAAAGAGGTTAGCCGTGTAACTCGAGAAAAGAAAGCATTTGCCAAAGCTGCCAAGTTGGCCAGTCAATCCATTCCCCCAATGACTACTTCCATCCCCTACTCTATGCCTCGCACAGGTTTTGAAGAGCTTTTGTACGACATCTCAACTCACTCGTCGCCATTCACTGCTAAAAAATCGTCTTTTGAGCTGGAAACAGGGACAACTTTGGGGTCTAAGAGTTCTTTCGAAACGGCCCAGTCTGCGGTTCGCATCGACCCATCTATGGAAACGGCTTCCAGCTCTTATCCCTCTGTGGTTGAACATCTCTTGCTTCAAAGCCTTGCCTCCCATCAACTCGGGATACAACTCGAGCCCACTCCACCCTGCGCTCAGGAGGAATCACCGGCTTGGACAACGTCTTCCGTGTCTGCCCCTACATGCTCTACCTCTCCAGACGAGGGCTGCTCTTACCGCTGGATACAAACAGGTCCCGGGACACCAGAATACACTCTCCATTCGTCGTCAAGCTCCTTACCTATTCAAATTACAAACACTTGCCCAGCAGCCGTGCCCACAGATGTTTTTGGAAGCAAGACCGCTACGCCTCCCACACCCTCACTGACATCCTCACCACCGCTCCTCTCTCTAAACGACTTGTTTGCTTCTTATCCGTCCGTCTCTATCGAGCATCAGCCATTACTTCAGTCGCCTACAAGCACGCATCGCAAAGAGCCATCGCTAATGATTAGTGGTGATTATAGTCTGTCCACTCGGGAAAGCTTTGAAGGGTTAGGCCTGATAGATGGAACCGGTCATTGTATGTGCATATTGGAACAGGGCCAAAGTTTTCTGTCTATTCCGTAGTCTGTCTATCTGGGTTGGCGGTGGGTAAGAGGCCGTTGTCATCTCATTGTTGTGGTTTGACATTTGTTATGTATTATGGATAGATGTGTTTGTCAAAACAAGTTTGGATTGAAATGGAGCATTGTGCAGTTGTACAATACATCCCGACATTCACAGTGCGGATATGGACCATGTTGATAAACTGTATGTAGGATGATGGAGGGAGAGGCGAGATTAAGGAAGGACTTGTTCGTGGTTCCCAAAGAATGAATCTGAATAGGTTTATTCTAGTTACACATTCCTCGCCCAAGACATAACCCATTCCTGATATTGTATACAGTCAAAATCGTATCGCTTGTAGATTTTCATGATTTCAGTGTAGCCCATGAGTGCTCACTGGCTTTTTTCTAGTGATAGGCTATGAATATTGATTTCCAAGAGAAAACATGTGAACACCATTCATATCAAAGACGAAACATCTGGCCATTGAATATGTAAAATTCCAGGTTCTATTCGATCTGGAAAGCCACGTTACATATTACTAGGTAATACTCAGGTAGGAGGCCGCTGGGGAATCTCTGATGCTGAAAGTTTTACTTTTTGGACAGTAGAAATCTTTCAGGATGAAACTAGGAGGTCAATCAATGCACCTTCGGATTCTTTATAACAATCCAATATTACGTTTTTGTGATTTCAATGAGATTACTCAGCTCCACAACTCCTAAATCAGCCCTTTTGTATTCCCAAGAGTATGAACACAAGCCGCAACTGATGCCAATCCTGCCGGCCCAACTAAACAGTGATAATGCAGAAGCTAGTGCAATGTACAAGTACTACTACACATCCCACAGACAGCTTTCATGATTTGTACAAGTTCGTATCCCAAATCTGACTATGACTGCTAAATGGATGATGGGGACAGTAAGATTATCGTAGGTAGGGGAACCAACACTAAAATTCATAGAGAAACATCATTAAAAAGTGTAAAGACAGAGGAATTGATAAGGGTCCATAGAGAAGTTCTTTGACTTGGTACGATGGTCCTAAAGTCTCTGCATTTCTGAACTGATCTTCGCTTATCGCTTGTAGTATAAATTGGGAACAACCGCACGTATCTGTGTTTCCTGGATGCTTTGCTTACGGTAGGCGATTCTGGTTTTTCTCTTCTGTTTAGTGCATAGTGGAAGATGAAGGCTGACAATTATTTTGAAATCAAATTTTGAATGAGCAATTGAGGAACGTAGTTTATTTCAGTCATAGGATCGATGATTTGAAAGTCCAAAGAGCGCGAGTCAGATTTGTATCATTCTAGATTGAATCTTTGCACTTCCAAGGCATGTCGGCGCTCTGCAAAATCACCGTACTAGTAAGTCTTGCTTCCTCCAACTCCATCTTTCTTGTTGATATACCTCTTATCTCTGACCCAGGGGACTAGAAGGAAGGAAAGTAGGTATGGGAATGTGTGGACCTTGATCAATGGATGAGCGAAAATTGAGTGATCGGACTAGATTGACGTCGTGATGGTGCGCAAGGCGCCACATGGATAACTAAGCCCAAGAAATTTCAGAAACGAATGGTGAAAACCCGTTAGCTGTGAGTTTGGGTGAAGTTATGATAGCTAATATTGTGAAGTATTGTTGGAAAATAGTGTGATCAAGGAAGGGTTCATTGAAGTCTTTGCAGAGACTCCAAAGAGCTCTATGACTATCTTCGATGAGCTGACGACGGAAATTTTGCAGTTGGATCAAAAGCTTGTGATGGCTCTGAACACCTCTTCAGTTTCTTGGAACATGAGAATGTTTAACTCAATTTTGCCAGCTCTCAGTAATTGCTTGTGTTGCATTAAAGCCATCGTAGATTTGTTCGGCTTTGATGTTGACCATGATCGTCTTCCGTTTCCTCTCCTTTTCATTGGTCTCAATCAGTCTCACCCTAGTGATCAGGTCGATAGATAGGTCCGCCAGTAAACTGTATCAGCAGACCTCAAGTATTTCAGCTTTTCTGTTTAGCCATTTAGTTTATCAAGATTTGACCGGTTGAACTTCTCCCGTAACTCGCGTCACTCTTCCGGTTGATAGTCCTTCACAAGCATTAATAGTCTTTTCTTTCTTAATCATCGGCGTCATTTTACTCTGAACCCGAGAAGATCCTGTCATCTACTGGTTTTTTCGAGCGAACTTTGTACATTAGCACCTTACTTCAGAGATATACGGAGAGCTCTTATTAAGAGAGCTCAACACGATATTGGGAACAGGGTTATCGATTATAGATGGAAAGTATGTATTGAGATTGAAGGTGGCTATCAAAAAACTAAAGAAAGATGGTTCAGAAAAAATTACACGTCATTGCACTTTCATTTCATACTCTCAATACTCGTCATTCAAAACAACAATGTGAATTGTAATTATATCATCAACATTAGAACCAACCAAGCATGCCAGTCTTCTACCCAAGTCAAAACTTTTCTCCATCAAGCTTCTCAAATGCAACACTCATCTTAGTAGGCTGTCATTAACCATATGGTATCTCCTGGCATTGACAATCCATGCTTAGCCCGCCGTGTCGTTGGGAAATGTCCCTCAACTGACTTGTGATCTGTTGATATCTTCACTTGGTCTTCAAAGGGTCGGCTTCACAGGCAGAGGTGACACCGTTGCTCCTTTTGTAGGTCAAGGAGAGCATAGTGAACTTGTCACTGGTGGATTGGAAGGTGAATGAATCTCATGTTCGTTGGCGGGTCGCTATGCTGAAATTTTGTTAGTTTATGGCCAGGAAGGGAGCGAGCTTTTTGTAGTTCAGCAGAGGTCACCAACCTTGAAGGCAAGTTTTTGACCTGAGGTCGTACCAATCAATTCATCATTGACGGAGGTATGGGGAAATAGGACAAAAAAGATGAACATGTTGCATTGGTTGAATCATTCATTGATTCTTACAGCTTTGGATTTCTCCTGCTCCTAACAAGTCTCGATTCCGCTCATCAAAATGATACACAGTTATTGTAAGCTATGGGGTAGATGCTTGGGTGATGTAGTTGACTAAATGATACACTGTAGGACACCCTATCAGCGTATCACCCCTCCATCTCAATCTGTCTCTGCTTCACCCTACTTGCAGCGTCTTCAAAGGATACCGCCACTATCGCTTGCTATTGATTCATCCTCTCATACTCTGCCTAGCAAAGATTCACATTACCCGCCTTTTCTGCCTGCAGCTGGCTTGACAAGGAGATTGCTCTCTTCCTGGTCTAGAGACGAGAAATCAATACCTCACGGTGCGCTGTCTGTATGGTGCGTTGAAGGTGATAACCGAGGAGACGCAAAAGGTTTAACAAATGTTGTGCTTGATATATTGGGCATTGGTCAGTTGGAACATATCTCGCTTACAGCTATCAAGAAGAAAGCTCATGTATAGCCTCCAGCAAATGACGTCGAATTAAGAGAGCCTACCTCTTGGAAAGGGCTTTTCGGAACTACCAGGGGGTGGAGTGGAGGCATGGGTGCCGACTCAGAGCTATATGGATAGAATGCCGAGAGATGGATCACGTGCATCCTTTCTATCTTAACGAAGCTTTCTATGTGCTCGAAACACTCCCTCATAAATCTCTGCATCGACTTTTGGGCTCTGTATTTCGACGTTACAGATATTTCCACAGCCATTGACAGGAGCTCGGCACGAGTATTCATCCTTTTATGTTCTTCATCTGCGTATGGAGTAAATAACAAAGGTTAGTGACTAAGGTAATTCAGAATCATTGTCCGCTTTCCCCAAGATCTTTAGGCAAAGACAAAGGGTGGCGTGGCTCGGATCTAGACCAGAGATTATGCGTCTTCCGTACGCAACTCGGAGGACTAACCCTATTTAGAATATAAGTAAGGACTTGCATTGTAACCAAGTTATATTGTCGGATGTTCATAAAACTCCAACTCAACGATATTTCGCCGATTGATTACCACTCAAATCGCCTATACGACTATTAATTGATAACAAGGCTCAAAGAAACACCGATACCAACGCAAATTACTACCATTGGCATAGCCATGTCAAATTCAAAAGGCAAGGATACCCACAACCAACTATCTTCTCTATCCCAAATTGCTTCTCCGAATACTCCTATTACAGCTCTCAAGCACGATCACACAAAGTCTTACTCCCGCATCATTTCCTTCGAGCCTTCTTCACCTGTCTGTCACACTGACTTGGGCATCAGTTTCTCGCATTCCAATATACCATCCCCTTCTATCCCATATTCTCGAACTCTATGTAACCCCGCTTCTCTTCACTGTGCACAACTTCGTAATGGCTTCAGCACTAAGCAACCCGTCGCCAGCGCTGAATGTCAAACATCTCTTATCTCTGTTGCCTATGATTCATGGGAAGGAGATTCGAGGGACATAAGCGAGGATTGTTTTATAGCAGCTATACAAAGAGGAGAAGTCATTCCTGTTGGGCGAGTTGGAGACGAGGATAGGTATTTCGATAGATGGGAGGATTATGGATTTACAGGAGGCAATTGGGTAATGCAGGGTTCCTATGAAATGCGTGACCAAAGGTCATGGCATGAAGATAAGAAAGAAAGAAGAGCTTGGACTGAGGATGCTCGTATGGATGGTGGTCGAAGGAAATCGTGGTATTTGACAGTTTAAGCAGTTGGCCATTTCGATTTCAAAAATCTCTTTGGCGAACAATAAAAACATCTAATAGCATCTACCAAGTTTCTACTAGTCCATGTAGTTAAATAGTTGCAAGATATGTCTGCGTCATGTATTCGTCATTCCTTCTGCTTCCTATCCAAAAGTCTTCTTTTAGACTCCCTCTCTGGGCTGAGTACAGGACTACTGCTCCCGCTGTGTACGCCTTCGACAACAACGGCTACACAATCTTCATCCTTGTCTTTCCAATCGACACTCATGCCAGACGGCTGATTGGGCAATGTTGTGATCAAACGCATCGTTGGCTTCACAGTTTCCAAATAGGTATCCTTAACTGGACCTCAAGCATAGTGAGTCGGCGTGGCCATGCACTTGTTCATTCAACTTACTTTCAACCGCATCCTCCAGCATCATACTCCGTCTCCTCTCATTCTCGCATCCTCTCTCTCTAGGAGTCAACGTATCTTTTTCCTGCCTTGTCTCGTCCTTGACAATGACTCCCATCCCCGTTTCAGGATCCCAGACTCTTCTAGTCTTTCCATCATTCCAGTTCATATTCTCTTCTTCATCATCTTCTCCAAACTTTGATTTGAATCTCTTTTGTCGCTTTCGCCTTTTGTATAGCCACGAGGCCAAGCAGATAGCCACAAATATACCAAGGATAACAGCACCTATAGCCAAATAAGTTGATAAAGAGCGGGCAAAGCTATGAAGTGATGCGGGAGTGAGCGAGGATTCTGTCACATTGAGACTAGAGTAATAGTCCGTTGAGGACGAGGTCGTTATGGAAGAGGGAGAGGTAGATGAAGTATGAGATGCCGTGGATGATACAGGGCTATAAGTTGAAGAATAGTTCATGATGCCGATACTTGCATCCCTAGAACTGGTAGAAGGCGATACTGTAGTCCAGCTTGGCGTGAGGGTTGTCATTGCTTGAGCCACAGACTCCATATGGTTAACCTTTTGTCGTTCCTCTCTTCGTTGCTTGTTCGTAAGATCTTAGTCCAACCTTGAGAGCCAGCTCTCTTAACGGTTGCCAGAGATGGGAATAAATGTAAACGAAACTTGAGAATCGTTTCTGTTTAAAAAATTTTTCCATCTCGTAGTTTTTATAGTTGAGCCACACAAACAAAATAGAAATGATGAGATCATTACTTTTTTTTTGCTGATGGTAACATCCCATGTTGAACGAAAGGAAATCTTCCAGGTCTCCATGATGGATTATGTAATCAAAGGTGAAAAGTCACGTGAAAATATATGTGTTATTTAAAATGTGATAAGCTCATCCTATCTTATTCTTTCAAAAGTTGAGCAAAAAGTTACAATTTTAATTATTCTTCTTTCACATCTTTTCAGTCTGAAAAGTGCACAATACTGGAGGCATTCTTAGCAGGCTCATCTTGGTAGACGCTGCTTCTGTTTAAAACACTCAATCCTCATTTCCATTTTTCGCCATGCCGGTCCGTATACGCTTCGCCCGTCATGGCCGGCGCAAAAACCCCATATTCCACCTGGTAGCTATTGATTCCCGTCGGTCGCGTAACGGAAAACCTCTCGAGCTTTTAGGCAAGTACGACCCAATCCCTCGTATCCGGGAGGGTATGACGCCGCCTCCAGCAGCCAATGTCTTTGCAAAAGGCGCAGAAGGATTAGTGAAGAAGGAAAAGAGTGTGGAATGGAACGTTGATAGAATAAACTATTGGCTGGGCGTGGGGGCACAACCTACTAGATCAGTTGTGAAATTGCTGGAAAGGGTAGGTTCAATCCGATATACTGGACGATGCATCCTATTAACTTTAGATTAGAGAGGCGTACTGAAAACACCCCACAAATGGCAACATCAATGGTCTCCACCTCCTGCTCCTGAATTGATAGCACAGCCTGGAGCAAAACTCAACGGACAAATCGTGGAGACTAGCTCATAAGCTGTATGCATCATCTGGGACTTGGCAGGTTTTTTCAGAGATATCGCAAGGGTTTGATTTAAAGTATAGTCACGCTTTGATGCCTGAGAAACAATGGCATACCAAGCAAAGGAATGAGTCTAATGGAATAATGTACAAAGCACTGCAGTGCTTACTGCCCATCCTTCTTCCTCTTTTTCCTCTTCTCACCGTTTTCCAACTCAGCCTTCCTCTTAGTCCCTGCTATTGCCTCTTGTTGCTCTGTCAGGTCTGACGCTTCAATACCCATTTCATTCTGACCGTCTTCGCCGCCTGCAGCTCCTTTTCTCGCTTTTCTTTCTTCCCTCTTCTTCTTTTCCTGTTCTTTTCTGTAAGCTTTGAGTTCACGCTGAGTCATCTGACTGGTATCGATATCTGTCTCCCTTTGTTCCGCTGTTTGTTGTTGCTGCTTAGTAAGCTGGACTTTAGCTTTTTTCAAAGAAGGCTCTGGGTCAGGTGAAAGTGAAGGCGAAGGGCGCGACCAGGGTATAGCTGGCTCAGGGGCAGGTGGTGGGTTGTAAGGATCAGGTAAGAGCGATCCAATGAGCGAAAGCATGCAATTTGAAACTTGTATTCTACCAAGTAAGCGTCAGTGGACCATTGTTGCAAGCTATAGAATAGAATGGCAAAAGACAAACCCAATAACGGTAAATTTAATCTTGCCTCCTTCACCCAGAGTCTTTCCAGTTTCCTTCTCTTTCCATCGGCCGACTTGCTCGACCATGGGTGGCGCACCACTGCCGAGGTATACAACCTCGTCTTCATCATCATCACTGTCCTTATCGGGAGCTTGTTCGTCGGTATGCTCAAACTCATACATGTCAGTAGGAATGTGTTGAAGAGGAATTGAGACATTGAAGGTTTTAGAGAAGAGCAATGAGAGATGAGAAGGAGATGACAGAGAGTGAGTGCCGTCTGAATTTTCTATCAGCATATAGAATACCACCCTCACAGTGCCAGACATACAAAGTTTTTGGTCGATTTTAGGAGCCCACAAAATGGAGTGAAATCGGACTTTTATAACGTCAAACGGACATTCGTTGATGATCTTTGCTGTATCATCTTCAAAGCTATGGTCCCAATGGGCTAGCAGTACACCTCCCATTTGAGGTAAATATCTATCACTCACGAGTCAATCTACCGTAAGGGATACGCAGAATGGGACTTACCGCATAATCATACTATCCAAATGCTCTTTTACGCCAACCATGACATCTCCAGAATACTTTGGGGCAACACTTATCCTCATTCTCGACAATTGATGCTCAAATGGGGACTTTTCATGTTTCCCCTCTATGATCTTTTTGTGTTTCTTGTCCTTCTTGGACTTTTCTTTGTGCTCATGCTTGGCATGCTTTTCCTTCTTATCTTTTTTATGCTTTGAGGATGATGCTGCAGCATTGACGTTGGACATGTCTACCAGTTTCTTTCCTTCAAGGTAGTTTTCCCGTGATTTAGAATCAATTTTTGGTAAAAGAAGAAGTAATTCGCCAAAAAAGTAGCAAAAAAATGAAAAAAGCAAAATCGTGATGTCATCATAAAGTTGACGATCCCCCATAAAAAAAAGAAGATTAGATGCCTGGTTATTAATATGGAAAATTATAATATGACAATGATTACTTTTGACATTTATAATATTCAATAATTTCAAAAACTCATCCAATGAGTACAAGAGAGGAGAGTTGGTAAAGCAACTACCATGAGCTTTTTTCCTCGCTCTTCTTTTCCCTTTTCCTCATGTACGCCCTCCTGGTTTGCTGGCCATATGGCTCGCTCACTCCGGGAGCTTCCACCCCTTTTGGAAGATATGAACCTTGTCATTGAAGCCAGAGATGCAAGGCTACCGCTTACAAGTATCAATCCTGCTTTTGATGGAGTGCTGAGAAAGTGGAAAGACCGAGATAAAGGTAGAGGTGTTGGTCGAGAAAGACTTGTGGTGTATACGAAAAGAGATTTGGCAGATGCAAGGCTCGAGGGCGTAGGTGGTAACCCGAGAGTATGAGATAATACTAGCTGAGATTTTGCTTGTCGACAGCCATTAGAAAAAGCGTTCTTGCAACATGGAAAACAACAGATTATGTTTGCAGATACTCGAAAAGACAAGGACGTCTCACAAGTCCTTCGACATGCTGTCGGTTCGTATCTTTCTGGTTAAAACTGAGCCTTTTGCGAATGGTGATATTTCAAGATCTCGCCCGTATACATGGTCCTTACACTCCTACATTTTCGATTCTCGTTCTTGGTATGCCAAATGTCGGAAAATCCTCGCTGCTCAACGCCCTCCGTCGCGTAGGCATTCGAAAAGGCAAAGCATTTGCTACGGGAGCTATGGCTGGAGTCACCAAGAAACTGACGGGTACTGTGAAGATACATGAGGATCCTGATGTGTATGTTTATGATACTCCGGGAATCATGACGCCGTATCTAGGTGCAGGCCAAGACGGTCAGGAAAAAGGATTGAAGTTAGCTTTGACAGGTTGGTCTTTGAGCTGTGATTCGTCGACATGAAATTTCAAGATGCTGATACAAATTTAGTTGGTATCAAGGAGGGTTTGTTTGACTTGGAAGAAATGACAGATTACCTGCTATGGAAGATGAACCGTCGTCTTGTGTCTGAACCTCTGTGTATGCCTGCCATTCTGCTTTGAATCCACTGCTGATCACAGCGTGTAGTCTCTCCCTACCTTTCTGTCTTGTCGCTTCCACAAAATTTCCTTCCTACTGACCATCTCCCTACTTTTCTTTCTGCTCTTTCTGATCGACTTGCTGTTAAACAAAAAGGTGGTGAGCCGGACTGGGAAGCTATCATGAAATGGCTTCTAAAGCACTGGAGAGATGGTAAATTGGGGGAATGGACATTAGATGAATTGGTTCCTTACCGTCAACATTCATTATCACTTAAAGAAGACAAGATTATCTCTACGGCAGAAACGGAAGACCCAAATCCTTCCATTGCTATCAATGAAGGCTCGCTTGATAGCCAGGTCTCAGATACTGTGGCTCGTTACTTTGAATCACTCTCTTCATCGACGTCGTCCATCCTCCCAAACGAATCAAAGTCTGCATCTCAGCAACGCAAAATAAACAAGAACAAGCGGTTAAGAGAAAAGGATGCAAAGTTGCGTGTCAAAGGCATAAAAGTGAAGAAAAGGGAAGAGTGGTTACCTGGCGGGATGGTGGGAGGGAGAAAGCGGGGATTAGCTCCAAAAAGCATGATGGGTGCAGCTGGAAGAGCCAAGAGAGGGAGAGGCTAAGGTGCTGTGCGTTTGAGCGTTTGCATCTGATTATGTATTCTTAGCCACTAAATAAGAAGTCAGCCGGGAAAGGCAATGACGATATGTGCGTGCATGATGGCCTTGGTGGAAACCTTCTAACGAGTTGATTTCCCTCTCTCTTCTATTTTTTTTTTACTCAACACTATCAATCATCTCCAGATTATTGCATAATGATGCTTCCTCGAGACTCATTTGCTCTTATTGGCGGGGCAGTGTCAAGCTAGCCTACGGGCTTGGTGCAATTGAACTGTCGAGATAATTACTGCGATACCGCAATACGCACTTTTTAGAGGGCCACGCGAGAAGGATAGATGACTTTGAGTTTCATGATTGTTATAATTTCGCCAAAAATTAGTAACACCAGTTTTCCCAACAGTAACAGGACAACATTTTAACATTCGAGTATCAGCAATGCTTTCTTGCATTGGAAAATCATAACGTGAGCTTCAAATATAAAACTTCTCGAAATACATGGGCAGAGGAAAAAACTTAAAAATGGAGTTTTGCAAAGGGTCACTGTCACACTCTTTGAGCCGTATGTAATTCTATGAGACAAATCTGTAGCAGTTATCTCGCAGCATACATATAAACCCATCTCCAGACAATGGATTGATCCAAGACGAGAGATTGTTCACTACAGACGCATTGGGAAACTTGATTCCATAAATTGTACACGAATAACCGTGAAATTCTTGAATCTTGCCTGAAAGAATGACAATTGTTTCACTCTTAGGGAAAGGAAGAAAGAATAGGATAGAATAAAAGATGTATGATGGATAGTCATCAATCTCTGTTGTGAATGACTGTGATCGTCATTAGCCCCAAGACCGTCAAGCTCAGCATAAGACACAGTCCAAGGACGAAACAGGCATGGTATCAAAACATTTTCAATAAGAATCTTTTCAGCATCAGTGATGGTTTTTGGTGAGCTATACTGCTCATGAGGATTGTTTGGTAAGAAGTGATTATGGATGGATTGTTCGCTGCTTCTTTGAGTCATCCTGGTGGTAGGAAATAGCAGGTTGACATATCTGTTATAATTGAGAGTCATGCAGCAGGCTCAACCTAACAGTAAATCACACAATAAATTACATGCTAGATGTTTGTTCGCCATTCAACCACGTGTATAAGAACAATCTTTCTCTTCATATTATGTACATGTTCCCACAATCATTGTTTGAAAATTATGATATCAGACCTTTGGATCATAGAACCTGTAAAAGCCACATCAATCATAATACAGCTTAGTGATCAAACGAGCCCACATACCAACAAACAAGTGCGATAGAGAGATATGCCATCATCATGACAAAACCTTCCAGATAATTTGTTCGACCATCTGAGATTGCAAAGTTGACGAGTAATACACTGACTACCAAAGCGATTCTGCGACACATGTCAGCCAAGTCCAAACATTGTATCATGCGTCACAACATACGTTTCAAAGGTATCAAAAAACAATAACATAGGTTGCCCAATAGCCCAACCGATGAAAACCAAAATTGGCAAGAGACAAAGCGATACTTGAATACTACTTCCAACAGCGATACTCATAGACAAGTTCAATTTGTCCTTGACGGATACAGTGACCGCAGTGATGTGCTCAACCGAATTGCCAATCACCGGTAAAAGAATGAGACCAACAAATTCTCTAGACACGTTGGATGTAGCTGTCAACCCATCAATAGAATCCACCAGCCACTCTGCAGTAACGCCAGCCAGGGAAGTCACGACTAGCAGCATTCCAAGAGCAAACCAGAATCTAACCTTAGGCTGGATATGTACCGTGCCGTCCTCGTCAACAACAATATTGCCTGAGGCGTTGGTAGAGATAGATTGGCACTCAGGATCAGGGACTGGGAAAGGTGATTGAAGAGTCTCAACTGTGTTTGAGCGGGTTTGAAAGGGACTGATCGGAGCCGTGGGAACATCATTTTCCTTTTCATTGAAAGTACTTGGATTGATTTCTGTCACAGGAGAGACAGGAGGTGATATGCACACATTGTTGCCATCGCCGCCTTCCACATCGGCCTCATGCCCATCAACCTCCCGCTTTTCCTTGTCTTTTAGCTTTGAGCTAACAGAAAACTTGCGAAATTTCTGGAATCGTTTGTGCGTCTTTCCAGATCGAAGACTAGATCCAGATGAACCACTTGAGCTACTTGATGACGAGCTATCGACCATAGAATCAACCCAATGAGGAAGGGGAAAGACGTGCTCGTGGTGAGGAGCAGGACCTGGGAGTGGGTGTTGGACCTTTTCACGTGGAATACGAAACAAATAGGCATGGGCTACAACGATAAGCAATGGTTTTCATAAAACATAGTGACCTACTGTAAAGCTGAAATGTCAAAAACATTCCATAAACAGCCAGCAGAATAAAACTCAAGCCGCGAGACATCTTGAGCAAATTTTCAAGCTCCTCGCCTTCGGGCGAACCTCCAGATCGAGCACTGGATACAATGTCAGACGTGGAGGGATATGCATAGTGATATGCGGCAGGCATGGCAATTGCCATGAGCTGTTACTCGTGTAAGCAAATCCGCCAAGCGAGATAATGAAAACCCACAGAGAGACCCAAGAGAGAGATGTGCATCTGTGCGCCAATTATAGTATACAGTTGCTCATGGAAACGGAGGCCGCCTGCAAAATAACTCATACCCAACACCAACAAGACATTGCTCAAGATGGACCCAATCATACTGGCTTGTACAATGTCGAGTTCTCCCTTGACAAGAGCCAGGATAGCGATGAGCAGCTCGACGGCGTTGCCAAAAGAGGCGTTCAGCAAACCGCCCCACGCTTCACCGACACGGTGTGCCAACTCCTCAGTGGCAAAACCCAACGCACCTGCAAGAGGGACAATCGCAATCAAACTGGTCACAAAGACCGCGACAGGGTTCTGATGGGAGAAATGGAGCGCCCAAGAGATAGGGAGGAGGACTGGCACAGCAACAAGAAACGGCTGAGCCTTGATAGTGTTCTACTTTCCGTCAACGACGACCCCATTTGAACGACTCACAATAAAACATTGTTTCCAAGTGGGCTCTATAAAGTTTTTGTGAACCTTTTCTTGCTCGTCCTCCGGGGGACCCATCTTTGGCGGCAAAGGAATGGCAAGGTTCTTGAGAGGTGCGAGTCTGAGCTTACCTCCCGAGGCGGGCGCAGAACCCGCCATTGCTCCACTAGGCAGTGTTGGGGCACTGCTGGACCTGCCTGGGATATCTATCGCTTGGACAGGCGCATTTCTGTACATGGGTGATGCAGGCTGGGTAATAGTAATCGATGGCACGCGTGCATGACCAGGCTTGGAACGTGGCTTCAAGATGGTACGCAGCGTTGAATTCTGAAGAATGCCGCCACCATGACTCTGCTTTTCCTTGTGTCGTTCATCGTGTTGACGAGCAGTCTCAACTTGGTTCTCAAAAGTCGATGTATTATTCACTGGGGGAGTATAGCCTTCTATATCTGGTTCCGGTTCGGGTGGGTCTAGGACGGAGGAAATTACCATTGAACGTTAACTTGTTGAGGAGAGTGACTGGTGGTTGTGGAAAAAAGAAAAAAAAAGAAAAGAGAAAGAAGATAACGATAGAGAGAACAAAAGACAACCTTTTAACATTTAAACGGCGGACTCGCAAAATGCGAATGTGGCAGTTGACTCAACTAAAGTTAGTTTGATCAGAAACGTCAAAGGATAAAAGGCTTGGCATTGGGGAAGCCTTCTCGTCTCGTGTCGATTGGTTAAACCGGTGACGTGGCAATTCCGATGACGTCGTCGACTCACTTGGCGTGAAGCGGCGGTTGCCGTCACAGGTCTTTAAATGGGATGACCAAACAAACTCTGCCTAATTTGAGCCAAGAATGGAACCAGGGAAAATCACAGCTTTATCAAGTTAACTATTTTTTGTTTTTACAAGAATAGAAAACAAAGTCATTTATAGCAAGCATCTTTCGGGAAATGTGCAATCGTCTTGATCGGTTCTCTTTTTGGCGATGGGTCGTTGGATAAGGCTCGCAGGTCTGAAAGAGACAGCATGGCGGGTTGGTAGCAACACAGCTGATAATGCAAAGCCGAGTGTACAAACAACATTGCCATTTATTCACATACGGCCTTTGCTGGAGTGTCTCCATCTTGATCCGATTCTGCAATTTGACTCTGTTCCACGTCCAAAAGTGGCGTCTTGAAGCTTTATCTATATGCTCATCCAATGAGTTATGGCCATACCCAACAGCCGTCTTGACTACAAAAAAGAAAAGTTCTTTGCCAAGACACAAGCTCTATGCTCAGCTCAGTAACGAGACTTGTCATGGGAAACCATCATTCCAACCTACACTTTTCTTGACTTGACCGTTCTGTTGAATTTTGTGATGCGTCAAAAACATGAGACAAAACAAAACAAAAGCAAAGTCAAAGTGTATTCAAAGAGTGCTATTAGAAATTTCTTCCCGGACAGGAAATGTCGAAAGGAGTCTAAGTATAACTTAGTTAGAAATTTCTTGGCATTCATAATTTGTACCAAATATACTTTTTTATTTTATTTTTATTTATTTCTTTTTCTGCCATACAACCGACTGGCAAGGTATAAAACGGACACCATGAAGAAACAAAAAAAAAGCTTTTCGCCCTCCTCTTCGTCTTTTGTTGACCATTTTGCCAGTGGCAATAGTATTAAAAAAAAAAGACAAGCATTGGGTTGAGCAACTCCTTGGCTCTTGGCTTTTCTTGGTATTGCCAAGACACCGTCGCCACGCCCTTTATAACCCCCTTCAGTTGACTTGAGTTCTTCCCGTCTGATCCAACAAAACATTATGGCCACCGCAACTCCAGTACGTTCGCCACGCTACCACCCATATCTCCTCAATCCTTCTCATCCCGCCATCTCATCATCGCATAACGAGTCGAAACATCGCAAGCCACACCTAGCATCCAACGGAGAATACCCGCCGAGTCCTCCACGGTCGAGGAGAGATCCTTCAGAGACACCGAGCATTTCGCTCTCCATGGCTTTTGGAGCAAACGGAGGCACAAAGTGGTGGGACGAGGAACTGGTGAGTGGATGACACATCTGTTGATCATGCTGACAGGACGAAAGCCGCCGCCGCCTGCGTCGTTGTCAAACATACTGGACTCGTTTAGAAAGAGCGGCGAGGGAGATCGTGAGCTCTTGTTGAGTATACTGGGCGCCAAGAAGGCTGAAGAAGAGGTCAGTCTTTTGTTTTGAGTTGAGATTGGTTTATTGAACGTTGTGCAGAGACTATCAGCCATGATTCATACACGATTGACTATCCTTCAAGCTCGTCTTTCCCTCCATCAAGCTGCTGCCTTTACTATGCCCGCTGTTCCTACTGCCGTTATGCCTGACCTGCCGCCCATACGCGACCCTAATCAGGAGCGATCTCCAGAGAGGATGCCATCGCTCACCTCTCACCATTCCGGTCGATCGTCCTCTGGCATTGCGTCCCCTTCCGACGCCGAATACATGCCACCACCACCCCGTCCTGTCGCTGGCGGTTACGAAAAGGAGAGAGAGAGGGAAGAGATTCGACTTCGTTACTGGCAGCGGCCAACCGTGAATCCTGCTGTGCCTTGTCGACACGAAGATTTAGCATTTTATAGGGATATACGGGACACTAGAGAAGGCTGTGAACAGACGAGCAGAGGAAGATCTGACAGTCCAAAAGAGGCGGCTGTCGCGACTGGAAGAGACAGGTCTGGGAGTGGGTTGGAGATGTTGCTGGATGTAGGCATGAGGGGGTTGGAAAAGGACAAGAGAAAGTGAACAACAATCAAGCAAAAAGAGAAACATATTAGAGACAGTATCCAAAGTAGAATTGTTGTATAATTATCTTGTTTTGGGCAGTTTTATGTTTTTGATCTACGTGATAATGGATAAATGATTTCACTGGCAAGGTGCATGTCTTGCATGGTTTGACCCTGTTATATGGGTGTTGATATGCTTTAGGATGCGCTATCGGTTGGAGCAAGTCCAACCATGCATAACTTGTCGGAGACTGAGCGTATCTTGTAGAGCATATAGTCAACATGCTATCTTTTGTCACAACCGCCGCTTGTCATTTACACTTCTATTCCTGCCATACTCTCCAGTAACCTCTCCACTGCCGCCTTCCCCAGCGGTACCCATAACCACCTTCCCTCTCTTGCGCCTTGTCCACCGTCTTCACTTCCCACAGTCGCGTCAACCACTAAACCATGGTCTTTGTACTCTCCCATCAGGGCCTTGTACCGCTCTTCCTCTCTCGCAATAAATTTGTCCTTTGCGAGCTTCTTGATGACACCATCTTCAGAGGCAAAGGGTGGAGCCGTGCCACCAGGTGGTTGAGCGGGATAAGCGACATGCCATTGAGAGGTAGATGGTAAAGCACGGAGTTGGAGGGTGAGAATGAGCTTGAGAAGGCGAGCTGCCATGGGTGTGACTGATTTAAGAATCTGGAGCGCGCCTTCTTCTGATACCCCACTAGCGCCGTTCGTTGAGGGAGTGAGAGTTTGAGCAGAAAGACGAAGGTAGGTCAGTTCCAGGTCATAAGGCGCATAGGTTGTCAGGTTATGGTTGACCCAATTGAACCCTCTGCTACCCTGGGGAGTTCCATCCCAGCTTCCCGGAGGATAGGCATGTGGCGGCGAATTCGATGAGGCTGTTGAAAATATCAAGGGAGTATGAACATGATCAAAAGAGGCAATGACGTGAATTCGAGGGGATGAAGCCAATAATGCGAGGTGTGCAAGGGATTTTGCAGTTCGGAGTGAAGGTGAATCAATGTTGTGTATGACTAGGAAAAGGGGTTTTTTGGACAATGGCCAACTGTTTCTGGACGTCGAAGCAATGGATTGAGGAGGCAACAGGTAGGCGTAGAGTCGATGGACGGCTCTTTCAAGTGAACCAGTGCAACTAGGCGACACAACAATGTCTTGCGGTACCCCGATACGATCTTCCACTTCAGACACAATGTCTTTGATACCCATCCCAGGAAATAAACCATTGATGACCACTACATTGCCCTTTTTTGCTAAAGTTTCCTTTGCGAAATGGTTCAACGTGGGACGTTTTGAGCCAAAACCGTAAAACAAAAGATTGAACCCAGCTTCTAGCTCTCTTGTCCATTGATCAAACTTCCCCTCTGCGTTTTCAGGAGGTCGTATTGTTGATCTCAATGTTGATACTTCTTTGGTGTGTTGTTCATATGCTGTTTGGGACAATGTATCGGCCAGTAAAGAATAAGAGTTGCCAGATGTTTTACCAGATTGAGCTATCAAGGTAAAGTAGTTATCTGCTTTGGACGGCCGTATAATCCCACCTTCCTCCTCAACCTCTTCCTTGGGCCATTTAGGTGTTCTTCTAGGTATTGAGGTCGAAGAGCCAGGCGTCTTGGTCTTCTTTGGCGTTCCCCTTTTCGACCTTGGTGTCGAGGCTCCAGAGGGTAATAAACCTATCTGATATCTTGGTGTCCCTCCATCATCTCCATCATCTTCCATATCATCTTGGAAATGCTCCTCGCCAGATCCTTGAGAGCCCTCTTCATCCTCATCACCTAAATTCACATTCTCATCTGAAAAATGCTGTTCTTCGTAACTTGTCAAGAACGAGACAAGGTGGACCGCACCATGCTCTTGTTGCGGCTCTTTTACCTCAAGACTTGGAGATGCCGAGCGAGAGAATGAATATTCCCGTTTTCTTTTGGCTTTTGGAGACATTTCTCTTTTCCTTTTATTATGAAAAAGGTAAAATCGGTTTTGATTATTTTAAATGATATTTGTGACTGTAATAAAAGTCGGCAATGTCCGCTTCGTAATGTCACTACTCGCGACGCGTTTCTCATTTATTTTATCGATCTTTCAGCTTTTTACGATTCTATCTCATCTTGTCTCATCTTTTCTTTAATTTGTCTTGTCTTTGTTTTCTTGGGAAATAAATATAATGTCGTGTAAGTCGAAAGACGCTGAATCGCCTAGAAGAAAAGTGGTGTCAGTTAGTGAGCCTGCAAGCAAAGATATACGTGGTTTTGTGAGTCTCTTTGACGAGCTTTTGATATTCAATACTGAGTAACAGCGCATAGTTTACACCGGGTGTGCGTATTTTTGTACAGCTTGTGATGCTGTTGATTTTAATTTAAACTTTAGAACGCTCACAAAGGTGCTTCAAGCGCCAGTGGAATCGCAAGACCCCAAAAGCCAATAACGATTGATGACAGCGATGATGAACCAGAGAGTACCAAGATATCCAAGTCTGCAGCCGAAAATAAAAAACCAGAACCTATAAAACCCAAGTCAAGCCGCAAAACCAAAATCAATAACGGATCAACGTCTAAGCAGTATGGTTCGGTGAGTTTGGACCGTGTTTTGGGGCTAGGGATGACGCGCTCATCCTGGGAGTAGAGAGCAATCGTGCTCTCATCTGATGAGGAAGCTGATAATCTGTCTTCTCAACCCAAGTCTCGCTCCAAACCAAAGGCTCAATCAGGTATTGTAGCTCGAAAGCCTTTGCAAAAGAGAAGGTTATCAACGTCAGATGAAGAAGGGGATGCCGAAGCTAAACATCAGCCCAAGAGACAGAGCTTGGAAAGAGGAGACAAAAAGGACTTTTCAGTGAGTAATAACAGAAATCTCAGTTTGCTGGTTGAACACCAATAAATAGGGTATGGATGTTGATAAGGACGATGATCATCGACTTGATGTGGAAGAGGGGAAATCCAAGACTACGCGAGTCACAGCTTCCAAGAAGCCTACTACCACCAGGAAAAAGCTTGCTGCAGAGCCCAATACTACTGCCAAGGAAGGCGGCGAAGAAGAAAAAAAGAAAAAGCCAAAGTATATCTCCTTTAACTTGCGTAAACATTGACTGACACTCTATTAAGCTGGAAAGAAGTTCAGGCTGCAAGAGCTGCTGGTCCTTCAGCCCCAGGCTCAAAAGAGATACCGGAAGGTGTTCCAGGTTGTTTAGTGGGTCTAACTTTCGTTTTTACGGGAGAATTGGAGAGTTTAGGTCGAGAAGAGGCACAAGAGCTGGTTAGACGATATTCTGGGAAAGTGACAACATCTCCATCTGGTCGAACGTCATACGTGGTAGTAGGTGCCAATGCTGGTGCATCCAAATTGGCTACTATCAAACAAAAGAACATCCCCACTCTAGACGAAGATGAGTTTATCAACCTTATCCGCCAACGATCTTCCGGGACTGGTACAAGCGGAACGGTAGACAAAGCTGCTCTTGAGAAAATACAAAAAGCGCGAGAGAAGGAGGAACAAAAGATCAAGGATCAAGCTAGAGAGATGGAAGAGAAGGAAAAGAAGGAGGAAAAGGAGAGAATTAGAAAAGAGAAAGCTCTAAGTCAACAAGGAGTAGCCGTCAAGAAGACAGGACCAGCCTCTGCTCAGCTCTGGACAACCAAATATGCTCCTACGTCTATGAAGGATATATGTGGAAACAAAGCACCCGTTGAACGTCTTGGTCAATGGCTTCAAGACTGGCAAAAAAACTACAAGTCAAACTTCAAAAAACCTGGAAAAGATGGTATGGGCACCTATCGTGCTGTCCTGATCTCCGGTCCTCCTGGAATTGGGAAAACCACATCGGCTCATTTGGTTGCGAAACAAGCGGGGTATTCTCCATTAGAGTTGAATGCTAGTGATGCGAGAAGTAAAAAATTAGTAGAGAACGAGACAAATGTGGATAACAAAAGTTTGGATGGGTTTTTCAAGGGACAAGGCGTTGGAGTGAGCTCTCCTTAAGCTAAGAGATGGTGTTATTTAATTAACTGGCGCGCAGACAACAAACGTTGCTGGATTAAACATTGACTCGAGAACGTGCCTCATCATGGACGAAGTCGATGGGATGTCGGCAGGTGACAGGGGTGGTGTTGGCGCCCTCAATACATTGATAAAGAAGACAAAAGTGAATATTTTTCAGCGCTTTCATCATAACTCATGTCCAGACTGATCATATCGTAGATACCAATGATTTTGATTTGCAATGATCGAACTTTGCAAAAGATGAAGCCTTTACAACACACTACATACAATATGACTTTTAGAAGACCACAACCAGCCGAAATTCGATCACGCATGATGTCTATTCTGTTCAAGTAGGTCTTTTGTTATCTTGAATTATGGGCATATAATAACAATCGGCATGCGCGACAGAGAGAAACTCAAGATCCCACCAAATGTCGTGGACGAGCTAGTGAAAGGCGTTAACTCTGATATCCGACAAATCCTCAATATGTTGTCGACCTACAAGTTAAGTAGGAATGAAATGAACTTTGACGAGGGAAAACACTTGTGCGCAATTTATTTACTGGATTTTATAAAACTGATGCATAAGACAGAGTCAAAATTAACGAGAAGAACTCAATTATGACTCCATTCACTATCATTGACAAACTCACTGGGCCTTATGCGTTCTCAAAAAATAGCAAAGATACTTTATCAGATAGAATAGAACTGTACTTTCATGATTTCAGCTTTGTCCCTTTATTCATGCAGGCGAGTGCTCTCCAAACATCTTCCTGTAACTCATGAGTAGTGCTGAATATGTGGCTTAGGAGCATTTTCTCAAAACAAATCCAGCTTCTCTCAACGACCTTGATGGCCCTAAGAAAAACCTCAAACACCTAGAATTAATTTCTAAAGCAGCCGATTCTATTTCCGACGGGGACTTGATTGATAGAATGATCCACGGTTCTGAACAGCATTGGTCTTTATTACCTTTGCATGCCGTGGCGTCAACTGTCAAACCCGCAATGAACATCTATGGATCCATGAGGAGTCAGGGTGGAGGATACGGTAGCTGGGGTCCTTCGTTCCCTCAGTATATCTTCTTTTTTGTTTTCATGGTCAAAGTGAGCTAACAGAGCGGTAGATGGCTTGGACAAAACTCCAAACAGAACAAACTTCAAAGACAGCTCACAGATATTCAAATTCGCATGCGTCTGCGAGCGTCGGGCAGTCGAGCAGAGATTCGAGAGCAATACATGCCTATGTTGGCCAACAAGGTTGTCCTACCGCTCGTCAACGAGGGCTCTGTGAGGCTTCGATTGGTTTCTTGTCACAATAGCGTATGACTGATAGCAAGTTTAGGATGCACTCGCTAAAACTATCGAGTATATGGATGAGTACTATCTTGGAAAAGATGATTGGGATGCCTTCGTAGAGCTTGGAGTAGACTCAATGAAGGATGAGGACATTCTGAAAAAAATTCCATCTGCCACCAAAAGTGCTTTCACGAGACAGTCAGTGTATCGCACTGCAATTGCATAAGGCATATGCTGACACATTATTACTGAATAGATACAACAAAACCGATCATCCTATAGCATTCCATAAGGCTGACATGTTTGCGGCCAGTAAAAAGAAAATTATCGACACAGGCCCTGTCCCTGATAACGAAGATGTCTTTGAAGTACGTCTTCCTCATACAATTTTGTGGCACAGCACTGACAACCTTGTCAACTACAGGATGACGAGCCGGTACCAGACGATCTAGAAGACGAGGACGAGGACGAGGTGAACGACGTGTCTAAGGATAAGTTGGTGAAGGCAGTTAAGCCGAAGGGCGCTGGAAAAGGCAAAGTCACTGTAACAAAATCAACCGCAAAGGGTAAAAGGAAAGAGTAAATAGTGTTCTTCTTGGGATGATAATAGTCCAAATGTAACTTGCCTTGTCTGGTATTAGTATGATCGTTCTCATTTGTTTAATATATTGGTGCAATTAATCACGCTGGAGCAACTGCAAATAGTATACCTGCCGTCCATGCCCTGTATGTATTTACAAAAACAAGCAGACATATATGCCAGAATAGCTGAAGGTGATCATTTCTTATCTAACAGCAGATTCTGTCCAGGTTGGCACTA
This sequence comes from Cryptococcus depauperatus CBS 7841, assembly GCF_001720195.1. NCBI lineage: Eukaryota > Fungi > Basidiomycota > Tremellomycetes > Tremellales > Cryptococcaceae > Cryptococcus > Cryptococcus depauperatus. The sequence continues at coordinate 732,343 of NC_089475.1, read as the reverse complement.
CTGCTGATATCAGGATGCAACGAGGCTGAAAGACAAGTAGGTAGGACTATAAGATGAAAAGTTCATATAATTTAGATATTACATCAAATTCTCACATATGTATGTTATTATATCAATCATCACTTTACAACATCTACTCGTCCCAGTCCGCTTCGTGGGCAATCCCACTAGGTAGCGGGACTGGAACAATCGTTGTCACCTCTTTTTTGGCAGGTAACACGTTGATTGTTTGACCTGCGTTCTCCACATACGACTCATATAATATCCCTTGTCCACAAGTTTGCGTTTGATATTGCGATATAGGCTGTCCAGGTAATGGACCAAGCTCAATCGGATGAACAAGGACATGGGGAAGGAAGATAACACCCGCTCTAATGGGCAAGAGGACAATGTGTTGTTCTTCGTCATTCTCAGACTGTGACTAAGTGAACATATAATATTAGAACTAGTAAGGCAACCTACGTCAGAGATAAAAGAACCCCGTTTTTTACCCAACAAGACCCAATCATCAGGATTGGCTTGTACATCAAACATTAACTTTTGGTTCTCTTCCTCGACGCTCAAGGGAATTGGAACACCCATCCATTCGGAGGAGGTAGATATGAGCAGTTTCATAGCAAGAGGACGACCCTGATAAACAAGCTTTTCATCAGTGGAAAGGGCGGTGATGCGTATTGTGGTAAGAAGCTGAAAATCCTTAGCACGAATGCTTGTCGTTTTCAATCTTGCTGCTTACGCGACGTTGTGGGACATCAACAGGAATGTCTAAGGTTCTCCATTTTGCGCTATTACTTCTGTTGTTTAACCCCTGTGAGAAAGATTTGATTTAGTAGATATCAACACCAATTCCAGAAACCTACAGCACAAAATTCCTTCGCAACCTCCGGTATCCGGTCCAAATATGGACGTAACGTATCTCCTAATGGCTCTCCGACAAGGTATGCTTTCCACCTTGACCGATCTGCTAGCACTTGACGTATTATATGCTCTACTTCTGCCCGAGCAGAAGGTGGTACAGTTCGAAGAGCTTCAACGACAGAGCTACGTATTTCTTAATAGCGAGATTAGTCCATCCTCGCCATATAACATAATGAGGACTTGCCTTCTTCAACCTTGCAATATTTGATAGACAGTCTTAAGGAGGGTGTTGAATCTACAGTAAAAAAATCAATATTGATATGTATGTAGTTCAATTTGATAAAGATGTTGACCTTTTTCAGTGATTTTTTTTCTAATTCTGAACAAGCATGATAGTGATTGTTGGGGTGTCACAACCACTGAATGTGTCGTCTTTCCACATGCTTCTACCTCGTAACTACTCTCATTTAGTACTGAAAGGTCAACAGAAAATATTTTCAGAGAATCATTTGCGTCTGCAGCGATGGTAAAATGTGAAAGAAGACTAATCAAAGGCTATTAGTATAAATGGCCTATACATGCAAAAAAGACTAACCATTGCGGTCGAAAAAAGTCCTGAACATTAACTGTTAGAGGTAGACCCATTTTCACGCATTGCGTATCAATCCACGCTCGTGAGCCCTTTTCGGTTTCATATTGTAATATGATATGCGCCTTAAACATCAAATTGTCAGAATAAGATCAAATCAAAGATTGAAAAGCTGTGTTCACTTGTGCTAATTCAGCTGTAGAGCTGCTCATGTAAGGCACATATACCTCCATAGCCTGGCCTAAAGATATGTCGCCAATGACAATTGACCCTTGTTCATTCAATTGTAAAGCTTAACATTCTATTAGTTTATGTTGAAACAAGCAAGAGAAAGCTTACTCCGATTATAAATCTTGGCTTCACTCAAGACGTAGCTGATATCTCCATTTAATGATTGCAATCTGAGGAAAGCACTCTTGATATCGAATCTTCCTCCTTTTATTTCGAAGACGATCTTTGAGTCATCATCCAGCCTCATATCGTATGGCATCCTCATCTTCACTTGTGGCCCATCATCATCTCTCCTAACCGTTAGACGTGTGATTTGGTCAGTTGTGTTGTATAGAAATGATATTCGGCCAAGGGTGATAGTTGCTACTCGGAGGATGTAGATACCTTGAGTAGATGTTGAACAAAGAAGTTTAACAGAATTAGACCCCGGCTGCAAATCAATATTTTTGCTGTAATAAAAGACACCTTCGCCACTAGGGTTGACGAAGTAAAGGGATATGCTGTCAATTAACACAGTCTACGAGAATAGATTAGCATTTACAAACATGGTATTCCTTCAATGTGGACTGACCGAACCGAGTCTATTAGATACTTTGACAGTTATGGATGTCTGATCATCTTCGAATAGGCACTCATCTTGCATCATAATGACCTCAAATGCCCTGTGATCTTTCACTACGTGCATAGTCAATTCATAGACCATGTCTATTCAAAGTGCCAACAGGTCGACTTACCATCAAGCCCAACATCCAGTGCTTTCAAGCCTTCGATAACAGTATCCAATTCTTCACCTTTGCTCGGATTTGTAGCACATACTTCCAGATAAGCTACACCCAATTCGGCCCAATCCAAGTCTTTGACATTATTTAGATGTTTATGCGCTTTGAAAGCAGTTTCCATGGCAAATTTGGATACTGGTTCCCATATTCTCTGTTCGACACAATCCATGGCTAAGGCCCTAGAAGAAGAATAGGCATTGTTCCATTCTTTTGAGATCAGTGCAAGAGCTGAAAGATCGGCTTTCAGTCGGATGGAGGATCCAATCTTGCCGAATTTGACATGGGCTTTTTGAGCTTTGTCTGTCAAATCTTTATAAAGCTCAAGAAACTTAGCATGATCGCTGATTGACTCTGACAAGAGATTGTTAGATATCCGTTGACGCCTAGGTACGGTAGGCGAAGGAGGGACTGATGAGGATACAGATGCTTCGTCAAATAGAATCGATGACTGTTGAAAGGGAAGGAGGGTCGAAGGAGGTTGGAACGGGTATGCATTTGGAAGATGTCCCAATGATACGCCTAGGCGTTCCACCTATTTTCGAATTAGGTCATCATGAAAGACGAATACTATACTTACTTGAATACGGGCAATGTCAAGAAGTTCTAACCTTGCAGACTCATATGTGGTCAATCCAGAATAGTTGCCGTTAGATCTGTCTGTATATGACCATCGATCGCACTTGGAGACAATATCCATACAGGCAGTATATGTCCATGACTCAATGAAATATTCGGCAAGATCGGACTAGAGAAAGCAATAAGTTTGATGTATGTGGTCTGGGCTTGAGCCTACCTCGTTTTCTCTTAAACGCTTTGCGAGACTAGCAACAAACCATTGCCCTCGTTTTGCAACCTCTGTGACTCTGCCCAACTTACCTAAGAGAATTCCCTGTCTTGCAAAAAGATAGATTCGAAAATCAAATATACTGATGGCACTGTTTCTGAGCATCTCTCTATAGGGTTTGACAGTAGTATCCAGTATTGGGAGGGAGTCGTCATTAGGACCATTCGCGCCGAGTTTGCCAATCCAAGATAAATTTTGTTCCTTTACCACTTGGAGGAAGGATGCTTCCAGTTCCTCGTAGACGATAAGGGAGTCTTCGGGCAGATTCACGAGCTCAAAAGATTGCGCAAGAGATTCCTGTATTATTATCAAAACAAGCCTATTAAATGAAAAAAAGCATATGTACCTTGAGTAAGAACCAAGTACAGAAATTCCATCCTACCATCAACCTTTGAGCTTCTCCTCTTTTAACCTCTTCCTCTCTTTCCAGTATTGCAGAGTCAAAAGCAGAGACAAAGCTCTCTTTGATCTTGTTGAGAAGCTCTGGCCAAGCCGCCGGATCTTTAGTTTCGGGAGGAGGCAGGTTCAATTGAATACAACTATAATGTACGTTAACGCAAGCAACAACATGGTATCATCATGTACTAACCGATCCACCTTACCGACATTGAAATCTGCTTTGAGCTTTCCCAAAACTCCCTTATCTTTCCCCCATACACTCTTGCCAGTCTTCTCGACAACACTAGGTGGATTAACTAGGACAATGAGGGCTGTATGAGGTGCCCGTCGAGCCGCGAGCAATGACAGCCAGTCACGCACAAAATTACGTGTCTGAGACTTGTAGATTTCGGCATCCTACAGCCCATCGTAAGCGATCAACATCTGCTCTATGCCCGGCACATACTTCACAAACAACAAAGCACATGTTTACAAGAGGACTATCAAGTACACTCTCTGCCATGCCCCTTGCTGAGCTGACTTCTCCTAGCTCCACGAGTTCCACATCTATCTCCTGAATAGTCCTTAGAGAGGTCCTTGATGATGATTTCCAATGCAAGTTACGCAGAGGAAGATGCGCTCTGACGCCGGCAATGGCAGAGTAAAGGATGGAAGAGGATGGAGAGGAGTTTACAGGAGACGGATGTAAGGTATATGTGATTTTAACGGAAGGAGACATTGCAAAGTGTAGAAGAATAGTTATAGACAGGACAAATCCAAGATTCTTGAATGATCTCAACGGGAAGTAAAAATGCTGACGTCACGACTTAATAACTGTAATCTTGTAAGTGCTTCGCCCTTATCACGCTTATGGAGGCGCTGCGGCGACCTCCGCTGTGTTGTGTAGCTTGTTGCAGGTCTGGCTCTGTCCATTATATTATTCAACTCGGAACACAAGCATTCCCTGAGCAGTAGCAGAGGATATATAAAGAGGAATATTGTAATCTATCTTTTCTTTAGATACTTCATTTCGATGCACCACCAGTGCTAGTTTTGCTGTATTTCGACCTTAAGCGTTTCTACCGCAACCTTAAGAACAAATTCTTAATTACAGTGAGGCACTCAAGCCTACAAATCTTATCAAAATAACATTGTCTAATGTTTATGCATTTCATTATTATTATTTTCTTTTTCTTTCAAGGAATTGATCGCAAAATGTCTCATCAACATGCAATGATCTACATAATTACAACAGGGCCTTATATATATTACCCACTACCTCTATTTAATTATATCCTAGGTCTCTATATGTGTATTCCTTGTCTTTCTCAAGAACGACGAACAAATACAGTGAGTCTTGTCAGACAGTGAATGATGGACAGAGAAAAGACATTGTGAGCTCAAAAGGTCATGCAACGATTAAAGCAGCACATTGCTTTGTTGACAGACAATCATCTATCAAGATAAAAGCAACGTTTCATCCTTTTCTTGTCAGACCGATGAGATGTTGAAGATAAATCAACAAATACGTTCTACGCAGTGCTAAGGTTACTAACATCTTTCAGATCAGTGTGTGTAGTTGATCTATGTATTTCATATACTCTTAAATACTTTTAGATACAAATGCATCTCTATTTTGTTGTCTAAACTGCATTTCTAACAGAGAGTGCCAGCGTCTAGTTTGAAGGTCTTGGTTTTCTACTGTAGAAAAGACAATATCGCTGTGTCGCTGACGAATTACTGAATATAATAGCATGGAATGATCAGCGCTGCCGAGACACCACGTCCGATAGACTAATGCAAGATACATGTATTGCTAGGTGTTGTGGCTGATGTGCAGGAAATGGATGGCAATGAATAAACAGATACACGATACAAGAAAAAAAAATTGAGATGAAGATCAAAATCCGAACAGAAATGCACCTATCCTACACTTTACCACCAATGACTCAACGTTTCTTGCACATAGCTGGCTGCAAACGGTAATTTATGATAGTCGCATACTTGTGTTCCAAGATCAGTTCATATCTGAATGCTTAATGATTCTTGACATACCGCTCTTAATCATTTTGAGCCTTGTTTTCAGATCGTTTCTATTTGTTGTGGTTTTGAAACCCCCTCCACAGCTACATGCTGCAGCAAGATTATCGGCCCGGCTTTGTCTGCATTTCTGACAGGCGATCTGAGGATTTAAAGTAAATTACAGTCAGAAGAAGAGTTCTTGTCACCTACATCCTGAATTTGATAGTGAGCGATCATCTTTGTGACCGTCTCAATAAGTGGTTGTTCAATTTGAAGTCGATCATATTCGGCATCGCATCGCTGTCGAGATGAGCTTAGCTTTTGAATACCACACTCGACGATTGCCGACTTACATGACACACCCAGCTCTTCCTCGCGGGCTCTAACAACTCTCCGCTCTCGGGGTCCACGCTTGGTAGCCTATCCGGATCTCTGCACAGATCAACATCTCTGATGGAATTGCATCGTTTGCATATTACCATCGGAACCTCAATACTTTCACAGGGTGGCTTGAAAGCCGCCTCACTGGAAAACTCTCTAATGCCAACAAGGTCAAGTAGATTTCGCTTCAAAACCTGTACTTCAATGTTATGGTCATTGGCCAATGTGTAAACTTCTATGATGGATTTGATGAGCTCGAGAGTCGGATTCGTTTGATTGCCTGTCGCTCCTGGGAGATCAGGAAACGCCAAAGTGTGTGCCAATTCGGAATCAAGGTGTATAGCAGCTTGTCGTCGCTTGACTGCAGCAATATCAGATAAAAGACGCCTTGTGAGGGTCTGAGAAATGCTTTTCTGCCCTGCCAAGCGTTCCTTCTCTTTGGCAGAATTGACAGTCGGAATGACTTCTGCGCCAGGAGTGTCAATATTGAGGTTGTGAATAACTCGCAGCGGCTCTCTACCGTCGGCAGATGAGCGCTTGGCGCTATACAGGGAAAATATAAAGCTGGCTACATGCTTCTCAAATATTTGTTGAACTCCAGGGGGTAGGAAGGATTGAATATTCCAATCCATACTGATCTCAAATTTCTTGGGCGGAGGCTCTCGACTGGCAGCCCATTCAGGAGACACTTTGACGCCTCCAAAATTAGCCACATCCCTCCATGCTAGATAGTTCCAGAACTGAGTGACCTCAATGATAAGATGGCGGAAAAGCTCCTGGGAGTTGGCGGCGGCGACAATATACTTTGCAAATGCAAAGGCACTTCCTGCATCAGGCTTTGACGTAAGAAGGAAAATTCGGTTAAAGTTGGCAAAAACCACCTGAGTACCTAAACGCTTGAATTCAGCTAAGAGTTGAAGGAAAACTTTGCGCATGAGACCATGAAGGAAGCGGTGAAGGGCTGGTTCAAACATATGACTGCTTGGAGAACTGATCCAGCGCCAGAATTGGTCAATTACAAGCTCGGCTGGTGAGGCTGTTCCTTTGACATGGGCGCGAGCTTTGTCAAGGTACCAGGCTCGAACCATTGATTTCATCACACCAAACGTCTGTGTGGATAGAACGGCATCGCCAAGCATTACGGATGTGTTGACAGTGCCTTTTGCATACTCGTCCAAGTTGTGAGAAGCTGAATCAAATGCAAGCGATCCAGTACCAGAACCTTCCATCTCGTTCACTAGCGCTGATTGAAGCACAGCGTTAATTGCAAGGTCAGACAACTCCATTTCAAGAACTGTGGAAGAATAGCAGCCATGGGCAGAAATTTGAGGGGATGGAAGGTCTTCACTAATATTGGTATCATCTTCAGAGCCTCCGAGATCGGGGCGAGGGGTCGACGACCACCAAATTAGCATATCTTGCTGCTTGAGACGACGAGCGAATTCAATATCAGCAAGAAAGACAGCAGTGTCGGCACCCAAATTCTAAAATATCTTGTAAGTATAACAGAAGTCATGAACATCAGGCATAGCTTACGCCGATTGGTATATCATAGTGAGAGGCAATCTCTATTTGCTCCTTGATCCATCCAGAGAGTCTCAAATACAGTCCCACCATCCGTCGCGATGTCTTCAAAAGCCACATTAGGTCAGGTTCTTCTTCTTTTCCCAGTTTATAAGTGACGAAAGGGAAATTTGAGAATGTGGAAGATTTTGCTTGATAGTAAGAATAATCAAATGGCGAGCAAAGTGCAATCACATTCTGGTTACTTTTGATAGCAGCCAAATCTTTTGAAAGAGCTTTGAGAGCAGATTGTTCAGACGAGTAATATGCAGTAGTGAATTCAAGCTCTTTAGGATATGAGAACACACCCTTTTCAATGCGCTCTACTCGATCACTGTAGAACTTGGAGGGATTCGGAAGCTGTTGACGGTTTCGAGCGGGATCCACCAGATAAATGCGAGCATCAGCGCCAGGCGAAAAGAAACCAACGATGTGTCGCGAGCCGACAGCTGCATGAAACAAGAAGTGATATCTCATATCACGCCCTTCATTGAGATATTTACGACGTGAAAGATTCGTTGGTCGCTCAAGATCAGTAAGCTCGAACCCTTTGTCAAGACCACGATTGAGACCACCAAGGATGCCTGGTCGTAACACACATGATGTGCCGAAGCTTAGTAGTGCACGCACTACTAGCGGAACTTGAAGTTCAAATGACCCGTCAACATTTGGGCTATTGATAATACTAGCAAAATGAGACTCTCCTTCCATAAATAGCACCTCATCAACGGACAATCTGTACAGGTGCCTCATAGTTTGTCCTCGAGGTAATGTTTTGACTATCTCTTCTACGTCGTACTTGTCAATTGCCAAAGTGTCGGGTGAGGGATCCTCTTTGAAGTTAAGATAGAATTCTCTGGGAACCTTCAAACGCACACTTTGGAACGTCCCATCAATTGCCAGCCAAAGCTTGAACTCTCCAGGTCGGTTTGTTGGAGCGATTTGCAGAACTTCCCATTCCTTAGAAGAAAGGTTGGTATTCTGGGTACGGAACATTGAAGTGACAGTCCCATCTTGTCTATGACCGGATTTTCGAACTCGAGCTCTCTCTTGTCTTTGCTGTCTCCACTTTTTCTTCATTACTCTAACGTAACCAGCATAATCTTCTTCAGGATTTGGCGGGATTTCTTCAATTTCTAACTCTTTCCTTTGTTCCTTGTCCTTACGACGCTTTACCACGGCTAGTTTTGGTCGAGACTTTGCATGACTATTCTCTTCTAGATCTTCTAAATCTTTGGTTTTCATCTTGTTGAACATGTCTGTCAACTTATGTTGCTGGAATTTGTCCTCTTTGGTAGCGATACGCTTGTAAAGCCAGTCAGGGTGCCTGATACGAGGAACGGGATTAGGAACCTTTTGAAGGGCTGCAGGGATGGTAATGAGTTTTTGAATAACAGATCCAAGCCTCTCAGTATAGTAATCCCAATCAAGGATAGTACGAAGATCAAAATCTGTCAAACTGTTGTCTTTTAACCACTTGCGCAAGTAATGTCTCTTAATGGGCTCCTCTGCGGTGAAAATGGCGACTGGGACTGCTCGCTCAGTCACAGGAGCACCGTTGGGTTTTGCTGAAATGATGAATCGACAAGAAAGACCTTTGTCCTTCACCATTTGTTCTCCTAAGAATTCTGCTAGACGCCTAGCTGTACTAATAGATGTTGATTTCTGACCAGCGTATTCTGCGAGTGTTTTGGACATGCTACGGTTTTCGGCAATGAGATCGACCAGTTCGTCATCATGGAGACTAGATGCCCTGCTTTGTAAAATGTCAAGCCACTGATCAGCAACAGTTGCAACAGCGGCATAACACTCCTCGATGGTTGAGCCAAGCAAGAACTTGTCGAAAATCTGGCTTTGGAAGATTTTGATCATTTGCAATTCTCCCCGACGCTTCACTTCAAAGCCCTTCAATTCTGCTAAAGAGCCATCAAGATTGAAGACAGCATAACGTTTCTTCAAAAGTTTATCCTCCTCTTTAGAAGACGGAAGAATCATAGCTTTATAAGGTCCATCTAGCTCAAAAAAGATAGAATTTTCCTTTTTGATGCTGTAAATCCCTTTCTCTTTGTCGATGAGTTCGTGATACTGATTATTGGTAAATCGAGCATGAACAAGATGATTAAGCATAACACAAGGATAGGAGATTCCATATTTCTTGCCATTCTTAAGTTTGAAGTTGAAATCTTCGGGGAAAACGCCAGGAAGCATACACCAGATACCATCGGTATCAAGTTCTAGTGGTCGACCAATTTGCTCTACAAGTTGTCTGGCCATCTGAATGATAGTTGCCCCGGTCAGACAAGTGATGCCCGCCATTTCCATAGAATACCATCTTGCGCCTTTCCTCATTACATACCCATAGAAAGAGTTCAAAATACACTTGTGTGCAAGTTGCAATGAATCATATAAGACAATCATCTTTTTGGCTTCGTCTACAGCTGCCACATCCCCGCCATCACCTACTGCCTTATCAAGGTTTTTTTTCCAAGTCTTGTGAAGGCCTTTGTATTCATATCGACGATCTCGAAAAGCTCGTACAGTGTCGATATAAAACGAATTCTCTCGTTGACATATAATTGTAGTTTTGGTGACGATTTTGGTGTCATGCGTCTTTTTGTAGACTTTACGAGAATAATCGCCAAGACGTTTGTGCAGGAGAGCAGACTGTTCCATAGCGGAAAGATCAACAAAACGACGTTTAGGCTCATAAGGACGTTTCGACGGGAACGTTTCTTGTTCAAGGGCGTATCGTACCATGTTGACTTCATCCCTTTTTGCTGGGAAATACTCCCCTCTCCAGGCCCATTCTAACCGACGATCACATTCTTTGTCCGGACGGTTGTAATCGCACACAGCGCAATCGGCTTCTTCCTTGATCGAATCGGGTTGTAACCGATTTGATAACATGATGTTAGGATACATTGCGGCGACGTCTAAGTGGTAAATGAGAGGTTTGTCAAATCGGCTTGGATTGTCTCGCATGCGTTCCAAAGCTGTTTGAATTTCCTTCTTGATTTCATTATAATTCTCGACTTCTTCCAGCCTGATCTTGCCTTCTTCAACTAATGAAAATTCCAAAGCCGCATCAAGATCATCAATTAGCTGTGGATAGAATCAGTAAACGACTTTAATTGACAGCAGGTATACTCACTCCTTGAATGGCGCTGGGCACAATCCTGAAGTTCGTAGGGATATCACTCCTGAAAACACCAGCTTCCAATGCCTCAACGTGACCACCGACATAGGTCTCAGAAGACAGCACATGCCCTTCATAGGTGACACCATGAGGTTCCTCATGCCGATTAGGCATGATGATGTGCGCGTCAAAAGCTTCCACCTATGATTTTGTCAATTAATATGGTGTACCTTAATCAGATGACCTCACCATCAACAACGTCTCGCAAAGAGTGCCAGTACCCTTTCTCAACACCTCGTCAGGGTTGAGAGGGATAATGTTGCACAGTGAGAATATGAAGGGGTGTACATATTTCATGTACAAATAATAAGTGGCAACCGCATCTGAAACGGAATACTGGGCCAGAATCTGAGGCTGTTCGATAGCGTATGGTGTCATGAGTTCTGGATCAAGTTCAATAGGGTTGTAGCCGAGTTTGGCTGTAGTGACGGCTTTGAGGCCCTGACTTCCTTGCGGAAGGTATGAATCTCGCTTCACCCACCTGAAACAGTCCATATGCATTGTCGAACGTGACTTGTATTCCTCCTCAATGTCGGGTTTAAACCCAATTTCTTCATACATACTGATGCCATGGATCTTGGCTCTTACGTCAACGAATGGGAAATCAAAACTGTCACCATTATAAGTGGCGATCACAGTGGGCTTAAAATCCCGAATGTGCTCAAACCATCTCCTAATCACGGCAGCCTTGTCAAAATGTCAATGAAATCTTTTGGCTCATAGGATGAAGCACTTACCTCATCTGGCTCATTGAACACTGTAAATTCTCCAGGATACTCATCTTTCGGTGTATACTCAAAATCATCAATATCTTCGCTCACAATCTCTCTATTGGTAATGAGATAGCCCATTCCGTCTATCATGTACGATATCATCATAATCTGGTCTGTCTGTTGATCCGGAAACTTGAGAGGCTGCTTTGTGGTTTCGATATCATACGCCATAACAACAGGATCTGCACGCTTAACGCGTTCTGGTATGCGTTTGAGGGTTGTTAGGCCAGTACGAGATGTAACTGTGTACCAAAGACCAACTCGGATATCTAAACGTGATGGTAAGCAAAAGTGTTTTATACGATCCGAGGTTGTGATACGCACTTAGATCGATAGCCACTCTTAGGTGATAAGCCAGATCATGTTCTCTGACCTCGATGACGCATTCCGAAGGTTCTCGATCTTTCTTTTTCCGAATATCATCCTCAGCACCCCAAGCTTTCTCTTCCTCATGACGGCCATTGGCAGCTGCTTCAGCGCTGACAACGTCGGCATAAGCGTCTACAGCAGTAAATTTCTGAGAGTTGCTCTGAGCCAGTGGAAGCAGATCGCGACGAAGAGCTTGAAGATCTGCTGTATTATGAAAGAACAGTTTGAGGAGTATAGGGGGAGCTGAAAGAAGGTGATTGGGCTACCAAAAATCAATATTGAATAATTTGTAAGCGTACAATCATACCAAGCTTAAATCCCACTTCTTCTCCATCTCTACACGTATCAAGATTCCTTCATATTTTTTTAATAGCCACTCCTCGACCATGCCCTCAGTTCCATTCTATTGCCGCATGTGGTCAACTGAGGCTTACCACAAACCGAATAAAGCAAACAACGAAACTCACTCGGCAGGACAGATAAAAATATGGCTCGTAAGGTATAGTCACTTTGAAAGAGCCTCCATGATCCTCAATAAAATAGTAATCTACCGCAGCAAGGCCGTTAAGATGTACATCGCTCTTGATTAAGGTCTTTACAGATACTTTAGCACATACAATATTGATTCACCAGCGTGTTGGAAACTCACTTGATGCATGTTTATCAGCCAGCCAATCTTCTCTTCACCTTCTGCTTTGTCACTTTCAAATCTCCAAAACCCAATCTTCTCATCGATATCGTCGTAAGATTTGATCTCCTCGAATTTCTCTGCAACAGCGGTTCCATCTTCGCGATTCAGTTGCGCCGAAGGACGCTCAATGCCATATGCCACACCACCACCCCTACCACGTCGCTTTCCAGTAAACCGGTTATTGCTACCACCACCCCTACCACGTCCTCTAACAAATCCTCGTGAGGACATATCGCGAATTTTTGGTTCGTCAAGAAAAACTGGAAAGATGGCAAAGATGAATTTTGGATAAAAAACGCGTCGCGACATCCAATGTTGAATGTCACGTGGTTCATTATCGCGTTTTCTTCTTAAGCCATGAAATTCTATATTTTAATTACAATTTTTGATTTTCATCTCTTTCTGTAAATTTTAATAATCATAAAAAGTCTTTAATCCTTCAAATATGCCGTACTCCATCAAAGGACTAGTAATCCCATCTTGTTTGTTGTAGACCATCACATTCTTCAACGTTGCATAGCGACCTAATCGCTTACCAGTCAACATGACCGTTGGGTGAGATTTATGGGTAGGATATGCCCACAAGTCAAGCTCATCTAGATGGATTAGCCATATTATGGAGCCTTATACCTGGCTATCTTGAGTACAGGCTTGTTGATCCAAACCAAGTTATCTTTCGAGGACTAAACTAGGCGAAATTGTATTTCTAATCGACGCGAAACAAGTTTAAACAAGTCTGAATGCCTGTAACTGTCATGACGCAAATTCGCACATTTACTATTCAACTCCATGCGCATACGTCCTTGACCTCGAACATAGTCATACCCACAAGGATAGGCTTGAGCATTAGGTCACAAGTTTTACCTATGGGTCGTAATAATGATGCTTCTATCATTCTATAATGCAAACATCGATATTTAAATAGATCGCAGATTCTTGACAGTCTCGACAGTCATGACAGCGAAATCAAACACTAGATGCTGAATATTTTCTGTATTTATCGTCTATCCTCTCTTGCACATATTGCTTGTGTATTTCCAGCATTCTACATCTATGTAGAGTTCTTATTTGTGGAACGAAGCAGGTAATACCTAGTCGTTTCTACAAATGTGTACATTCTTTTTGAATATGGCGGCAAGATGTGTAGAGTTGTAGATGATATTTATCGTGCATCGTGCCGACCTTTTCGTTTTGCTTCGGATATACGATCCTAGGCTTTTAAAAACATAGCGTACGCTTCGTTATGTGTTTCCTCAACATATGGATAGCCCAGTTCGTCAAGAAACTTGTCAAACATCGGATAATCTCGAGGCGGGACTTGTACACCGATGACAACCTTGCCGACGTCTATATTAGAATTCAAGTCAGTAATAGCAAGATTCATACATATAGCAAGGCTTACCAGCTCCATGATTACGATAATGAAACATGGAAATGTTCCATTCTACTTTCATGCCCTTCAGGAAATTACCCAATGCTCCTGGTCTTTCTGGGAATTCAAATCTAAAAACGCGTTCGTCGTCTACACTACTTCTACCACCGACCAAATGCCTCACATGGCTCTTTGCAAACTCATCTTCGCTCAAATCAACAGCCTCAATATCCATAGTCTTGAATTCCTCAAAAATTTCTGTAATCTCTCTGGCACGAACCTCCGGAGAAGGTCCAGAAGAGGAAGAAGAGGCAGATGAGAGGAGGAACGAACAGATGATGTAACCTATTTGATTGTTGGAATATCGGTATGAAAATTCAGTCACCGCTCGTTCACCCAGCAAGGAATGAAATTTTAAGAAACTGAAGAATTTTGTCAGCAACCACTTCGTTTGAGGAATACAAAAAGACTTGCCTGCCAGGCCGTTCAGGTATCCTCACGCTCATCAACACTTCTCGTCTTTCACCAACATCTGCTCTCTCGGCTACAAATCTGAGTCTACCAAAGTTCATGTTGCCGCCAGAGATGATGGCGACAAACCGTTTGCCGGCACCTTGCAGGTTATTGCGAATTATGTGAGCTTTAAGGCCAGCGAGTGCAAGAGCGCCTGATGGTTCAGGTATAGATCGAGTTTCTTTCTCACACATTAATCTGTTGAACCTAGAGGGGCTAGAGAAAAGACAAACCTTCAAATACATCCTTGATGGCAGCACAGATTTCGTCATTGTTGACCTTAACCACGCTATCCATGAATGCTTTGCAGACTCTGAACGGTTCTTCTCCCACCAACCTCACAGCCGTTCCATCAGCAAAGGGCCCGACCTCATCCAAGAGGACCCTCTTGCCTTCCTGGAGGGATTTTTCCATTGCATCTCCGTCAACAGTCTCCACACCATAAACACCCACAGAAGGCTTTGCTACTCGCTTCATATAAGCCGCGATACCAGCAGACAGGCCACCTCCGCCAATGGAAGCAAAGATACCGTCAAGTTCATCAGCATCGGTGATTTGGCGACAAATCTCCATGGCCACAGTTCCCTGGCCGGCTATAACATATGGGTTGTCATAAGGAGGCACAAAGGTGAAACCTTTTTCTTTCTCGAGCCGCAGGCATTCAGCTTTAGCCTCGTCGAAATCACGACCATAGAGAACTATCTGAGCTCCTAGACGTTGAACATTTCTCCACTTAATAGAAGGAGTAGAGACGGGCATAACAACTACAGCGGGGACATTGAGAGCTTTACCTGAAAGAGCTACGCCCTGTGCATGGTTTCCTAAAGACGATTCTTGAGTCAGCGACGAGCAACATTCGATTGCACATACCCGCAGAACAAGTTATAACGCCCTTTTTCTTCTCTCCTTCAGAGAGGTTGGCCATCATATTGTACGCTCCCCGGATTTTGAAAGAAAATACTGGCTGGAGATCTTCGCGCTTGATCCAAATCTAGGAAAACAATCAGTAGCAACTCGTCGATCCTTTTCCATTACTCACTTCATTTCCAAGACGGGTAGAGAGATTGACAGCGAACATCAGAGGAGTTTCTTTAAGGTTGAGAGGGGCTGAGTAGACCTTTGCTGTCCTTGATCAATGCTCAACTTTGCTTGATTATAAGGATTATGACATACACATCAATATCATTCTCAGGTAATCTGGAACCTGATTCCCATTTTCGTCCTGGAGAAGGAAATGCGCCGGTAGTTTTTCGTATAAATGAGAAGGGACAACTTCATCCTTGTGTCCTGCTGGAAGCGATGGCATGGGTGCTGCAGAGGAATACTCGTTTATTGCTGTGGAGTATTTTAAGAGATGGGAAGAGCCAGCAGCTGGATTCGGTTTCGACATGCTGTATTGCTAAGTTTTTCTTTCCCTTAATAACCTATGTGGTAGAAATTGCCATTGTTGAGTGGTTTATGAGTCGGAGAAGAAAAAATCAATCATTTTATAAAAATCATGAATTTGGGCAACAAAATGAGGCGGAGGTCTCCAGATAGCCCAAAAAAATTCGGGACATGCCCAACTTTACAAGTAACGTATTTCATCTTTCATTTCATCTTTCTTTTTCTTCAATCTTTTTTTTCCCATCTAATACCTACCATGACTAGCACCAAAGGTGCCTACTATAATGGTGTGCTAACTGCTGCTCTTCTAGCGGGTTCATGGGCAGAAAATTTACCGGCAGCTACCCCGAATGGCTCAGCGCTGACATGGGGAGAACTTATCAGGAAATGGGGAAAGCATACAGGTGCAAGTAGGTGAAGCAGGTATACTGACATTGCGATGCGCTAACGGTACTAGACACAAGGCTCGTTAACCATCTTCGAGACATTTCTCTACTTTATCTCTCGCGTTCTCATTCCCTAGCGTCTTCCAGCTTCCTCAGTGTTCCACCGCCTCATCAGTCTGCAGGTAAAGGGAACCAACAACTGCAATCATCAGAGTCCTCACCTTCTGCGTCCGCACCAACACCAGCCGATAGCGGATCTCAGACAATTTCATCGTTTGTGCATATCCCGCATCCTCATCTGAGACGGCATAAACCAGAACCTATTGATGAGAGCGCGGAGTCCAATGTCACGGTCCGGCCTAAAGACGCAAGCAGCCGGGCGGCACCCTTGAGCTCTGCAGAAATAGATGGGGACGACTCGGATGAGCACGGAGCGTGGGCTGAAGGTCAGAGTTGGTGGACTGGATTAGCACCTGAGTTTATAGATGAGGCTCGCGACGGACTCAAGGCTCTGGAAAACCTCTGTGAAGGAAATCTATCTTTCGAGCAACTCACCTCTGCAAGAACTATTCAAGCATACTATCTGCACTCTTTTGGATCTCATGACGCTGCTTTGAAAATATTAGAAAATATAGAATGGGATGGAGAAAGCCGGTCTGGCATACTTAATGGGGACGCAGCTGTACTAGAGAGAGTACGGGCCAGATGTCTTCAGGGTAGGCTTTTGATATGCTGTATTGGAAGATCTGGTTGATCTTCTGTTTAACAGGTCTTTGCTATGAGCTGTGTTCCAACCCAAACTATGACCTTGCTTTAAAGGCGTACCTCTCCACTGTTACCTTATTGCAATCCCTCGTTGCGTTTTATTTCCCTACACCTGCATACCTTGGTCAGGTGTCTTCTTCTCCAAAAGCTTTCAACGCTTGTCGAGAGGCATACCGGTGGCTATCAACCGCTCTTGCTCGGGTGTCTGTGCTCTCAGCAAGACAACAAGGAGCCGGCTACCAAATGTTGAGAACACTACGAACATACCATGCATTTAGCTCGTCATGGCCTGCAGAATTCCGGCCTAAACAACGTCAGAAAATGCTCATTCTTTATCTTCGTACCTTGTACGCGACACCATCGCCATCCTATACTGACCCTCTATTATATCCAGTGCCCCCAGTCACTGAAGTGCCTAAGCATCTATGGAGAAACGAAGTTCTTCAAGTTATGACAGAAGGAAAAGATCTGTTGACTAGGTCGACCTCGTTTCCGAAAGCAGGTACTATTAATTACCCTGTCATAGTCTTTTCTCAACTTTGCGTTCATCTTTACTCACTCCTTCCCACACTAGACTCACAGGTTCTGGATATTCTCTGGTGGGCTATGGCGCTCACTTTCCACTCTCAGTCCATTCTTCGGTATTTGGTTAGGATCTTGATTGACCGGCGCGATTACCTGGATGCTCGTCGGATATTCGAGCTCTACGTCAGATTGGTCCTAAAATCAAGGCAAACAGCTCAACCAGAAGTCCCTTTACAGCTTCAAAGTAAACCTGGGGATGAAAGTCCAACGTATTCTACCACTATACCGAGACAGGCCTCGAAAGGTACTGGCCATCATCAATATGCATCATCCACGGAAAAATCAGAAAAACAAGATGCCAGCTACGAAGCTGATAAAGAAGCTGACTTTGTTCTCACTTTACTTGCTGGTGTGAAGCTGCTTTATGAAAATTTGGATGAAGCTGAAGAGGCGTGGCGTTATGCATGTTTGGCCAGTGATGCTGTCCGAATAGGGGGACTGGAAGGCGAGGAACAAATAGACGTGGAGAGCAAAGTGGAAGAAGCCAAAGGCATTGTCCGAATGGCCCTAGCAAAACGAGTTGATGCCCACACTCGACCGACATATCAATCTCAATCCATTAACCACCTCATCTTATCCATTACCCTTAAACCTACACCTTCAGCTTACTATCACCTTGCTCATTGCTATGCTGGTGCACGTCAAATGCCGAAAGCAGTAGATGCAATCAGAAAAAGCCTCGAGATGGATGAAAAGAATGTGGAGGGATGGCATTTACTGAGTATCTTGTTGACTGCCCAGGGCGATTGGGAAGGAGCAGGTAGAGCGTGTGATGCTGGCGTGAAAGTGTGGCAAGAAAGAGAAGACCGATTGGTTTTTGAACCTTCCTCATCTTTCACTAGCCAAACCGTTCCGAATGAAGAAGGCGTCGCAGTTGAAGGTTCTATAACCGAATCTCTAGTGCCTATGCTTCTTCCCACTGGTGTATTCACATCGCTTCCTCCCCTTTGTCCTGCTTTGCCACCATGTGCAGCAAGGTTGGCACAGGTCATACGCCTGCGAATGACTCTGAACGCCATTGTAGAAAAAACTAGTGGGTGCGAAGCCGCAATGATAAAGCAGCAAGAACTCTTTGCCTTCTTCTCAGAGCGTTGTGGGAGAGGTGGGTCAAAAAGAGGGAGCACAACTGGTAGCAAGAATGACGATGGGTCATTGACAGGTAGCTATATCAACATTCAAAACGAGAGTAAGTTCAGTCTGTATAATTAAAGTTGACTAATAGGTGATTGTTAGCCAATGCTGCTGCTCAAAACATCCCCGTGCTGACAACTCCTATCCCTGCAACGCCCCTCGTTACTTCACGCCCCTCATCCCCTCTTAGCTCCTCTAGCTCTGCTTCAAATGGGGGACGTCGTCGATCTGCTTCCCTCCGGCATTTCAAATCTAAACATCTCATTCTTCCAATGCGTGCTAAAAGTTTACGCGGTAGTACGACATACGATGATAGGACTGGAAGTCGTATCGCAACCCCAGCTCCTACAAAGAGCAGGACAGTATCTATAAGCTCGATTGCACCGACTGCTATCCATTCGCATTACCGTACCTCGCGGCCTACACCTCTACCACCTGCTCCCATCTCTTCATCAATTATTGATACGCGTACGTCGGAAGAAAAGAGGATTTTAAGTGATCTTTGGTTAGCCAGTGCGGCGACATTCAGGCGATGGGGTAAACTCGATCAATGTCTAGTTTCCATCATGGAAGCAGAAGGGCTGGATCCTGGAAATGAGAATGTATGGGCTCAGTTGGGATTGTATCATGTTGTCACTGATGCTGCGAACGGCAAACAACGGCGGAAATTTGGAGAGGACGAATTAGATAAGGCAGAAGCAGCGTTTATCAAAGCGTTGTTAATAAGAGCAGATTATGCCCCCGCAACTATCGGACTTTCCAAACTCTACCTTTCTGACTCGACATCTACGACTCTCTCCTCAGATGCTCAAACAGGGCTACAAGGTGCTGATCTAGCTGAATCACTCTTGAACCAATTGACTCAGTCGTTCGGTTGGGATAATTCAGAAGCATGGTATATCCTCGGAAAGGTCGCAAAAGTTCAAGGAAGAGAAGAACGAGCTAGAGAGTGTTGGGAATTTGCTCTCAATCTGGAACAAGGCAGAGGGGTTAGGGACTGGGATGTTGTCAAAAATTGGTTATAATTTTTGACCGGTGCCAATCTATTGGATTGAGGGAACAGAATGTCTTGTAAAACTAGAGGAAGACTGTGCGTTTTTTGGGATGAGTCCTTGATAAAACACAATGCATATACAACATAATCTCAAAAGTTGATATACAGTTTCTCTACTGTATATTCTTTACCTGTCCAAAACACATTTTTCGACCCAATATTCGTGTAATCTAATATCTCCACTGAGTTCAGGATGGAAACTAGTAGCCATCTTCTTTCCTTGTTTGATCATTACTGCAGCCAAATGGTCGGGATTCGGATCACCCAGCGTTGGATGATTGCTCGGAGGAAGAGGGGGTAAGTGGTCGCTAGAGAGCGAAGCAAGCACTTCGGTTTGGGGAATACTAGCGGGAGGAGAGTCCAATCGATAAACGGCTGGAGCTCGAATGAACACTGCGTTGAAAGGTTTCGATGGATTGGAGATATACGGTATATCCAATGCTGTTTCAAAACTTTCCAACTGGCCTGTAAGAAAGTTATTCGGGTTCGTATAATCATGATCAGTTGCAAGACACACCACCATAGAGATTTCTCCAGACTTTTAGCCCTCTCACCCCATTCCACCCAGTCACAGGCTTCTTCTTTCCTCCACCGATTCCATCTTCATCAGCCATCAAGATCATGCCCGCACAGGTTCCCCACATGGCTTTAGCTGGGTTTTGGGCAAAAGTTATTAGTGCAGGTAGAAGACCTGGAGTAAGTGAGGCCAGGTGGGATATAACTGTGGACTCTCCACCTGGAAGTATTAGAGCCTGGCATTTCTGTACAGGGACATCAGCGAAGCATTCCAAAAGACTACAATCAAGACAGACACACCATGAGCTCGTCAACGCTGCGAACTGGTATAGCTTCAATTATGTAACCAGCTGGTTGTAACCTATGGCATGTTGGTACACTTGCAGCCACCAATTTCCATGTGTCTTACCTGTGGAGGTAGTTGATGTGCTCAATAAAAGCGCCTTGAAGAGCTAAGAGTTTCCATTCAGGTTACAGGTAGTCATAAACTTGAGGAAAAGAATTACGAACCAAGAACGCCAATAACTATATTGTGTGGCGATTCTGAAGACTGTATAGTCATACTGTGCGCACAAACAGCTTGATATGGATAAACCAGTCAGTATAATGCCAGAAAGACAAGGGAATTTTGATTGCAAAGGAGAAAAGATAAGTAGAAGAATGAAATGACTTGATTTATCTCAATAATAATTTTTTTTAAATATGAAATCGGCCTAATTGATCCACAGGTGGATATCGCCGCCTGAATTGGCCCTTTTTGATTCCGAATATAGATTAGATAAAGCATATGCGCTCATGAATAGATTACGTAATTTAAGAGGTATTATTGTCATCAGATTATCTTTGACTTTATAAAGGTTTGCAAAAGAATACAAAGAACGTCAAAAGAATAATCGGCGCGCAAGACTGTTATCGATCAGCAATTTTTAGTTGAATAGGCAAGTCAATGTCAAACAGAATAAAATCACAGCTATCTTTTCGAGTCTGGAAGACATAGACATACTGTTAGGACTTGGGTTGGATCTTGGGTCTCTGAATTAAAGGTCTTGGGGCGAGAGGTAGCTTCGCTGAGATATGTCCAACTGGGGCAGACAAAGACAGCTATTCAACTTCATTCTCTAGGGATCATAAATGACGAGTCCTTTTTTATATCTTTGAGGCTTTTGCGGTAGTCATCCAGCTATACCATTTCTGAGGTATACACAATGTCCTTAGCTCTCTTGCCCTTTCCCTGCTCATGATCCTGACAGCAGTATACTGAAATACCCTTGACACAAAATCAAAAGCACATCCATACTTCATCTCAGAACCGATTGACTCGAAAAAGCAACAGGCACTTGTACCGCTTGGAGGATCGATCTTCGTTTGCAGAGCAGAGGCATGTCAGTCTTTTGTGTAATACTCAAGCCTGTGGAGGCAGCTTCACATGAATCTTGTATCGATGTCCATGTGTTCCGCAAAATAAGCTTTGAAACCACATTCCATGCAGAGAGCTTTCACCCTGCTTGCCACATAGATTCCAGCTATAATCACTTCTTGGAGAGGATCATCAAGGAAAAAACGATGAAAGAAAGGGAAAAGAGGGAATTGGATGTTCCATTCGCTATCTAACCTGTCAGAAACACTTGATTGTGAGTCTATCGACCTTTTGTCTCAGTCAAGAGACAACGAGAACAGGTAGCACATAATGTTCAAGTATACTGTTAAAGAAATGCAGAAGAGCTTTGGTGGTAAGAATGAAAAGAATTTTGATATTCATTTGCGCTGCTTGGAGAATGGATTGTTAAAAGTTATGACGTGGAATACGGAGTCTCTTGCATCTCCGCAAACAGATAAGTTGTTATTCCTCCAATCCATGATCTCCCTCGTCTAGCCAATTCTTTTTCATGTTTCTAAACTCTTTCAGCTAATTCAATATCCACCTTAATTCGCTTCTGCAACTAAAAAAGAGACTTCCACTGTCTATATATTGGAGACCATGCCTCCCAAAGCCTCGGTTATTCAGCAACCCTCTCTCTCACCTCCACCGATAAACAATGGCGCTCAAGATTTATTGGTCATTCAAGATCTAATGGACACGCTCGATCAGATACCTCCTGAGCTCACTAGGGTGCACAGTGATTTGAGTGAGCTCGGCGCAGTCCTTTACTGTGAGTTATGAGACGATGAATAGATATAAAAGCCACAAAGATGTTAACTGCACATGTATAGCTACCTTGGTCAGCCTCGAAAAGAAACTGTATACCTTGATTGATTGGATTCAAGATCCTACAGTTTCTCCTGAAAGACGATTTGAATTGTTACAGGAGATTGCTGAAGAAGCTGCCAGGTATAAGCTGGGCGGAGATGATAAAATCAGAGTAGCAGCCGGGGCGTGTGACGGTGTACGTCTACAAACTGCTACGTTGCAGACTGTTGCTGACAAAATTCATTGTTTGGTAGATTATGAACCACCAAAGACATATTTCAAACCTCCTCACTTCTTCTACTCTCCTCAATCCCTCACCACCTTCTCCTTATACACAGGCTCTTACCCTTCCATTTACTCAGCCTGTCGCCACCTCTCGACGTGCCGCGCGCGCTGTCAACTCTCCTTTTGGTGGTAGAGGTGGCTATCCAGGTAATGCTGGTCCACCAGAGGCAAGAGTTGGCGATACGCCTAGTAAAAAAAAGAGAAGCAGGGTGTATCAACTCGGTGCTCGGGATGATGATGAAACATCTAGCGTTGGGGGTGGTGAAAAGAAGAAGCCTGTCAAACGTCGAAAGCAGTGAGAATCGCTCTTTGTTCCCCAGACTAAGCTTTGTCTGACATGTCATAGAAACCGCGCTGTCTCTCCTACAGATTCCATTGCTTCTACATCCGCCTTTTCTGGAAGGCTTATGGAGCCCCGGACAGCCCGTCAACTCGCTGCCGCTGCCAACAAAGCTCGCCGAGAGGCCGACGATGGTGGATCTGACACTGAATCGCGAGCCGGTAACGATCGTGGAGCCCCTTTGCAGCCAAATTTTTCGACCGATTCCAAAGTACTTAGCCTAGATGTGGGTAGCCGGGAAGGCAGTGGCGTACGGAGCACTATTGTCACGCCTACATTTGACTACTCCACTGTGATGGGATCTGGATTGGACGCCAAGCGTTCCTCAAGACGAAGTAACAAACGTAATGCTGTAGGGATGGGGGCTGGGGATGAAGCCGAAGAAGAGGGAGAAGAGGAGTTTGACGATGATGATAAACCCGAAAGGGAAGATGAGAATCTGGATGGAGACATTGGAGGCACCGTTGATGATCTCGATTCTAAAGTCTACTGTACATGCAGACAAGTTAGTTATGGGGAGATGATTGGCTGTGACGATGATGAGTGTGAGATTGAATGGGTGAGTTCTTCAATAATAGCCATCAGATAAAGATTGATGGATGTGCAAAAAGTATCACATAGGATGTCTTGGCCTTGACAGAACGCCAGAAGGTAACTGGATTTGCCCTAGGTGTCTCGATAGAAGAAAGAAACAACCAAAAACTAAGAAGGCCACTAGGGGCAAAAGCAGAAAGTAGGCGCGCTGTTCATATATGTCTTGGGCCCAGTTGTAGGGAGATCTTGTAAAGTATCTTTCATGGAAAGTTGTAAAACCTGGCCATGTAATGCCTTCCATCTCTCCCTATTGACCTTGATGCTGGTCGTTGTGGTTGGTCGACCATCAAAGCCGCCTTTTTGCCCATGTTCCTCCAACACATGCATAATCGACAGATCCTTTCAACAAACAAGTCATATCGTGTGGTTGATTTGTTTGGAATACACAAGATCTCATGGCAGGCGAGTATGTGATGAACAATACACGGAGACATAAAGAGTCACATAACAAATGCAACAAAAAATTATAAACTCCATAAATCAAGCCGTTATGTTTTTAGAATAGCCATCATCCACCATGCTTCTACCACATAACGTCCCGCCTCCTACTCCTTTTGAAGGCAAAAGCATCGACGAATTAGTGCTCATGATCGTGGGCAAACTTCACCTCTCATGGGGCTCTTATATCGGCCATATTCGTGATATCCAAACTAGAAAGGTGATGGAAGTCAACATTCCTCTCGGTCTCCAGTCTTGGCAAACGACATAGGGGATAGAACTTTTGGTCGAGATTGATGGCGATTTTGTTGGATATTTGGACATGATAGTTGAGATTGTTGTGATAATTAAAAAAAGCTGAAAGGTTTTGAATAATGTTAATAGGATTCAAACAGTTAATGCCGGTTAAAGGCGGTAATCGAATAATAAATCCAATCTATATAAATCAGATTCAACTAAAAATTCCAACTTTCTTAACAACATTATTGCATTTCTATTTTTTCTGTAATACCTCTCAAAGCTATACAACATGTCTATCTACAAGTTTTTGGTAACCGGATACCGGTCTTCCTTCTCTATATTCTCATTTGAACCCTCTACTGCCAAAATTAAGCCTGTTTCCGATTCCTCCCCTGCACCAGCCAACGCAACATATATTGAACTGGCGGATTCCCCCGCCTTGGCGGCAAGTGAGGATGGAGGATATCTGTTTACTATTTCAGATGAACAGGGAGGGTCAGGAGTCAGTTTAAGGCTCACTGGTGATCAGGTGGAGATTACAGGACAGAGAACAGTTCACGGTGGGCCAGTCCATGGTATGTGAAGTGTTCGCTAGTTAAATACCTAGAGACTGAGCGTTTTCCAGTTCACATTATGAAGGATGGGTCTGGTATAGTCGTGTCCAACTTTAAAGGTGGTTCTGTGATCTTCCTGCCCATCACTTCCTCCGGCGCCTTATCCTCTTCTTCTGAATCTCCTCTTCTTACTCTACCATTTGTTTATGAGTCGCAAACTGCTCCTGTTCCAAAGCGACAAGACGCTTCGCACGCACACCATGTAGCGGAAGGATCTGATGGAACATTGTATCTTTCTGATATGGGTAGTGATCGTATTTGGAAATTGAATAGAGAAGGAGAAAGCGGTTTAAATATCGTTGGCTGGTTACAGGCTCCTCCGGGTGCCGGACCCAGACATTCGCTCATTTCAAAAGATGGTGAGTTACAAAAGCATCTACATGATTTATCCGTATCGTTGAACTGTAAAAGGCAAGTACCTATATAACGTTACAGAACTTTCCAACGAAATCCTCATTTTCCCTCTCACCGATTGTTCAGAGCCTGTTCACCCGCTACCTAACTTTAAATGCAGTATCATTCCTCCATCTGTTCCCTCTGCAGCTCACTCTTACATGAATGCCGCCCAGCTCATCTTCAATCCCCGTATCTCCAACGTTTTATACGCGTCCAACCGTCTTGAACTCCGTTTACCTCGAGAATTCGCAACAGGAGAAGTTGGTGACGCTGTGGCGGTTATCACTCTTAACGAGACGGGGGACAAGTTGGTTGACGTTACATATGTGAGAACTGGATGTGATGGCGTTAGAGGGATGAGGGCTAGCCCTGACGGCAAGTATGTAGCAGTAGCAGGGAGGTACGGGGGAGGTGTGGAAATCTGGAGTGTTGGAGAATCTGGAGCTGATTGGAAACTTGCTGGCAAGGACGAGAAGATTGACTTGGTGACAGATATAGCCTGGCTTTGAGAAACGGCATCGTTTTCAGAGAATACATAGTGTTCACGTACACCATACACAAGGAACATCTGCTCACTAACGCTCACACATCTTTTATGCGTGCATATTATTCACATTCATGAGAATGATTGTCAACGTTTATACTCAAAGGCCAATCGTGTCTACCTTCCAAAGATCATCACTATTACAGTATCAGCTTTTTTCTGACTTTGGGTCGAAAAATGCACTCACCCAATCCAACAGATTACTTCAACAGCTACACCTTTCGCAGCTTTCTTAATCTCCTCGCTCGATTCAGTCAATTTGCCAATACCACAGGCGTGTTGCTTCCCTTCAGCATGAATGGCTACAATGCTTCCCTTTGCAAGACCATCAGGAAGACGTCCGCCAGCGGACAACAGACCTGGTGCCATCATGTTTGCACCCTACAGCCCATTAGTCTATGATCAGCGAGCGGTATGCTGCTGAGACGTACAGCAAGCAGGAATTTAATGGCTCCTCTGTCAACTTGTACGCGCGGTAACATATCAGGATCTGTTACTGAGCTCAGTAATCGCCCCACTACCAATCTATGCTAAGCAAACCTACATCGATGTAAAAGCTTCATGGTTGGAATAAACGGGCCATCAAAATGTTGGAAAAAGATTGGGACTGATTGGATGGTAAAAATTGATATCCGATCATGACTACAGGACACGTTTTAATAAGGATTGGGATACACTCAAGGGGAATTAGGCTTACCATTTTGTCAAACCCAATGCTTCCTTCTTTGGCCAAATTTCGTCAATGACAAACAAATCTACTGCACCTCCCTCTCCCTCTTCTTCCTGATCTTCCCTTTCGTTCTTGTCTTTGCCTTTGCCTTTTCCGCCTTTGCCCTTCCCTCCCTTCTTACCACCTT
Organism: Cryptococcus depauperatus CBS 7841; assembly: GCF_001720195.1. NCBI lineage: Eukaryota > Fungi > Basidiomycota > Tremellomycetes > Tremellales > Cryptococcaceae > Cryptococcus > Cryptococcus depauperatus. The sequence goes on along the minus strand of NC_089475.1, from coordinate 705,465 downwards.
TCCCTTTCCCCGCTGCAGGCTCTTCCTTATCCTTTTCTTCTACAGGTGGCTGGGTTGGCGCAGATGTTGTAGCATCGGAAGAAGTCTGGCAAATAGACTCTTCTCTCCATGCTAGAAGACTGAGAAAAGGAATTTGGGTTAACAGCTGAGAACGAATGTTTCGTTGTACGGAGGACTTGAGTGATGTAGAGGAGGAAACATCCTCTTTTGGGCTGAACCTAGATAAATTGCATGAGCATGAAAAGTACTGATTTGGATATAGAAAAATAAATACTTTTTAAACATGATTAATGAATTAAAAACTTGACTATTAATGATCCAGCAAATAGTTAATTGCAAAATGAAAGAGATGATAAAGTGCCACATTATCAAATCCCCGAAAAACTCCGTCATTCACTTGCATTTTGAGATTATTTCATGAAGACAAAAAGAATTGAAGATTTCTATATTCAAACCGATCTGATAGGTTTTTTCCACAATGGTTGACGCTCAGAGGTAAGCGGTGTGCCATAACCATATAACTCCAGGGCAAACTTGGCTGATTATCTGATTAGAACAAATCCTGACTGGGCCGCCGACGATGGTGAATATATGCAAAATCAAGCCACAATACCCGCTGACTGGCGGCAATGTAGCGGACGAACTCCCTCCTCCTACCGAGTCTACTGACGCCGATGGCATCACAACCATCGTCAGCTGGAGGTGGAATGAGGATGACAAGAAAGTGAAGGTCACTAGGAGGGTCAGGAGACGGCTGCAGATTTCAACAGTGTCCAGGACACAAGCTGAGAGAAAAAAGTGGCCCAAGTCAGTCACGCTGCATGTAGTCTCAATGCTTGCACTGAATGCGTTCCAGATTTGGTCTTGACAAAGGCAAGCCTCCCGGACCAGATAGAAAGACGACCATCACTGGAGAAGACGTTCGATTCAAGATTGCCCCCATCAACATCAAGGTACCAATCTGCTGCTGCCCACTCTATCTTTACTGACAAAATACAGGTTCAGCAGGCTGAGCCGGAACAAGAAGCAGCCGCCAAAGCGCCTGCTGGCAAAATGGTCGTCTGTCGACTCTGTAACGGTCAGCATTACACTGCCAGATGTCCATTTAAAGAGCAGCTTGCTGCCATCGACAATCTCACAGGACAGGTAGAGGAAGAGGTGGCGCCCAGTGGCGTCTTGGCAGCAAAAGGTGCTGCCGATACAGGCGGCCGTTACATTCCTCCGTCAGTAAACATTCACAAGCCTGCCCACGCTGACCCATGTCCAGTTCGCAGCGACAAGGCGCTGCTGGTGGCGCCGGAGAGTCCATGTTTCGATCTCGGGATGACCTTCCCACCCTCCGTATCACCTCTCTCTCCGTCGACGCCAACGAAGACGATGTCAGGGCGTTGTTCACACCGTTTACCAAGTTTGGCAACCTCGCAAGAGTCAACGTTGTCAAAGATCGCCATACAGGCGAGAGCAAGGGTTTGGCGTTTGTCAGCTTTGAGAGCAAGACCGATGCGGACAATGCACTCGCGAGGATGAATGGATTTGGTGAGTAGTTATGACGTGTAATTCTCAACTCATGCTGACCCGAATAGGTTACGACTCGTTGATTCTCAACGTCGCTTGGTCACAACCCCGAGGGGAGCGTACTTAAATAAGACAGGGGCCGCATTCAAAAGCAGCCGTTTCAGACTGCCTCGTACATGCATATGTATATCTGCGCCACACTAATCCCGGGTAACCGTCTAACGTTGCAGCAGACAATCTTGTCCCTCATCCATTGGCCACTCTGATGGGCACATTGCTCATCCGCCGACAGACATCCTCCCATACTGCCCTTTTCCAGCGACCATTTACCCCTGCCGTTCCATGCAACCCGCCATTCGCTTCCTTGCCGTGTGGCACACTCGCCCCGCAACCTGTCGCATCAGACTGTCACCGGAGACTTCCAAACCCAAGACACTGTCACGCTGTACCCTCCAGCCCGAGATCCTGCCTTGGACCGTCGTATACCCTTACAGTCAACTATCCACCAGTCACTGCCCAGCTCCTGACGGTACTGACGTTTACTACAACCCTATACACGTTCCACATGGTAAGAATTCCAATCACTCCCTATCGACATACTCGCCCTTTGTCTCGCTCCACACTCTATACACACGTCACGCTGATAACAAAAATAAATAAAAAGAAACAAAAAAAGGTCCACTACGAAACTCGTTTTGCCGGTGACTTTTAACGCCGTCCTTCCGAATTTGCTGTCCTATCCCTCCCTTCCCTTGAACCCCTGCCTTTTTCATGTGCTCGTCCGCCTTTCTCGCCTGCCTTTCTTTTTTAGGCTCGCCCGCTGGTGGACACTCCATGCCCACGGATCTATCCTCTCCATTCAGCTTTCTCCGTTGTCTGCCGTCGTTTATCATCCTTGCTCGGCGCCAACGCGCCGGTGCATAGCCAGGACGAGTCGTGGCTGCGCCCTGCATAGCAAACAAAAGGTATTTAGCGGCGACCGCCGGCCACTTGTCCCCGCACATGAGCGCGTCGATCACCATAGAGTCATTGCCAACATCTACCATCAAATCGCGCCCATCAATCAACAGAAAAATAAATAATAAATAAATAATAGATAACATTAAAAAACATCAGGAGAAAAGGGACGCGTCGGGTCCCTTGAATTTCCGTCACTGCAGTCCGATAATCCAACACCACACCCGACTAGCGCGACACTCGAGCGCTCGCGTCGTGGGTATATATATACCAGGCGAGATTCGTTTGCCACCCTCGCATGCTCCATGGCTATCCAGCGCGTTTTCGCCGCCGACCAAAACTACTCGCTCACCACGACGCCACCCCTCACGACACCTCCGTCAGTGCCCTGCGGTCCTGTCTCGGTCGTCGGCAGGACCGCCGCTGGCGAGTTGGAATCTGACTTTTACGCGCAGATGGTGCACTCACTGCCACCCATTGCGACCCAGGCGTTGGACCAGTATCGTTTTCCGGCGGGTCGGCTATCGCCACTGAAAATGCCGCAGTGGATGGCGGCACGGCCACTGCCCTCGTTCTCGCTGTCTCCCGATGCCGGGAGACCGAAAAAGTTGAGGCGAGTGGATATGAATATGGCACAGGCGGGGACGATGGCGGCCCGTCCCGGATTTCAGACGCCGTTGGCGAATCATGTCGGTGAGTGCGTTGGATGGGGTGAGTGCGTTGCTGAGCGTAGTTAGCGCAAATGGTGGTCTGGCTGTGGTATGGTCACTTTGCGCCAGCGTCTTCCCCGACGTCTTCGCCTTTTTCAGAGAGTCCATCTATTCCTGTCGATCCGTTTGACCCCTGCACCCAGCCTCAGCGAATTTCACAGCTCATGGTCCAGCCATCGGTAGAGTTTGGTAATTTTGTGGCAAGATTGTTGCAAGTTACCATGGTTTCGCACAGTGTGACGCTGGTGGCGCTGCTGTATATCTATCGGCTCAAGATGAAGAATTCGTTTACGTCGACGCCTGGCAGCGAGCACAGGCCGTTTGTTGCTGCGTTGATGTTGGGAAACAAGTATTTGGACGAGTAAGTTGAGTGACGTAGGTGTCGTGCTGATTGGGATAGCAACACGTACACCAATGCGACCTGGGCCGAGTTGGCAGGGATTTCTATCAAGGAGATCAATGTAGGTTGTGTCTGGTTGACGGAGCTGACTCGTTGTAGCGGATGGAGACTGAATTTCTTGTTGGTCTTAATTATGAGCTCGGCGTAAAAGTTCAAGAATACAAGCGGTGGAGGGTTTTGCTAGACGCCTTCATGCTCTCCCGTGGTCCTGGCGGATCCATGGGTCCGGGTCAAGCTAGTTATCTGTTCCATTCTCCACTGACAGCTCATCCTGCATTTACTCCACCGACTCTTTCTGGCAGCCGTGCACGATCTGCCTCACCACCAAGAGGTTTGCCGCTGGAGCACCACTACGTTGCATTGGGAGATTCCAACGGTAGAAAACGTTCTGCCGTGGATGCGTTCTATCTGGACTCTGTACCACCCGCAGCATCAAGGCATGGCCCTCATCTGCCCAACATAACGATACCTGTGCACTCATTTTCCTCCCAGCCGCTTACTCCTGTCCACGCATCTCGACCTGCTCTGTTGAGCCAAGATTCCACTTCATCTCTTGCACGATCTGCCTCACTGAATCGCCAATGGGCACGTCTTCCAACCCATCTCAACAATACCAGGCGGGGCTCAACAGGACATGTCGATCCTGAACCAGCACCGTCGCAACCTGCACATTATCACCAACCAAAATCTATCCACTATGAGTCAATAGCGCCTCAAAAACCAGGTCAGTGGGACGGTGGATGGGCACTGTTAGCTCCTTGTGGTGACACCCTTCCTCAACCTCACTTGGTTCCTCCCAAGGTGAGTGAGCAACCTTTATGCAACCATCCACTGACATGCATGTAGCATCTTATGTTTTACTCTCTTGCTGCTGAACCTCATACAGGCGCAGGCGGCCAACCTCGCAAAGCCATATTGCATTGCCAAGATCCTGCCCCTGGTCAGATCATGAGCTCTATGTTCAACTCTTCACAGTCTGCCTATCAAGCACCACCCCCTCCTCCTCTGGCTCATCCCTCGGAAGATGGCCACCTACCCGAGGCTGGCATGTATGATCATCCCAATCGCGGCTCTGATCCCTCCAACAACCACTTTCATACACCTGGTATCTATACGTCCACCCCCTACACTCGGAATTGGTCGCCCGTGCAGGGCGCGTCAGAACCGGAGCCTGCTCAGTTTGCCAATGCTGGACCTCCAGGATATGTCTACAACCCACAAGGCTCTGCATGGGAGAATGGGTCTAGGGCATCCGACGTATCATCTGGTGGATGGGTCAGGACATCCGACGGAGCAGTACATTTTATGGAGGCTTCAGGTAGGTTGGGACCTACTTGGACCTCTAGGAGCGAATGGTCAAGCCCAGTTTCAAAAATTCACTATTAGAATCCACCAAAAAGGACGTTTACGAAACACAGTAACGACGGAAGTATAATGAAAAAGGGGGCAGGGTCAGTGACCGAGACGTCTTTTGGAGGTATGCGTTGTTTGTACGAATACACTTTTATGTTTCTAGGCATTTTTACAATAATCTATCTACCGCATCACGTCTTTTCTCTTTTACATCCATGTAGGCATTTTTATATATCGGGTATAGTCTAGGTTGAACACCTTTGGATCCATACATGAATTGCTGATGACATTATGATTGCCAACGGATAGGATACAATGGTCCCTAGTTTCACGTCGTCACTGTCACTACAATACATACCCTTTCCGGCAGCGACGGCCTACGAAAGGGAGCGGAGTGCTGGCTTGGGGTGAGTCTGTGTGATCAAAGGACTGGTGGGTTGAGAATGGAGCGGGATGTTACCCTTTGCTTCGTCATTTTTGGGAGTATGGCGGGAGAGAAGTATATGGCGGATGGAGGTGAATGGATGACTCCTTTCATGGGAGAATGACAACTGAAGAATACATAGTCGGAAGCGCTTTCGGGTGTTACATCTATCCTCTATCTGCACGACTTGACTCTTGGTAACAGAGTACGAGGCCATTACACAAGAATCAACACACCAACCAGCAAACGACTTGTCACAACATTACAACGTCGACTTGGAGACAAGAGTGAATTAAGACATTTCCAGTTGAATTATTTCTTCTGTTCACCTTGGGGTAGCATTGGAGCCACTTTGTATTCTTGACGACCGACGTGTTCCGACAACTATCTGGAGATTTTGAACACAGACATTGTTGAATTTCCAAGCAGCAAAAGATGGATCCCATGTCAATGGCAATGATGGTACGTCTTGTTTCATCTGGTGGAATTGAGTATTTAAAAAAAACACACGTCATGCGCCATAGCGCGTAGACTGGGTGTATGAAACACTGGTCTTGACTTTTTTTCTCTCTTTTTTTTTGTTCTCATTCACATCTATTATCATGACCACGGTCCCATACTCTCGTCCGCGGACAAAGGCTGACATTGTTCGTGACTCTTACACAAATACTTCTCTCGATCCGTCGTACCACTCGCAACTCTGCTTTCCAACCTGTACCAATTCTACCCTCGTCAACTTGACGGCCCATAAACAGGGCGGAGGAATGGGAGGTATGGGAGGTATGGGAGGTATGGGTATGATGAACCCTATGATGAACCCCATGATGGTAAGTGGATAGATTGGTTTTGGTACGATGCATTAATCGTCAGATGGGATGCATGAACCCTATGATGATGGTGGGTACTACGGGACGAGGATGGGATTAGGATTCGTGAGCTGACGCTGATGATAGGGTGGTGGAATGGGAATGGGAATGGGAATGATGAATCCAATGATGGTTCGCATTCTGAATCTCTCTGGATGGAAGTGTTGAGCGTTATGACTGACGGTCGCTGGGCTTGTGCAGATGAATCCCATGATGATGGGCGGTATGGGTGGCATGGGTGGTATGGGTGGTTATGTGCGTCTGGTCGGGTTGTTGGGTACCGTTTGCTGATATCGCGACAGGGCATGCTTGGAGGTGGCCTTGGGACTGGCGCATACGGGGTCGGTATTAGTTCAACCATGTTTGCGCCTTGGATGCAGCAGCTGATGTATCGTACGCCTTGGTATACATAGATGCCGAGGTATCCCCCAGGAGGGTGAGCGCTTTCTGTCTCTTGCCGCCATCTCTCTTCCCTCGGCATATTTTTGGAGTGATAAACTCATCTGACACACCTTGCAGGCTCTTTGGCGATTATGGAATGGGAATGGGAGCCATGCCAGGCGGTATGATGGGTGGTATGGGAACCATGATGGGAGGATATGGGATGAATATGGGAATGCCATGGGGATATTGAGGAAAAGGAAACAAGGTTGTAAGACTGACCCAATACATGTACTGTATCTTTATCGTCGCCTGCAATGTGTATGGCAAGACTGGGTGTGATGGTTTCCGAGACCGAAAGAGAGAGAGAGAGAGATGGCTGGCTTTTGGTCAAGCTGGAATGGGTTGTGCTGCTTCTTCATGTTGAAGTATACAATTCCAAGATTTCATCGCAACATCTTTAAAAAAGTTCAAGGTCAAAAGCACATAGATACTGGAAGATTACGTCATATTGGACGGAATCAAATTGGTTAGGGTGAGATACTTTAGTTAGTCACCGGAAGGTTTCCCAGTGTGATGTTTATAATGCTGGATAAAAAATAAGAAATATTAAAAAATAGATAGAATTCATTCTGATTTTGCATTTCTTCTTGCTTTTTCGCGTTTTCTATCGTTCCGTTCCACTCACCTTAGTCACTCTTTTACCCGTCCAGTTTATACGCAACAGTCACTTTTCAACCATCGTGTGACGATAGATGTCGTCTCTTGACTAGTTTATACCTATTGTTACCAGTTGATGCTCTGGTGGAGGCGAATTGTTGACAAGAGTAGAAGATTTTTGAAAGTTTGCACCAAGAAAATGTCGATTCCAGAAACCCCTTCACCTGCTTCAGGCAACATGTCGTTGGGTGACGAATGGGAGCATGTTTTGAGGTAGGTTGTGCGGTATAGACGATGAAAATGATATCTCACCTTTTATCATCGTTGTGGTGTACTAACCAACCATTGTGTCAACAGAAGCCCTTCCTTGGAGGAATACATTCAATCGTATCCCACCATCGAGGTTGACACCTCGCCAATCAATTGGGGTGCTTTGTATGAGTTTGGTCTACCTCCCAGCCATCTGAGTGAAAGGCATCGCGTCGAGAAGAAGGAATCGACAAATCAGTCAGTCGTTGCGTGAAAGGGTGGAGTTTAACGCTGAATAGCGCTATTCAGTTTGAACAAGTTGTTTAGGTCTCGTCAAGACCTCAAAAAGGACATGCCAAGCCCTTCTTCGAGTACCAAAGAGTGAGCTGTATCTCGTTGTTGTTGGATGGCTCTAGACTCAAGCAACCATAGTAACAGATCTCTGGTCTCTTTACCGAGTACCTCTGGGAAGAGTCCTTCTGCAAAGAGAAGTTTTTTCAAGTCTATCAAGATTCCCCGTGGCAAGGGAAAAGATAAACGAAAGAAGGAGACTGTCGCTACGTGATTTGCCATTGTCTCTTTGCTAAAGTGTTTTACTAATCCAACGAATTAGATCTGAAAGGCATGTGTTGTCTCCAATCGCGAGTAACGTTTGCCAGATACGTCCTCCAGAGATTCCTCTCGAGGTGGTCATCATCGAGGCCCGGTCAGGCATGGAAAACTTGGCCGATCATGAGTATGTCTACGATCATTTGGCGGCGAAAAAAAATTGACCACTTGAAGATCCTCTGCGATCTCTTCCTTGCACAATCACTCAGACTGCAATGTTGCTTATGAAGATGCACCGGAGGATATTTTTTGTGCTGACGCGCCCCCAAAGTAAGTATTGCCCCAAATCATCTGTATTAGTCAGTCTCTCATCATTTCTACAGTCTCTGTTTCTCTGATACGACTTGTGTCGACAACTCTGAGTATTGTTTGACTCCAACTCAAGAAAGGGGCTCGCCTTCTCCGTCAGTGTCTCTAAAAGTCAAGTGAGGTCAAGCTGAATGTCTCTAGACGTAAATTCCACCCCCTCTCTACCATCGTTGAAAATAGCCCAGAGTGCAGTGCCGAACCTTCTGCTACTTCTACCCCTCAAGACCATCTTGAAGCTATTCTGAAAGGCACTTACACTGACCATTTGGATTTTTCGGAACACGCAGATGATGTTCTAGATCCGCTCTTTTTCGATGCTCGTCTAGTGCCCCTTCCCGTCGGTCACCTTGCAACTTTTACAATTACCCGTTTACATACTGCAGGCTTGGTTCCTTCATATGAAATGGAAATCATTTGGGAGCCACACAACCGGAACCTCCCAGTGTGTCGCATAACTGTAACCCGTGGCTTTGGTCAAATGATTCGCTTTTCTAATGCTATCTATAAAGCTCATTCACCTGGTGCCTCTTCAGCTCTCAGTGCTCTTCTCTTGGATTTTCCACATCCAATCGACGGTCCTCCTTTTCCCGACAAGATGGAATATCGTGCCATGCGAATACAACGGTATTTCGAAAAGCTTTTTGGAGTGCGCACAATGGATGGATCCTCTTACATACTCGACCATCCACGTATTACCCCCGAATTCTTTGCACTTCTGCACCGCGATCAAGTCGAGATTATCTCTAGGGAATTAGCGTGTAATGCTTGGAAAACAATTATGAACAAGCAGGGAAACGCCCAAAAGTGGCAGGTACAACCGTATGGTTTCAGCCCCGATTATTGCACCAAACCTTCCCTTTCCCAATCGCAACCTCAAATAAAGCTCTCGAATGGTTACGATTCGACACATTGGTCAAATGCGCTAAACATAGATGATTACTACCAATCAGAGCAAGAGCAAAGTGACGAAGAAAGTGAAGACGACTTTTGCGATATTATCAACGTTTTTCCATATCCGCCTGCACGAGTAATCCCACTACCCAAGCTTTTTGTGACATCTTCTTCTGATGAACATCTCTCTGAACGATGTAATGATAGCGAGATCTCAAATTATTTAAGCAGTTCAACTATTTCAAGTCATGCTAATGTCTCTATCGATTCTGTGACGTGTCAAGACCATTCCTCAAGCCTCACAACTACCGTTGAATTACAAGACTCGGAATGCAAGGAATCAGCTTTGAATGACTATCAAACACAAAATGACGACGACAATAGCTCCGTCACTACTATCGTATCCTCAAACTCAGATTCCGACGTCTGTACAAATGATGTTTCAACGCCACGAATTACTAGAGAAAATCTTCAGCAAATCGCAACTTCGCCAAGCCCTCCTCCAATGGTTGCTGCAAGGCAGTTGCATACAGTAATACCTGCACGCGGACCCCTCAATGAGCTCGACTTGAAGAACGGTCACACTCTTCTTGTTAGATTGACAACTCGCCATTCTCTCGAAACCGTCCAAGTATACATTGATGCCAAGGGGAGCTGGTCCGATATACTTTGTCGCATATATAGTGTTTTGAATTTGCCCATCGGAAGCTGTATATTGAAGGGGGATATATCACAAGAGAACTATGTGATAGGCCAGTTGCATGGCAAGGAAATATTGCTAACCTGCAAAAAAGACTTTGATTCTTGGCTGGAGGCTGCGGGAGATCCACAAATTTGGGTTGAAACTCGATAGCTTTTCAGATGTCTTGACAACGTGCTGTCTTGTGTTGTGCACAATTGAAGGGAATTTGTATATCGTTTCTTGTGAATAACTTGTTGGTATCGGTCGCTCTTGTCTTTGTTTGGGGGACGTTGGTATTAAGTATGGTAATACGTTAATGGACTATTTAATGCAAAAAATATTTGAAAGGAAAATAATCAAGCAAAATACATCCTAAATACCCAATATGATTAAGACAATCTAAACAATATATTTATATGGATTTAGCAAGCCCTTTGGATCAAAGAGCTGCTTGATCTTTCTCATCATTTCAATCGATGTTTTGTTCTTGGTGTATCCAATGTAAGGAGCCTTCATTACACCAAGACCGTGTTCTGCCGAGATGGAGCCTTCATTCTCAGCTATACAAAGTTTGAGCCATTTTTCGCAAGGGAATACGGTAAGATACGCACCAACAATTTCATAAATATACGGCTCAATAATCTTTTCCAAATCTTCCGCATATTTATCAGCAACAATGTTGATATGGAGGTTCCCATCTCCCATATGTCCATATCCCGCCAAGGCCCTGATACGTCCTTGTGGATTGCCATCACCCTCCAGAACTCTTCGTTCTCTCAATCTCAATCTCATATTTTCCACTAATCTATACATTTTACCAACAGGTACAGAGACATCGTATTTGTAGACAGATCCAGCTTTAGCGGCTGATTCAGGAATGAGTTCACGAAGAGACCAAAGAGATTTGAACTGAGTGGAATCTTGTGCGAGGACGCCATCGAGAACAAACTCGTTTTCGAGAAGGTGCTCCAGCAAGGCAGTTAGTTTCTGTAGGAGAGCAAGGAGAAAAGGATTGAGTGTCAGTTTAGACGCCCATTCAAACGATGCAGAGAGAACGTACAGCTTCATCATGCTCAGAGTTACTCCCACCCGTTTCAATCAAACAGTAAAAGTCACCTTCCTGCTCAAAAACGTTTCGCGTCTCTCCACTCTCTTCTTGGTGTTTCTTTACCAGCGCATACTGTCTTTTGTTAGGTCATACATTTGACAAGATGGGAGGCGATGAATGAACTGACACTCTGTTTATCAAAGAACTCAAAGGCAGAGAGAATTTCTCCGAGATATGCTTTCGCCTCGCCAAAAACTTTTTGTACGGCCTCATACGAAGAGAGGGAGCAGACAGCAACATTCATGGCGGATGGACGACGAGGACAGAGGATCGAGATGGCGGTAATGATGCCGATCGTACCTTCAGACCCGATGAAAAGCTGTTTCAAGTCGAAGCCTGTTCGTTTGCAACACCAAAATCAGCAACCAGATAACGCTGCAAGGAAAAATAACAGAGCGACTTGCCAGTGTTGTCCTTTCGAAGTTTGCTCAATCCATTCCAAATGGTTCCATCAGGCAAGACAACCTCCAAACCCAAAACAGTCCCATGCAGACTTCCATACCTCAACAGTCTCAAACCACCAGCATTTGTCGCAACATTACCGCCAATATGGCATGAACCCTTGGCACCAAGGTCGAGAGGGAAGATGAAGCCTCGTTCTGCAAGATAATTATCTGCAGTTTCGAGAACGACACCCCCATCGGCAACCAAGATACCAGAGACGGGGTCAAATGAGCGAATTTGTGAGAGGTTGGCAAGGTTGAGAATAATCTCGTCGTGTACCGGATTAGATCCGCCTTTTCGTTGGATCGAGAATCAGCCGAGAATTAAGCGTTCAGCTAATGAACCCACTCAAGAAATCTACAAGACCCACCGACAAGACCAGTGTTGCCTCCTTGAGGAACGACGGCCAGACCGTTATCATGGCAGTACTTCATAACCTTGCTCACTTCCTCAGTTGATTTTGGCTTGACCATCATGGGACTCTTGCCATGATACTTGTTCATCCAATCATCGTTGTAGGCTTTCAGCTCATCAGCAGTGGCCGAACCGTCAATGGTTGAGATAAGAGAATGCGATGAGGACAGTAGTTGCCTAATATCTCTAATGTGCTGCTCTGTAGGCGTTGTAAAGTTGGCTCTTGGAGGAAGCGTTGAGCCTAATCGCACAAAAGCACGACTTGCGCGCAAAAGACTAGGACCAGTAAGCCGAGCTCTGGGAACGCCAGAATGGACAAGAGTGGATAGTCGGAGGCTGTTGGTAGCAAGCCTTGAGAAGATCTTTCCAGTAGACATTTTTTTTTGTTTTAAAAGTGACAAGTGAAAAGCAGAAGTAAAAGAAAAAAGAAAAAGTTGAGTTTTATGAACTTTACCTTAATTACCAAATGTCTAAAAGACGCGATTAGAGGTGCCGGATTTGAGCATAATCGGGTTTCTTTGCCCAAAATAGATATTTTGGGACAGGAAATCTTTCCCAGATTTACAAGTCGGGTCATTTGTTTGTTTGTCTTTCCAAATCAATGGCTGAACTCATATTACGTAATATTTGAATGGCTGATCTTAATTTCTGATTTCCCGAGCATCTTGCTCCGATTTTGAATTTTTTTTCTTTTCTTGAATACATTCTTGCTAAACATATCAATGTCTAATCCTATTGTCAAACAATTGAGAATACCATCTCCTTCGTCCTCATCTGTTTGCTCAGCAGTCACCAGCGTGGATAGTATGGACGAGATGTCAAGGATCAATGAGATTCGGCCAATATACGCCTCTGGCAGTTTGTTGGAGAACAAGATGGGTGCTGTTGCTATCTCAAGCCAAGGAGATAGTGTTGAGAGCAGAGCGCATCTGTCAAGAGATGCTGAAGGGAATGACAGTCTCGGGATCAAGCAAGAAGAGAACAAAGTGAAGCAAATGTTTCCAGAAGAGATTGATGAGGACATTCTGCACGAATCATCTTCTAGATTTGTGCTCTTCCCCATACGGTATCACGAGGCAGGTCTTGGAGGCAGTAAGAGTGGAACGCTCTGACATTCTACAGGTTTGGCAAGCGTACAAAACATCTCAAGCAAGCTTTTGGACAGCTGAAGAGCTCGACTTTGGACATGATCTCAATGATTGGAATGACAAGATGACAGAGCAAGAGAGGTTCTTCATTCTCAGAATATTGGCTTTTTTCGCTGCATCGGATGGTATCGTAGGAGGTAAGCTGAATGGCTCTCTATAGCCTTTACCTGGTAGTCCCAGCGTTGCTAATGTTTTTGGGCCTAGAAAACATTGTGTCCCAATTTTCAATGAATGTGCAAATAGCAGAAGCAAGGGCATTCTATGCGTTCCAATCCATGATTGAGCAGGTACATTCAGAGACATATAGTCTTTTAATAGAGACATATGTGAGGGATCAAGAAGAAAAAAACTTTTTATTCCGTGGCATGGAGAATAGTGCGTATCGTTGCGTCGGTATTGATGTCAGCCGCTGATTTGTGTAGTACCTTGTATTAAAAAAAAGGCGGATTGGGCTTTGAAGTACATCACAGATGAACTTGTAGGCTCCATATATCTGTAGTCTCTTATGCTGATCCTCGCTAGCCTTTCCGAACTAGGCTCGTCGCTTTTGCCTGTGTTGAAGGTATTTTCTTTTCGGGTTCTTTTGCAGCCATCTTTTGGCTCAAGAAGAGAGGCCTAATGCCTGGTTTGACGTTTTCAAACGAGCTGATTAGTAGAGACGAAGGGACACACACGGTAGGTCTAGTCTTGGAAGGTTGAAGTTGACGCGGATTTATACAGGACTTTGCATGCTTGCTGTACAACCATCTCAAACATCGCCTGTCGACGGATGAAGTTCACAAGATTGTCGATGAGGCTTTGGTCATTGAAAAGGAGTTTCTTACAGACGCTTTGCCATGTAACCTGATAGGCATCAATGCCGATGTAAGTCTCTCTGCCATGTCCTATCCATGCTGATCCACTCTCATTACAGCTGATGTGTCAATATATGGAGTTTGTTGCTGATCGTCTCGTCGTTGATCTCGGCTACCCCAAAATCTACAATGTTACCAACCCTTTCGATTGGATGGAGTTGATATCTTTACAAGGAAAAACCAGTATGTGAATTTTACTCTCATTCAGTCAAGCCGCCCTAACGAGTCAGATTTCTTTGAATCGCGAGTATCCTCGTACCAGAAAGCCAACGTTTCTCGTTCAGCCACTCCTTCTGCGTCCTTGACTGCAGAGGACCACGAGAGACCTAATCGACGGGTGTTTAGGACTGATGCGACATTTTAGTACTGTATTTGTAGACCATTTCCCCAAACATAGAATTATTTCTATTGTACTTTGTAATCAGACAATACATTGTATCTTTCAACCAAAATGCATCCACTATTCCACAAAAACAAAAAGCTTTCGTCTCCACTTTTTTTAAAGAAAAGGATTCTTTACATACTTTCTTTTTTTGTTTCATAGATGCTGATCATATTGAATTAGATGTTATGTTTCTGTGTAGCGGGTTGTAGAAGCAATAAAGAGTATACGTAGAAGGTGAGCCATCTATATCAAGCAGTTATTGACGTCCACAGCCAAGTCTATGTTTATCCTATCCGATTTAGCATCCAAGCGACCGCTCTATCGAACCTCCTCCTAGGCCACTTGCTCTTGAACACTGCGGCCTATACCGGTAAGCTCCCTGTGATTGGCGAGGATGAGTCTCATGGCCTTCTAGAGATTTATTTGCCAATACCTACAAATCTTTCTATCCTCTCAGCTCTCATCTTTATAACCCTTCTTTGGGTTTCGTTTATTCTGTTAGAAGGAGCGGATCTGCATATCAGTTCTTTGCCAGCTAAAAGCAGAGCCGTTGGATTGAAAGAAGAACGCAGCAAAATATTTCATTTGGCAGGCATAGAGATGTTTTGCGGAGTGTTGACATTATTTTACTAGCTATGTAAGTATGAATAACGTGACAAGGGATTTACTGACATCTGGGGTATAGTCTACATACACCAATCCCGAGAAGTGATTTGGACTCTGTCAATATTTCCAAGGAACTGGGTTTGTTTTGCCCTTACCTTGAAACTGAGTAGAACTGATTGGAAACGATTGATGATAGTCTTGATCCCTCTGACTTTTATCGTCGCCATGTTTTCCCTTGCAGGGCTCAACTTGCATACAGTTCACTCTGTTGCGTTGTATGCTCATAGAGCTGGGTCAAGCAAGTGTTGGAAATAGAGCTTCAGACAGGTCGTATGGGATGGTGGGAACATTGAGTAAAAGAAGACATGGATGAAATATCAAACGAAAAGATATGAACGATTACATCCTACAGGAGGACGGATTGTTGAGAGCTGGCTTCTCTACTTTCCGGCATCTATCCTGCTTTCGTTGTAAACAAGCTCATATTGATACGTACATGTATGCATTTCACATTTCTCACATATGATACATCACAATGCCCAGTGAATATGAATCATCTCGTGATTTCTCTCATGACATTTCAGTCTCTCAATGCTGGTCCTCTAAAACTTTACAACTATGGACACAACAAACTTTCAGCTCTAGAGCCAACTCTGACAGTTCCGGATGCCATTCTGTGAATGTGTGTCGTCCTCAAACATCAATTGCCCTATGTGAGCCCACTTCGTGCGTACCCTAGGCAGATAAGACCTCAAACTGAGGAGCATCATATCGCTCGAGGCTCTCCTTCTCCTGCCTCTCCTTCGTCGTCCTCGTCGAAATCCGGCTCAGACACACTCTCCAGTCCCACATCATCATCTTCTGCCCATACAGGTTGTTCATCTTGTACTGTGAAGATCTTATTTGGTAATTTCCCAATTCGTTCCACAAAATCCACAAAATCCGATTCATTCCTACATATGAATCCTAAAAGCATTGATGGGTCAAGGGAAGAGTATGGCATCTTCTTGACCTTTTCGCAATGGAATGTTCGTAAAAAAGACGGTGAATACGCAGTGGCATACCAAAGCGTATACGGATCAATTTGAATGTTAACGGGATCGGCAGAGGTATGAGAAGGTAAAGTTGGCGTAGGGTTGGCAACGGCAGGAATTGTTTCCGGTGATCGTTGAGTGGGCGATTCATAGTCCATCTTCTCTGAGCTTGGCGATTTTTTCACCATGCGACCTCCTCTCCCCGGCGTATGCTCATCAGTAGACACAAACCGATCAATATGTACGCCATCTTCATCACTGTCCTCGCTCACATCGTCCATGTCAACCACATCGAGCTTGTACTGAACAATTTCTGCCTCTTGGCTTGGCGCAGGTTGAGTGAACGT
Source organism: Cryptococcus depauperatus CBS 7841 (assembly GCF_001720195.1). Classification (NCBI taxonomy): domain Eukaryota; kingdom Fungi; phylum Basidiomycota; class Tremellomycetes; order Tremellales; family Cryptococcaceae; genus Cryptococcus; species Cryptococcus depauperatus. The sequence goes on along the minus strand of NC_089475.1, from coordinate 689,119 downwards.
GGACGAAGGCGTGGAGGGTGTTTTGGAAGAAGGAATCATGACACCTTCGTCTGTACTCGTACTTGCACTATCAAATGTTGTCTTGTCCAGGCTACCTCTAGAGCTACTATCGCTTTCCTCAGAGGTTGATGTGCAAATCACTGTAGGGTAGGAAGGTAGTGGTGGAATCTGTAAAGGAATGGCTGGTCTGGTCGTGTGTGGATCAAGATAGAACAGGGAGTTGGCTTGAGTGCCGATAAAGTAGTATGAGGAAGATGGACGTCCGCCGGCAATACCCACTGACTGAGGAAAAGTGAATAGTGCCTGTTCACACGTCAGTTTTGCCTCTCTTTACATGTAAGACAATAAACCTTGATGGAATCATAATAAATGGGGTTAACCTCATCTAATCCCAACCTCACACCAACCAATACTAAAACTGCTCGCTCTCCCCATTTGTCCCCACTTCCATCCGCGCGCAATTCCTTCCCACCATATGCAACGTCCTTATCTCCTCCAAAGGGTGCAAAACATGGATGAGCTTGTCGCCATGATTCAGAGGATATACGGGATGCTGCATAAACATCAGATTTGTAAATGATGGAGTCTGTTGCAGTGGCGACTGATACACCAGATGGAGCAAATGAGTTTGCCAACGTTCTTGAACATTTATCAGTTTGTTTTTTGTGTTGATGTCTGGCAATGCAAACAGGACTTACTTGAGAGCACCTGCAGCCGTACTCGGTCCAAACCATTCTCCGACTTCTTTACCCAATTCCTTACCTATTAAAGCCATTCGATGAACAGAAAACGGACAGAGGGGAGATGGGTCGTCAAAGAACCAAGAGAGGATTTGTGTATACTTGGCATACGCTTTTGTTGCTTCTACTTCACTTATAGAGGTTGGCGGATTGGGTGGGTAAGTTGCAGGGAGACGCCAATCTTAAACATTCCATGAGTGAGTGTACATACCAGCAAGGGACAGATACTTACTTCGGCCAAGATGAACATGGATCAGCGCATTAACCAGCAAACTTTGTCCAGTTCTCAACATGCATCCCCAGCCAGCATCACTTGTTAGACCCCTTTCTTCTCTGTTCCACCAACCTGTGCTGTATGTTGTCGTCACAGGAGTAGTCTGTGTCGGACTTGAGGCTTGCTGCTGTAATGCAAGTGGCTGCAGTACGGTTGCATCAAGAGGAGGTCCGAAAGAAGCGTAGTATGCCTCCGGAGTAGGTATAAGAAGGTTGGGAGAAAGGTTGAGAATAGGAGCATATTGGGTTCTGTATGTACACCAAATAGTTGATTTGAAATCATCGTAGACTATACACGTGTGAGTTTTTACAAGGAAAAGTCCATGACTTACATTGTTCTGGCCACCTGACAACCTCTTTTCCCTTTTTTTTACTTGGACTATCTCCACCGTCATACTTCTCCCTATCCATGCTAGGAGACCCGCCAGGTAAAGCCAAAGAAAGAGCAGATCCATTGAATAAGTTGGTTATACTTGTATTTGGACAAGAACCGGCAGCAGGGCTATTTGGTTGAGGTGGAAAAACATGGGCTGGATGAGGAGCATTACTGCGCCGCCATGAAGATGGACGAAAGACAGTAGGCGAAGGTCTGTTACTTGAGACAGAACTGCGTCGGTTTTCAGGATATTCGACAGGTAAAGCCAACGGGCCATTTTCTGGCGTAACAGGTCTCCAGCCTAGATGATCGACACCCCTGACCCAAATCGTTTCCATACATTTATCTGGAGTCGCTTCTGAATCCAACAAATGACGAACACCTTCAACCGCTTTTTGTCTAGCAGCATTAAATAAGGAAGAAGCAACAGAAGGTTGTTTACGGATAGGGGAAATGATGGTTTCGGATAAACCTGCTGAGCTTTCGGTAGTAGATAAAAGGTGTGAAAACCAGGTTGACATTTTTGCCGGGAATGTTTCTGGACTCCGAAGACTATTACTGCTGCCAGCCGGTTGAGGAAGAGAAAGGCGCGATAGAGTAGGAATAGAGGCGCCTTGGCGTTGTGGAATAGGCAATCCTAGCCCATTTGTAGGTGACGACTCAACCATAGTATCCTGTGAGGTATAAGAAAGGATTGATCTGGATGCTTGCCATGAAACCTGAGAGTCATGAGATGTCCTACGAGGATAGCGTTGCTGAGAGAAACTATCTCGCGAAGGCCGAGATTTTGTCTGCAGAGAGGCTTGTCGATTTAAGAATGCAGAAGGTAAATGGCGTGAAGCCGTAGCCTGTGTTTCGCCCGATACAGACGATATTTGGCGCAAAGGTAAGATGGCAGAAGAGCCATTGGTGTTTGCCGAATTAGATTCAGATTTGTCCTTGTCTCTTCCAAAGAGACGAGACGTTTTTTTCACCAGTTGACGACCCTTGGACCGTTTCTCCTTCTTCTCCTCTTCCTTTATAGCAATTTCGTACACCTGCGTGTCGCGATCCTGATCTATCGCGCGTCGGACGTCCATACTATTGCGCTCGACGCTGTCTCCAGCGTGTTCTTGTACATGGGTCTCTGTGTTGCCTTCCAACGTCCAGTCATCGTCCAACTCTGGCTCAACATCTCGCCTACCTCTATCCTTTTGCTTTCCGAGAATCTTAAACTTTTGCCGTGGACGACCTTTTGGTGGCGGGAGACGGTCTGGTGGCGGTGGAGAGGGAAGGTTTCTTGTGGACGGCGGGGAAGTGGCCGAGGCCATGCTTGAACGCTTCTTTTGCAATACACTTACCACTCTTAACGCCCAACGTAATAAAGACAGAGCATAGACGGCGAACTCTCTGTTCTCTTGCGCGTTGCTTGCCTATACCTTTTCCAAGTCGATTAGAGAAGAAGTAGAAAAGAATGAATGTTGACGACACTTTTATTATTAACAAAGCTGAAATATACACACGTCATAACTTGACGAAGGCGGCGGTGATGTCCGCCGATAAACACTTGACAAGGATTAGTTCGTTAAAAGTATAAAAGGTTTATTACATTTTCAACTTTTCTCTCTTTCTTTTATCCATCATGTCCAACAACAACCAAGGATAGAAGGGAAAGCTTCATATTAATAACGCTACTCATCACCATTACTGACTTGCGGCAGGCTAGCATTTGCTGGTTCACTCAAGAACTGACTTCTAATCATATTGCACAATGCTTCCATTCTGATTCGGTATGTGGCTTGTAGCCTCACTTATATCTCGTTGAGTCATTATAGGAGCTCTCCTGGCATTGAAACTGGTCGAAGCAATGGAAGGCAGTCTCGAAATTAATGTAAAGTTTGTCCTTATGATGTACGTGAGCTCTTGCTGGAGTTCTCTTTGAGCGGGAGGCTAACTGGAATGGACTTACTATTTGGTGACGAATAGCTTGTCACCTGAACATGTTTATGATCGCCATGACCTTCAACCAGGATGGAGGCTTCTTTTAGGCTTCAATGAGCCTGGCTAGCAGATGTGAACCGTAAGATGGGTCCTCGCTCGGTCTGTTATAGGACTTGATAATCAAGCCGTTGCTTGCCAAAAGTCTCCTCGAGAAACTGTGAATGCGTGAGCAATGTGCTAATCCTGATGCGTATCTCTTTTCTAACTGTGGATCTCCTGTTTAGCTGGGTCGAACTGGCCAAACGTTGTACAAACCCCTACCAGCAGAGCTGGTTTCTCCTGTCGTAGTTGATAACGCCGATTGACTACACGAGCTTTTTTCGCTCATTCCGGATGAGGCCAAGCCTGCAAATCTTGCTATTAAACTCTACACCGTTCCAGTTGAAGACTTTATAAGCACACTTGCACTATACTATCAAGAATTTGGCTTGTCCATGATTTTGACCGAACTTTATATGCAGGTAAGACTTGGATTTTGCAATGATTATGGTATATTCTGAGTATATTTTTAGTGCTGGGACCCCGAAGGCCCTGGTCCTAAAAACCTAGACGCAGTTTGCGACTTGATCAAAACGGCCGATTAGCTGGATGAGATTGATTAGATCATGTAAAGCTTTCGATTTTTTTCCAACAATCTTTGCTGTGTTGACATTTGTAGATGTAGCAAATACTGTTGGTTTGGGTGTGTCCTAAACGAGGCAAATCTCCATGGCATTCATCCCTGCAACCGGCTCATGGACGAGCATGGCT